>NW_017731717.1:293345-315408 GCF_001890085.2 Hipposideros armiger
CCCCAACCATAAAATTATTTTCGTTGCTACTCTATAACTGTAATTTTGCTACTGTTATGAATCATAATGTAAATATCCTGTTGTTTTCCAATGGTCTTAGGTGACGCCTGTGAAAGCGTCATTCGACCCCCAAAGGGGTCGTGACCCACAGGTTGAGAACCGCTGACCTAGGGGAAGAGAGCCCTAGCTGGGATTATTATCACGGGCATGCTCACTTCTGTTCTCCTGTTAAATTGGCCCCTTTCTAATCGTGCTGCAGAACACTGGGAAGGGAAAGATCAAGCTCCTATAAAGAGTTGGGCGGGGCCAGGGTAGAAAAATAAAGGGGTAAAGCCTTGGATACTGGTGGGAATGATGGCGGAGGAAGCGTAAGTGCCTCAGGAAGAACGGCAGTGAGGCCAGAGTTGGAAGAAGCTGGGGGAAACGGGCGCCGAGCTTCAGTTTGGTTGTAAATTGTATGTTGAACGAGGGTAGTCTCCTTGTTTATATCCCCCATTCTCTAAAAAGGCAAATGGAAACGGACAATTATCAAACTTATTTTTTGGTCAATATGAGCACCTAACCCCCTTACTTCCACAACAGCACTTTCAAATACCACTAATTGGTGATCGATAAGTGCTACTCCTTGTACTTGTATTTGTCTTGATTTCAAAATTAGATTGAAGCTCTCTGAGAACAGGACCCATATCTCATCCATTTTTGTTGCACCTAACAGATTTTATTATACCTGATTACACACAAAAGCTTTTGAGATTAGGGAATCTTGGGGATAAGTGTTGCAGGTGTGGACCCTCATAATTCAGAGAAATGAATCTCTTAAAAAGGGATCAAGTAATGATGATTTTGGAGGAGAATCTTAATTTGGTCTGTAAAAGAGCATGTATGGCTTTATCCTATTACTGTCATTGGCATTGAAAGTATAATAATTATGCAATCTTTAGAAGCATTATTAGGAATAACCAGACCTTGGAAAATAATAAATCACAGTGGATAAACGGATCATTAGAGGTATATGCTACCACAGAGCTCTGGATTTACTTTATCTTACAGGTTCCAACTTGTAAGTACATGGAGTTGTTGAAAATTCTCATAAAGGCCTCCTAAGTGTGTAAGGCACTATGCTAGGTCTTATTATAAAGGGTTAAGAGAATCAACATACTTGAGAGCCTGTTTCTAAAGGTTTTCTTTAGGAAAATGTAACCCTACAGGAAGGAACATTGCCTAATACAGGCCCAAAATCGCTTGGCAAGGAGAGCTTCTCAGGGGGGCAGCATGGCCTGCTAGGCACAGATGGGTCCCCAGTGATGCTCCTCAACCAACAGTTGTAAAGCTGATGCGATACAACAGGCTCGTGGTATCTACAAATCATTTCCTTCCTGTTGCAAAATGCCAGTGCCATCTGATTGCTTTTCACACACAGCAAATTGCCCCGGCACTCCGTCATATTCGGAAGCTTGCCTATCATAAAGGCCTACGAGTCCATCCCGTGAAATGTCAAAAATATTGTAAATATTAGTGATGGGCCAACCTCAGAAGTGTTGGAGGTTTAGTCTGGGAAAAGGTCCAAGATTTTGTGAGCTTATATAAACACTTTTGATCTTGAAAAATTGGTCTGCAAATCTTGCAAGAACAGGTTCTCTCCCAAGATGTACAGTATTATTTTGGTTTGGTGTAGCTTGCAAGGTATTGTGAGGAAAAATTTTGCTGTTTATTTCTTTTTATTTTTAGCATTCTGTCCAAAACAAAATGCACCAAGATATGTGCACTTTATAAGAAAAACAAATTGATTTTTGTTTTGCAGAGAAGTCATTTTATCTTTGGAAATTGGGCGAGAAGGTATTCGCTAATCCTTACCTAAATTAATTCAATATTTCCAATGAATTATAATATATCATTATATTTAGAATGAAAATAAATATGCACTGAGATTCTCACGATGACATAAACAGGTGTGAACTGATTTTAAAGCTAAAACAATACATTGTCAGCACTTTTCAAATTGTATTTAATCATACTTCTTTGAACAGATGTACCTAATGTTTTCTGTAACATTTAAACATAATATGTGTATATAAGGAGTACATCTGGTCTAATGCATCACTGAGAATACATTTATATGTAAACCATGAAAATGTGGCTCTTAAAAGAAGATCCTATTAGAGTTGAGCTTCAAACCTAGTAAAATCTAGAGGAGTTGAGGTATAGTGCTGAATTTTTCAAATTATGTTCTTTGGGATAGAAATATGACACGGGTAGCATCCTATGGTAATAATTTTTGGAACTGTAGTCTAGGCACATATCTTTACTACAGGGCTTTTCAGAACCTGTAAAATGCAATGTTCAGTTGGGTTTTTCAAGTAGAGGATCATCCTGAGAGATGAGGTCTTCATGAAACAAATTTGGGGGCATAATGGTGTGTGGAAAGAGTATTATAATTGGGGTAAGAAGAGTCAGATTCATTTCCTGATTCTGCCGTTGACTTGAAATGTGGCTTTGAGAAAGCTGCTAACTTTGAACTAGTTGATTAGATGGGATGCTCTTTAGTGTTTTTTCTTTAGCATTTTATATTAGGTTTCTATACTAGGGTTATATTGTTTTCTTTATTCCTTAGAGGCCTAGCGTGGTGTCTTACACTTGGTATGTCTTTGATTCATATTGGTTAAATGGAACATATCCTCTTTAGTTTTAGGAATCATTAATTCAGCCAAATTTTTACTAGCTATCTTACTTTGAGCAAATCATTTATTCTGTCTGAATTTCGGTTTCCTCACTTATAAAATTAAGGCATTTGACCATTGAATGTCAAGTCATTTTTATTAGTAGTAATATTACTAATATTCCTGATAGTACATGGATCTTTCTTCAAATGAAACCTTACACAGAAGTCCAATGTATGAAACAGATCAAAGGCAGAACTGCTCTGGTTGAGTGACTCAGGACTGTACAACCACCTCCAACAACCCTCACTCTAGCCTCTCCTGATTTTTTTCCTTGCCTCTGTCCTTTGGGTTGTCTGAGGAACCCTTAGGGCCCCTTAGAGCATAACCTGAGCAATATCGATATAGATAACCTTGGCAGCTTCTTTTAGGCCAAAATCTTAGATTTTTCTGGAAAAAAATCATAGAATTTTTTTTCTGAGACCAATAAGCTTTGGGAGAAATCCCTCCCTACCTGGAAATAAAATTTACCCTTTTCATTAAACACAGTCTGAAACAAATGCAACAGAAATCAAACAGATACAAAAACTGAAAATGACAGATCCAATTTTGACTTCAGTAACATTTGAAAATCAAAACAAGTATTTTTGTTTCATACATATAAATGATAAAAATCTATAAGAAATCTCTATCCTTGATATAATCTTTCTTGCCAAGATTGAAATAATTATTGTACTTTATAATGGTTTAATAGTACCTCATCATGGTAACTCACATAACCAAAACCAGAAATATATAACTGTTACTCATAGATTTATAAAAACAAAAGTAGATGTCACTTTATTAATTATCAATGTATACAAGGATGGCTAAAAATTTAACTTAAAATTTCAGTTAATATCTGGTGAAATGCTAACGAAAAAACATATTTGGGAGACAAGTAGTTGCTGAGAAATCTCCAAGAATCATTTTAGTGGCATTTTTATAAGAGATCTTACAGCCTTCTTCCTGATCCATATGTTTTTAAAAAGGTAAATAAGGCTATGTGTCTGAACCAGCCTTTTGGAAGGAGATGCTCTTGGAGATTCAGGGGTGAGCGTTGCTGATACTGCAGTACAGAGCAACCCCACGTGAAGCCAAGGGCCAGCCACTTGCTCTTCCTGGTGCACATACAAGCTCTGGGAATCATGTGTTTATAGTCTCTGCCTTTCTCTCTCCAAATAGAGTGGAGTTGAGGAAGGCTGGTTGTTATAGAAGTAATCAACTTCATCAAGCCCAGTTTTCTCATCTGTAAATGACATGAAATTTGTGTTAGGAGCTTGTTGGTTTTAAAAACAAGTGACATAGTGCTTTGCAGATGATATTATTCCCATGTGAAAAATTTACGCTGGCTACATTTGGGGACTGGGCTATGATAAATTCAGAGAGGGTCATCATTATAACTAGGTCACTGTGGCATCCTGTGGAAATGGTTTATTCCATAGGTTATGATCCTGGGGTCACGTTTAAAGTGACTGTCTGGGATAGGGGAACAGAGTAAACACAAAACATGCAGATACCTGCAAAATGAGGGGCAGACCAAAACAAAACATAGCCAGGTTTGAGGTTAAGGGGGAAAACTAAGGTGGTCTAATTCCAGAAGAAAAGCAGACTATGCACTTGTAAATTTTAATCTCTGTGTGTAAAAAAAATATACAATAAAATAAATGATAATCTGGAGATTATTTTTTGTGGTAAAGAAGCAATGTGTTAGAGTATGGGGCTTTGTTGACAGCAATATAGGGAATTTAGATTATAAGAAAGGAACGGAAAAATCTTTAAATACTCTGTCTCTATGTCTTACTCAGTATTGGTAAATTGTGTTCATTTCTGGGTTTTGCAACTTGAGAGAAACAGAGAACTTGGAGGGTCTTCAAAGGTGATTTAAAAGGTTGGAAAATAAAATATTTTCTTTGGAAGAAAAGATTTAGAAATGGACATAAATTTAAAGGAAATTGAAAGGAAAAGCCCTTTGAACATGCACATATTTAAATAATTTTAAATAGTTCATTTAGTTTATTGCTCCAGATTATTTTATGGAGAATTTCCTTCTAGTAGAAGATCACTAATATATTATAACATTTCCATAACCAAAGTGTGAATAACCAAACACAGTAGATGAATTAAAGTAAGTTCCAAGGGTACCACCATGGGTTTGTATTAATTGTTTATATAGAACATGGAATTTGCAAACTCCTAGTTGATGAGAATTAAAGTATGTTTATACCATGTTATGTATTTGATGGTTGGATCCGCTTTTCTACAATTATGTTGTGTTCATATATTGTATCCAATTAACTTCTCTATGTGTCAGTTTCAATCTGCAACAGACCAGTAGAAGAATAATTCAGAAATTTATTTTTAAATGTCTGTATAACATGTTAGAAACAACTCAGCTCTAAGGATTCGTTAAATAAGACAAGCATCTAATAGAATGAAAACTAGTTTTCTATGGATTTATGCAATACAACTAAGTGGGATGGAGAATGCTGTATATGGATAAAAATCTAGGTGTGGATGGATCTTGATTCTTGGTTCTTGGCCTTAAGCAAGGTGCTTAAAGTTCTCTGAACCTTAGAATTATCATCTGTATAGTAAATACCACAATATAAATTCATAAGGTTATTCTTGATAAGTGAGATAAAACTCCTGATAAGATTGTTGTAAACATTAAATGTGATAATTCACATAAAGTATTTCAACAATACCTGGCATGCAGTAAGCTCATAATAAATGTTAGGTATTATTATTATTATTATTATTATTATTATTATTATATCAGAAAAGATTGAACACAAGTAGGAACTCAAAAGTAGTAGTTAAATCTGAATCTAATAGAACAGACTGAAAGAAATGTGAGTATTAAAGGGAAATACACTGGAAATGTATCAAATCTTGCAGGGAACTTTTAAAATAACTTAATCGGCCAGTTACCAAATCTTGATGTATGTCTCAAAATGGAAAAGGATAATGATAAGATGAATAAGAGAAAACCTTATGCATAGTGTGTATTAAAATTGAAATCTTGTTACCCCAAGATATAGTAGAGGGTAAGTGTATAAACAGGTCCAGGAAGGGCTCCGTAAGTAATAGAGTCATGACAGACTAACAGCAGAAGCCAGGATGTTTGCAGCACATCCCCGCCTGTTGGGGTCTGCTATCACGGAGAATCACCATGCCAGTCCAGTGTGACCCGGGCACACCAGCTAGAGGAGTCTGACCCATTTGCTTTTGCTCATATAGGATGACACTTTCTGGTCATGGCTGTGATAGATCACCCGAGGCCACTATTCCCCAAGGATGGCCAACAGCAACTTCCAGGGCATGTTTGACAAGCGCTCCTTGCACGTTGACTAGTGAACACTTTCCAAATACAAAAGGGCAACAAGCATGGAAGCAGCCTCACTCTCTGCCCAGTTTGATATAAGCTGACATTCTGAGTTTAAATATCTAAAGCAGACACGAATAGGACTGCTGGAAATACAAAAAGCCTTCCTCGGAAAAGAGGAACCTGAGCTTAAAGTCACTGCAACATGACAACATAACAATCTCCTCAGTCCTGATTCATAATTCAAGTGGCTATTTTAGTCCTAGACCCATGTTATGCATCATACCAAACATTGATCTTATAATTTGGGAGAAATTTAAAGAGATGAGAAAAAAGAAAGAATGGGACCGTGAATAAACGATCCTTCTGTAGAAATGCTAATCACTTTGATAACAACATTTGAGGGAGAACAAGCAAAGATGATCAAAGTCATCAGTGATGCAAAAAGCCAGCCAGAGAATTTGCTCCTCTAACCCCGTACCCAGAATTGGAGACAAGTTACACTGGAAAGTTGTTTTCAAAGTGTCATTGCCATCCTTCCAACAAGCCAGGGGGAGAAAGAGCAAAAACCATAGCGGGTGCCTGTGGGCTTCCAAGGGTGTGACGCAGAGTTTCTTTTACCACACCTTAGAATTAACCTTCAGTAATGTGGAGAGCACTGCCTGCCATGTATTTTTAAGCCTCCTACTCCCACAATCATAATAAAAAGAAACACGCCAGAGTGTCAGGACAAAAAGTAGATAACTAAAAGCACTCCCGTCAATCATTTGCATTCTGGTTGGCTTCCAAGTCTTGTCTAGGTCATATTATGACTCCTTTATTAGTGTTTAAGGTCACCCGGAGACAGGCAAGTGCATCCTATATCAGGAAGTGGAGTGAGCCGCAGGAGTGAGATATTTGGCTTTAGTAGGCAGTGTGGCTATGACTCGGAAATCCAGGGAAATGAGTTAAGCTCAGTCAGACTCCAGGCGCCGCACTGCCTCACAGCAGATAGAATGAAGTAGAATAATAGAAGCTTTCCTGCCATTCTCAACATTAGGTTGAATTCCGGTCAGCCCTTCCAGTTGAGTTTCTGGAGGCTGTTTTCTATTCAGCCCCATGCTACCAGCTGTAATTTACGGGAAGGGGTTCCAGGGAACGGCTGGCCCCAAGTTCAGGCTAGACGGTGCCAGGGGAGCCCTCCTGCAGGAAGACAGATTAAGGGGAATGTGTACCCATTTGGTGGGTGAGTGCAAAATTTAGTGCCTACTTTGGGCTCCCAGAAAAATGACTGCCAGGCTGATTTAGACCTGGCACTCACACATAAACACGAACGCTTACATTTCCACACACTCCCTTGCACAGTGACTACATCTGTTTAACTCCAGTGGAGAAGGGGGAAAAAGGCAGCAGTGGCCATCTTCTCCACCCACCGGGGAGCCTAGTCCTCCTAAGATAAGGCTTCAGCTTGTCTGGTCTGAGCGAGGCTCATTCTTTTCCCAATATGATTTCTATTCAAAGTCTGAAAATTCAGATGACCTCACTGCAAAACAAATCGGCAGCCTGGAAACTTTTCCTTTAGGGTATGGTAGTAAAATGCAGTTGTTGAGGGAAAGGAAAAAGCTAGCAAAAGTCATTTCAAAAAGAAGAAATTTTCTATTTCTATTAATTGACAGAAGTGAATAGCACAAGGGTTAAGTTGCTGGTAATGGATTACTGCCTTTTCACTTCTTAGCATTCCTTGTTCACATTAAGACATAAACGTAAAAGCTTAAGTGTAGAGGGTTGAGATGTAATGATGCACTGTAATATCTGGAGTACTAGAGTTTATATAAATGTTCCTACATTTGGTCTTTGATGTTGAGAAAGGAGAATAATTTTAAGCTTAAGAGGCCGTTTTGAAGAGAAAGCAAGAAGCATTTGTGACGAATGAGCAGGCAGCCCTTCCCCTCCCGCCTGCTTTGCCCCCATGTGCACACACATGGTTCACAAGGACACAGCATCAGTGAGGAAAGGACTGCGGGCTGTTAGCTTTCAGTGGATGGGGAATACATGCATAGCTCTTGCAATCGTAGGCTTGCCTTCTGAAAGCCCAGGGCCTAGCAGAGTGTCCCATTCGATGTTGGTGGTCAGTAAATATTTACCGTGTGGCTAGTGAATGGAGAAGCCAACCAAGGCCATGCCCACATGTCATTAAACATTTAAAAAAAGAACAGATACAGAACTAAAATGGACAATTTACCATTCACAGATATATGGGCAGTTGATACTGTAAAGATCACATGATCCTAAAGACCACTTCCAGTGCTAAAATTCTGCAACGTTTCCTGAAACGATAGGCTGAATTTTCTTCCTATCCTGAGAGATACTTGAGCATTCTGAGGTCTTCTGTGAAAGGCTTAGAGAAGCACCCAGGCTTCAGGAGCTGGTGGAAAGTTTCCTACTGGTAGAAATTGGAAGAGCAGGAGCAGTGGAGGGTGTCGTTTTCAGGGCTGAGACAGCAGGGCTTTATTGAGTTAAGAGCTTGTTTTGAAAGAAGTATAAAGAGGCGGCACGCATGATGAGAAAGCTTCCTCTTGGGGCCCATTTATGTCTGCATGTGCTACAAGCATGGGAGTGAGGGGTTGTCACATCGCGTGAGTGCTAGATGAAAGAGGGTTCAGAACACTGCTCCCCGTGCCTGAGGGCATCCACTGCGGACACAGACCCCAAGCCAGAGGACAGACAACGCAGAGTGTGTGGGCTTGCCTCCTGAGCAGCCAAGCCCCGCTGAGCACGCACAGCCCCCAGCTGCCCCCCGGCAACTTACAGAAGGCTGAGAGCTTTGACATGTGGTCAAGTACTCATTTCTGGTCATTTGGAACTATGACAGGTAAATAAAATATAACTTCTTGACTCAGACCAGTGCTGTGGAGGGGAGCAGATCGGCAGGCAGGGGAGAATCTTTATAATGACCTGAAAGCCCACAGGGCATTCTGGACATCAAACCTCAATTACAAAGTACCATTTTGATGAGTTCAGAGTAAGTGAATCAGAACCAGATGGATTAAATTCCCCTTGAAATACACACAGGATTAAAAATTAAGAGAAGTAGTGCTAGACACAATGCATTGTTTCAAATGCTAGCTAGAGCACTGGAAACAAATGAAAAAATTCACTAGGGATATTTGAGTGTTAAATTACTGTTCACCCACCTCTAGATTTTAAATTCTAATTTGGCTGCATGAATAGAGAGAGTTTTACGTATATGACATATAAAAATGTTTACTGGACTACCAGGAGTGGGCAAAAGGAAAAAAGATTTCTTCAACATATATTTTATTTACTTCCTTAGGTAAATAAGTTAACATGAAATTCCATAGACAACGTTAATCAAACTATAAGTGGGGGAGATGAACAGTTGCATATGTGTGTATACAGACTGGCCCAGGTGCTAATTAAAGACACTTGATCACGTCTGACAGATCTTAATAGGTACTTCAAATGCACGCACACACACGTACACACACACTCACGCAAAGGCATCCACATGTCCGTGTGATGCATCCTGACCCTGACGTGTTGATCAGCCCCTCAGAGAGTTGCTTTTCTGAGTGATCACTCACTGACACAGGGCTCTCCCCAAGGGCTGCCTGTTCCCCTTGTGACAGGAGACAGGGCTAAGCCCCAGGCATGTCTCAGGCATGATCCAGCATCTCAGTGCCCTCTGGCTTCCACGCACAGGCTGCCGAATAAATAAACAAGGAGTTCCAATTTTATGCCTAGTAGCCTTAGTGGTGTTCCTGTAACAGGGTTTGCTCTGTTTATTTACTCACAACTTTGCACGGCTCTTTTGGGAACGTTTGAGGCAAAGGTTTTGGATTTCCAGACAGTCTGTAAAGAGGTAATGGGTCTTCTTATAAGCCCTATGCACCAAATATCAATTTACACATGGGTGTGACACCAAAGACACACACAACAAAAGAAAAAAAGATAAATTGGACTATATAAGATAAATTTGATGCTAAATAATAAGCATCAAAATATAAAACTTTGTGGATCAAAGAATATAATCGATGGAATAAAAAGGCAATCCACAGAGTGGGAGAAAATATTAGCAAATCATATATCTGATAATAATTTAATATTGAGAATATATAAAGATCTCCTACAACTCAACAACAACAACAACAACAAACCCCATTTGATTAAAAATGGACAAAGAGCCTGAATAGACATTTCTCCAAAGAAGATATGCAAATGGTCAAGAAGCACACAAAAAGAGGCTCAACGTCATTAATCATTAGGGAAATGTAAATCAAAACCACCCTGAGATACCATCTCACACCCATTAAGATGGCCACTATCAACAAAACCAGAAAATAATAAGCTTTGGTGAGGATGTGGAGAAATTAGAACCCTTGTGAACTGTGGCAGGAATGTAAAATGGTACACTTGCTATGGAAAACAGTATGGCAAGTTCTCAAAACATTAAAAATAGAACCACCATATGACCCACAATTCCATTTCTGGGTATATATCCAAAAGAATTGATAGCAACTTCTCAAAGAGATATTTTTATACCTACGTTCATAGCAACATTATTCACAGAAGCCCAAAGTGGAAGCAACCCAAGTATTCATTGACAGATGAAAGGATAAACAAAATGTGATATATGCATATACACAGAATGGAATATCATTCTGCCTTAAAAAGGCAGCGCATTCTAGTACATGATGCAGCATGGGTGAACTTGAGAACATTATGGTAAGTGAAATAAGCCAGTTGCAAAAGGACAAATGCTACATGATTCTACTTACATAAGGCACTTAGGATAGTCAGATTCATAGAGATAGAAAGTATCAGGCTGTTGGAAAAGTCATGGCACATTTTTGCAACGAAAAACATAGGAAAAATATGTCATGACTTTTCTGACAACCCAATAGAATGGCGGTAGCCAGAAGGTAGGGTTGAGGGAATGGGAAGTTGTTTCAGTTTTGCAAGATAAAAATTGTTCTGGAGATTGGTTGCACAACGATGTGAATGTATTAACACTACTGAAATGTACACTTAAAAATGGTTAAGATGGTAAATTTTATGTTCTGTGTGTTTTACTACAATTAAAAAATCAGTTTATATAGAGAGATTTTTAACAGAGCTTTGTGAGCTCATGAAGAGACTTTAGCATTATAATGGAATGTCTTGCTAAAATGTGATGATTTTCAAAAATATTAATATTTCAACATTAAGCAACGACATTGAAAGTAAAATTTAAATTGCTGTCTTTTATGTTTCCAACATGCTTATGTGTCAAGAAGCAAACCCAGTTTAGAAATAAGGAATTACTAGAGTTCAAATGTTAGACATTAGGGGGAAAGGGAATTGTCAGTATGCTTCACATTTATTATCTTGAACCTTCATAGTCCTATCAGTAAGTATTACCTTCAGGCTACAGATGTATATACTATGGCTTTGGGAGGTAAGATCACTAGGCCAAAGCCACACAGTTGATGAGTTGCAGAAAAGGAATTTGAACTCAGGGCTTCTACTGCTGCAATGCATTTTTTATCAAGAAGAAAGGTAGACCAGGTTAGAACTGAGTACAGTAATGAAGGCTGACATTTATGAATATATTAATAATATAACTGACAGATAAGCAACTGTGACTTGCAGTTGGGGAGACCAATTATATAAAGAATATAGAGTCAATTTATCAAACGTCATCCTTAAGGTGCTATGGGGCATGGTCAGTGCATGCTGTAAGTCAGCCTACCCCAAAGCCAGAGCTGCAGCTGTGGTCCCCTGGGACCTCTGTCCAGCTGCTCATTTCAAATCTGGCCCATCTTAGATGAGATTCCCCTAGGACTTGGTCAGAATGGTTATCTTCATAATCGTTATTCTTGCTTATTCAGGTACCCAGAATAATAATCAGGCGGGTCCTGAGCCAGACTACCTGGGTTCAGATCCTGCCTCTGACAGTAGCTGTGCAACCCAGGCAAATTACTTAACTTCCCTGTGCATGCTTCCTCAGCTATGAAATAGGGTTATAAAAGTATCCCCCTCATAAATGATTTGAGGATTAATCAATGACTATAAAGTTCTGAAATAGTTCCTAGCACACAGAAAATCCTTGATAAGCATTAAATATTATTATCTTCTGATCATTAGAGACATATCACACATCAGGCATGGTATCTAGGAAATGCTCTGAAAGTTTCCAATGATTCAAATGCATGCACACCAACAGGGCAAATACATTTAATATGAAAATTATGCAACTTATAATGCATATAAAATTCTATATCTTAAGGAAACAAAACAAAAAAGAGAGTATAGGGACAATTTTTGAACATGCCTACACATAAAAGCATATTTGTAAACTTTTAACAAAAATATAATGTTCTGTTAGTTTTCCTCAGCATTTTAAAATCTCTACTTGACTTTTATATAAACTTGTCTCTCAAATGCTAGAGGTGTGGATTTGCAAAGCTTGCAGCTTATTCCAGGTATACCTTGAGAGTGAGCTTTAGGTTCTACTTGCTCTAAGTCAGATAATTTTGCACATCTCTTCCCTGAGAGAAGCGATAAGCAAGAAGGGTCTTCTTATATTACTTACTGGTGGCAGTAAAATGTCAAGCCTCCTTCCTCTCCATCATCACTGCCACACTTGAGCTTCCCACGGGGAGAAGGCAGTAAAGTCACCCAAATGAACTTTGGATTCTAACCAACCAACCAGTCAAGCACTTTGGCAGGTGGTGGTATGCCATGCATGTGGTTGGGTAATATTTACAGATAGTTGTCTACCAAGAAAAAGGTAAGAATTCTGGGACTAGAGGTGTGGTTAAGATTTCTCATTGCTTTCTGAATTCTATATTATTATTGTTTATAAAAATAATCATCATTTGTTGAGCCCTTACCATATCCCAGGTGCTATGCTAGGGATTTTATAAACAATATGTCAGGTAATACAATCACTATAGTAGAGACTTGGTTACTCCCACTTTAACAGTTGCGAAAACTGAAACCTATAGAGCTTAAATGATACAGCCAGTAAGTTTTAGAGTCATTGGGCCAATTATCTGAGTCCAAAAATGAACTCTCAACCTATGTGTCCTACTGTTTCTCAATTATATTTGGCAGGCATCTCCAGGACTTAAAATGAGTTCAGAAAGCAGATAATCAGTTATCAAAGTCTCTCTAACCAAAATTGTGATTAACATAATTAAAAAGTTTTCAATGAAAATAAAATGACATCTAATACATTTGAAGTTAGACTAGAGGAATCACAGAATTGGAAGGGCCTTTAGAAGTCAATGAATTTCTTTTCCACTGCAAGAAACTCAGGTGAATGTTTGCCAGGCCTTTGCATGAATAACCCCTGCACTACAGAACTCACTACCACGTGTGGAAGCTGACACTACTATCCAACAGCTGGGACTGTTGAAAAGTCCTTGTTCCTTCTCAACAGACATCTACCCTCCACTGCCTTCCTTCCACTTTTTCTGGCTCTGCTGAAACCACACAGAATAATTTAACCTCTGCTCCACGAGATAATCCTGACTTATCATGTACACTTTGGTCTCCCCATGTGACTCAAACACAAATTATTCCTGGCACAGTTGGAGGCAGTGTCGTGTAGAGGAAAGAGCACAGGTTTGACAATCAAAAAGTCTGTTCAAATTCTGGCTCATTACTTTTGAGATCCTGGGGAAGTTAGTTCACTTCTCTGGGCCTCAGTTTCCATATCTTCACAAAGTTTTTACAGGATAGTTCTGAGGGCTAGGATGAGATGATATAAAATGCTAGCATGGAATAGACCCTCAATAAAGTTAGCAATTATCATGTTAAACTTTTTTCTGGTAAAAGGGCTAAGTGTTTTGCTAACCTAGGTTAATCTCAGACTGTTGGTTATATTAGAGCCTTCTCTAGCCAATAGGACACGGGCAGGTGACCTGTTATGTGTTTAGTACAAAATTAGCAGGTTTTTCCAGAAAGAGATGTTAGTGGCTGTATTTGTTATTGGTGGTGGTGGTGGTGGTGGTAGTGGTGATTTTGTGTGTATGCATTTAATTTCTCTAGATATATCTAACTAACTTGACTACTCAAGCTATACACATGGATACTAGTTAAATGTTTAACAAAATTTGGATCCTGGGACCCTAAGATCTAAGGTAGAATATTTGAGTTAGGTGGTTGAAATTCAAGTTCTTGAACTCCCTGAATTCTGAAATCTCTCCTTAGAGTATTTCTGGTAATGTCTGACCTTTGTATCATTCTATCTTGGCTTGGGAAGTTGGGGTGATAGTGGTGTCACAGGGACAGTTTTATAGAGCGGAGTTTTCTTCAGACAAATGTTTCCCATCCCTGTAGCTTGGTGCATATTTCCCAGTTCATTTTACAGTAAAGAAAGCTAATTTTATTTCCAAACTGTGTTCTCATCTTCTTCCTCCGTAATAGAGCTATAGCTGGCTTATGACTGCCCACTCAGGGCTGCACGCCCCAATGCTCCTTGCCACAAAGGATGCTCGTGTATTTTGGCTCTTGCCAATGGAATGTGAGCAGAAGTGAAGTGTGCAACTTCTGTCTCACTTCCTTATAAGGAACTCCCTGACCTTGAACTTCTACATTTTCCCCATTCCTCCAGGCATTTTGATCTTGAGCTCATTTGGAAGATGGCAGAGCTGCCATTAGCATGGGTTCCTGAATGACCACATGGATCAGAGCTGCCTGTTTGCCTGAAATGCTGTCCTTGAAGTTGTTACATAAGAGAGGAATAGATTTGTTTGCTCTTTGAGCCACATGATTTTTAGGTCTCTGCTTCAAACCACTTATTCACTTGTGTTTTCTAATGCAGTTTTGAAATTCTGTTTAATTTCTGGAGTAAAAACATTCATTTGTTCATTTTTTATTTGACCAGAATTAATTATCTATGTTATTGGAGCCACAAGAATAGAGAAAAAAAATGAATGCTATGGTTCCTTTGTCCTAGGAATAACACACAGTTGGGACCATCCGGATTTTCAGTGAGTTCACTCTTTGGGCAATGCCAGTCCAGACCTATTTTCCAGATTTGGTTAAGATAAGACTCTTGTTCTGAAGGAGAGAAAAGCTTGATATTTCCTTTGCTCTATCCTGCTCGTAGCCCCACAGAAACTACCCTCCCTATAGAGTTTCTTGCTTGAACTTCCAGACACTTTCTGTATGTTTTACCGTAACAAACTCTCTGTTTCATCCAAACATGAAGGCTTTTTGCTCCGGTTACTCAAAGCATATGTTTGGACTATTTTGGTATGGAAACTGTCCGTTTTGGGGAAAAACCCCTATTTCTGTGATCTGTCCTCTGGATCTGGCAGCTTCGGTAGGCTTTACCAAAGAGCCACAACCATGAGCCATGGCACATTACCGCTATCTCTTATCCTCAGTGCACGGGAAATCCTGTGTGAGACTGGCAGGGGGACGGAGGGATGAAAAAATCACATTCATCAGAAGGAGCTGGTCAATTTCCTCAAGTAAGGAGTTTGTCTAACATCCCGTGGTTTCCTCCTACATGCACAGTATACTTTCTTAACTTACTGATAAGATTAGTGCACAGAATCACTGTCTGCAGTCCTAGGCTGCTTTTCAGCTTTCATCTTCTTAACTGTAACTTATTAGCTTTTCTAGACATGCACAAAGTAAAAACCTCAATGCTTGCAATCTATAAAATAATACGATAGCATTATTTTATCGTTATATAATTGTTATACATGTGTTCTAATATAGTCTAATCATTCTTAAATGATAGAAATCTATTAAACTCAACATATCTTAAACGTAGCTTCTGATCCCCTCATCCAGCTTCCTCTATCTGCTGTCTTCCCCATTTCAGGTGATGGCAATTCTACCTTTACAGTTGCTTAGCTCAAAAAACTGTCGTCCTTGACTCTTCTTTCATTTTCATCTCACAAACAATCCATCAAAACACCCTGCCAGCTTTACTTTCAGAATTTTTCCAGGATCTGATTCCTTTGCAGCACCACTGCTGCTGCCACTCTGGTGAAGCTGCCAACATCTTCCACTTGGGTTAAGTGGCGTCCGAGCTCCTTTCCCTGCTTCCTCACCCCCACCCCCCAACACACACACACACACACACACACACACACACTATTCTCAAAAGAGCAGGCAGAGTATCCTTTTAAAATGGAGGCCAGGTCATCCAACTCCTCTATTCAGAAACTTTCGCATGGCTCTCCACTTTGCTCTGAATAAAACCCCAAGTCTGCACAAGGGCTTGTGAAGCCCTCACTGCCTTTCTGGCCTCACTGCCTACCACTCTGCCCGCTTCCTCAGATCCCGCTTTAGCGGCTTCCTTGCTGCCCTGGGGTCACAGTGGGCATGCTCCTGTCATGGACATTGGCTCTAGCTCATCCTTCATAGTCTCCCCTTGATGTCTGGTTGGATAACTCCCTCACCTCCTTTAAGACTTAGCACAAACATCTCCTTGATAAGATCCACTCTGATGTCCCTGTTTGTGCTGCCACTTGCCTCCCCTCCCACTTAATAGCACTTACTGCCTTCTAACATGGGAGGCAATTTACTTACTGTGCTTATTGTCCCTTCCATTTACCAATAGAATATTAGCTCCATGAAAGGAGGAATCACTGATGTACCTCAAGCACCTAGAACACTGTGTGGCACATAGTAGGTATTTTGTGCATTTGCTGGATGAATGAACGGGAACCTACACATAATGAGGTTGATTCTTTTATGAATCTGAAATGACCTGGGATGATCGACTTCTCCAGCGACTGAGGCTGCAGAAGGTACTTTTTTTTTTTTTCCAAATAGGAAGGATGTGGCAACAGGAAAGCATTGGCCTCTGGGGAGACTTTCTTGAAAGTGAACCAAAAAGTATGGAAAGGAATCTTCAGATGACAGCCCTGGTAAACTCTTCCTGTGTTATGTTTCAGGAGGATTGACTTGGGCTTGAGAACACTCTGTTTTTGGAGTTAGGACTTGCCCTTGTTTTTAATTAGAATCTGAGTGACTGAGAAAAGCGGTGTGGATCAAGTTGCCTGCCTCCTGCACAAACATTTCCTGGTCTGGTTTCAGGTATCCCTTTCCTTAGGTGGGTTTGCCATTGAGGGATTAGAGTGCCTTGTGATTCAGAGTCCTGGCTGTCACAGTGGTGCTGACGCACGTGCAGTATCTTGGATCTCTATTCAGTTCCTCATTCACACTCACCTTCAGGCTGAAATGGCAAACTTGGTCAGTGGAACCAAATGCCTGAACCTGAGTAGCCTGGGGTGTTTGCTGTCTGTCCACTTCTCTGATCCGAGGATTGCTGTGCCTCTGATGGAACTGAAGTGAGGACAAGGGAAGGGAACATAAAAAAGATTGAGGGGAGAGAGAGCACGCTTTTGGGGATACCCTAAAGAAAGAAGATGGACGGCAATAGCTGGACGAAGATGAGTAAATGGAAAGAACAGATGGGTTGAAACCAATAAGCTGAGAGGTGGAGTGAATAGTGTTATTAATTTGCTGTGTGTGCCTTTAACTTCCTGTCATTTTCATGCAATATGTTTCTTGGTGACACGAGGAGCATGCTGTTTATTTTTCTCCATAAAATATGGAAAAAGTTACTTCATCATTCAAATTTGAAACCATGGTCAATAGGGGAAGAAAATACATTGCCAAAGGTTGCAAGCATGAGTTGCTTTAAAAATGTAAAGATTAAGAGGCTCTCAAATGACCCTCCCACCACTAACACTTTCCAAGACATTCCACCTTGGACTCGTAGCCTAAACGAGATGTAGTCTTTGAAATGTCCAAATCGAGGCACTCCACACCACCTTTCTCAAGCTGGTTTCAGTCACCAGGAAATTTATGAACAGCAAATTAGCTTTGCTCAGTTGCCTCCTGAATATAAATACACTACAGGAGTAGCAGTAATTGTCAAGGAGCAATGCATTGACAGGGGGGGGGGGAACACCTTTTTTTTCCAGAAAAGAAAGAATCTATATGAAAGAGACTTTTCAGATCTTGGGCGTGTCCAGTATAGTTCCCAGCAGCCTGTTGAAAGGCCCTGTGTTGTCTAAACAGCCTCCTGCAGGGTAATTGCCATAGCAGCCCATATAAAAAGAACAGTGGAAAGGTGCAAAAGTCATTAACAGGGAAGAAATAGGAAGCAATCAGCAACACTTTAAACAAATTATTACCATGAAATTACACTCTCAGCTTGAGATAAGTGTCCTGGATCTGTTAAAGCTATATACACCTCACTGGTTTAAATGAGATGAGGAAAGTTTTCCTCTGGTTATTTATGAAGTGTTAGGTCACGATGGACTGTGATGCCTGAGTGAAGGCGGGCTGCCCACTTCTTCTCAGGCTTCCTTTAAAGACAGATTACTTGCATTGGGGACTTGGGCACAGAGGCTTTTCAAATACTCGCCTGGACAAGATGCTACCTTTTGCATGAAATGGAAACCTACTGGGCCAACTGTATTTTACTCAGAAGTCATTTTGAGGAGAAAAGCCCAAGAGTTTTTCCTGTATCACCATGGGAGTGGGAATGTAGGCGTTCGCTGCTGAAACTTGCTTGGCACCTGAGCCCTCCCTCCCATGGCCGCTCAGCCATCCGTCTGCAGTAAAAGGCTGCTTTCCCCTTTCTGACCTGGCCTTAGTTTAGATCCCATCATCCACTCTGGCCTCTCTTTTGGAGCTGGCTTTTCAAAATGTCCTCATTTCCCAGTGAGTCAGATGCGGTCTGCTGTTTGCTTCTCCACTTACCACCCTGTAAAGCTGCGATCATGAGCTGCTGGCTGATCCCAGACTGGTCCCCCGCCCCTGCTGCCCCATCAATAGCAGCTTGGGCCATTACACTGGAAGTGAGGTTAGAGCACCTCTCCCTTCAAGCAGCACAGTTGTCTGTTTTTGAGCCTTCTGTCTGCCTGCCTGTGCTTGGACCCAATGGGCTACCCCTGGTGTGCTCCTAGGGGAATCAAGCTGGTACCTTGAGGCCCCAGATGGTCCAAGTGCCAGGGTGGGTGTTTCTGGCAGCCCCCTCTGTTTCTCCCCTCAGTGCCCTGGCATGTGCCCAACACTCTTCCATTAAATTTGTTTCCTGAATGCATCATTCTAGCTGTCGACAGCCAACCCAGAGGTACTACTATTCTCAGTTACAGTTTCCCTTTTTGCCTTCTTGTTTTAGTCACAAGGAAATCTGCAGGATTTTTCTTTTTTAGAATTACGTGTTTACTTTTGCTGAGATGTTGGAAGAGATGTGTCATATATACAATGCACAGTGAATTTAGACATATGGAACAAGAAGATTTTTTAAAGTTACCATGAATAAAGTTAATGGATTTTGATACCATTGTAATAAGGATTCTTCTTGTCTACACTCCCAAAAGTGTTAGGGTTATAAGATATTAGCACTGAAAGAGAGTATAGAAATCACTGTGTCTAATCTCAAAACTGAGACAATAGTACCATCCATGCAGACTTGAAATGTTTTCATCCAGTCTCATAAATCTTCTAGAGACAAGGAAATTTCAACCTACAAAGAAGCCCATTCCAGTTAAAACATTCCCACATTGTTAGGCAATTCATTCTCATATTTAAGTTCCTCCAACTAATATCATTCCACTGCTTTGTTTTGCCTTCTAGAAATACGTGAAAATTTAATAATGCAATCTTAGAGCTGAAAGAGGTGTAGACAAAATGCTGTTACACATTGCAATTCTTCAAATCTTTTTGTTCCAAGTGAAGCATCTCTCTCTCCTTCAATTCTTCATTATGGATGCAGCATGTTCTACATTTTAGTCTCCAGCTTTGGATTCCATTTCTATTAAAATTTTGTTCCCAGGTGTGACAATGGTGACAGCCACAGAGTTTGATTGCGAAAGACGATTCACAGGACCCCAAATAACAATGCTTATAAGTCTACTCTTTATTGCAGGCAAAAAGACATAATATAGCAACAACGTTAAAATAAAGATACCCGTCACAGCCAAAGGTTGCCTCATAGCAAGGAGTGTGGAAATTCTGGACGAGGCTCTACAAATCCTCCCTCTCTAAGGGCCATTCTAGACATACTTCTCCTTGAATCAGGAACCAATGTGTGTATAGAACACCTCAAAACGAGGAAGCCTGGAATGGATTCTTGACTGGGACTTCTTACTCCTTGCTGGTCACGTAGGCATGTTTCTTGCTGTATAACCAGACCCAAGGGCAAAGCCCACTCGGCTCTCACCAAGACCAGGTACAAATCCTCAGTCTCACTGTTATAAACAATGCTGACAAGCTGGTAAAACCACTCTGAAACTTGCCTTGGACTCAAAGTTACAAAGCAACACTGTTATTCAGCACATTTCCCTTCTTGACCAGGGGTCAGGGCTGTGTAGATACATCTCTTTCTTTAGCAAAATAGCTCTGGCCAACCCCAGGCCTGCTGGAATGACCCCACACAGAATACCAGCCTTGAACACCCACTCCAGGCATGGTCTGACTGACCACATCTCAGCATGTGGTGGGATAATGTCTCCCATATTCTAGACACTATGATCCACCTCCCATTGTAAAGAAGTGTTTATGATTATCCCTCTCACCCGAGATAACTGATGCCTCCTTCTGTAGGTTCAGACTAAAAATGAGCCAATCTTGTTGAGGAAAGAAGTCCAACCAAGGTTTTATTTCACTAGCTGGTGAGATCTGAAATTGACCTTATCTAGCAATCCAGAAAGATTGGGGCGATTTCCAAGGGGCCTTCTATCTACTTGCTTTGCCTGGTCTCCATCTCACACTTACCTTGTATGCCTTTTCTGGCCCAATTCTCTGCTTATACTGGAACCCTTCCATAAGCCCCTGTTGACATGGCTGGGTCTTAGTGCTCCATGACATTCTGTCAGCCCCATCACCTAGCCCCGTCTATAGTTTGGGATCCTGCTGACAATAAACTTTTCTCCTAGATTGTGACTCTAATGCCTACTATTCAGGGGACTGCCCTCTTCTGAGTCCCCAGGGGCAGAAGTTTCTGGAAGGCCACACAGGCTGCATCAATCTCCCTGCAGCCTGGTTTTTCTGAACATCCAGCTACCTTCATGGGGCTAGCCTCCTGTCCTTAACCAATCAAATTCTAGGTCCCTCCCTCTTACCACTCACTCTATGGATAAGGCCCCAGCATGCCTCAGGTTTGAACAAGTATAGATTAAAATAATTCAAGGAAGAATCATCATTCAGAAGAAAAGCTAAATTAAGGAGACAAACTAGCTTTAAAACAATCTTAGAAGTTTAGAACTGGAAGGTTCCTTAGATAGCATCTAGCCTGCTCATTTTTAAAGTTGCTTTTTCTGTTCATTTTCTAAATGAAATATTACATGGAAGTTCACATGAAATTCATCAAAATGAATCTGCTTAGAGGAGGGGCTAGGGGTAGTAATTAAAATCCGAATGTATAGGCCATTTGGGACCTCCGCAAGCTTCCTTCTTTGAGGAAGCACTAGGGAACCCCAGTCATGTAATTTGACAACTATTGATCTATTCCAATCCTTTATTTTAAAGAGAAGTATTTGAAGACCACCGATATTAGAGATTTCCATAATACCAGCCTGAATGCTGAGATTATTTTACTGTGTTTACACCTCTTATGGTACAGGAAAGCAGAAAATCCAGATTGTCACATGAACCAAATCTATATGACTTAATTCTTTCCATTCTATTACATTTAAAGTAACTTGCATTTTTGAGCACCTACTGAATGAAAGATATTGTGCTAGTGCTACAGGAGAGACGAAAGGGACCAAGACACAGCTGCTATGTCCTGGGAGCTCAGGCACAACTGTACAGCCAGGTGTTAAGACAAGTGTAGTAAATAAATACAAAAAAAAATGTAGCATTTTTAAGGTGGGTATATTAGTTAGGGTTCTCCAGACAAATAGGACCAATAGGATGTGTGTGTATGTGTGTGTGTGTGTATGTGTGTGTGTGTGTGTCATATAAAGAATATGTGTATGGGCCGGCTGAGTGGCTCAGTTGGTTAAGAGCTCGCTCAAGAGTTTGAGCTCTGAGCAACAGCGGTTCGAGTCAGCCCGAGCTGAGCAGC
>NW_017731717.1:315533-322983 GCF_001890085.2 Hipposideros armiger
TATATATATATAGTGTGTGTTCATGCAATTATAGGGACTAGCAAATCTGCAGGATAGACTGGCAGACTGGAGACTCGGGAAAGAGCTGATATTACAGTTTGAGTCTGAAAACTGTCTGAAGGCATAATCTCCTCTTCCTTGGAGGAGGCCAGTCTTTTTCTCTTAAGGCCTTCAACTGATTGAATGAGGCCCACCCACATTATGGAGGGTAACCTGTTTTACTCACAGTTCACTAATTTAAACGTTACCCTCACCCAAAAATTACCTTCTGAGGGATATCTAGACTGTTGTTTGATCAAACACCAGGGTACCATGGCCTAGCTAAGCTGACATAAAATTAACCATCACAATGGGGAAAACTATATTTTTGGAGAAAAATAAGGCAATTCTCTGACACAACAAAGTATGTGAGCATGAGCTAAGACACACATCTGAGGAAAAAAAGTCCTGCACAACTAATACTAAGTGGTTCACTTAAAAAGAATCAATTTAGGCAGCAGAGAAACATCACTCCTCATACAGGGGCTAAAGATAATTCCACACAAACAAGCTTTAAGCTGCCATTGAATAATATTATATGTCAACTATAATTTAATACATACATAGGCATGGAATATGGAGTATAGTGTGGGAATGGAGTCAATGGAATTGTAATAGATATGTATGATATTGGGGGGGCAGGGAATGGGGGGATTGTCACTTTGTGAGGGGTGAAAAGGATAACTATTGCATTGTTTTGTACACCTGAAACTAAAAAAAAAAAATTGCATTCAGGTAATAATTACAAGCTGATTAATTGTACTGAATGTTGCCATACCCTCCCCGCAACACAAACACCGTTAACTGGTTAATGTGTAGACATTGTCTCCTATTCTTACCCTTAGAAACTAGACTGATTGATCGCAAACTCTTCATTTGTATGGGGACTAATTGCAAAACCTCTTTGTGAAAAAGAGGACTGAATTATAAGGGGGAAACCTGAAGTCTCCTTCCAAGTTGTTGTGTAAGGGTGCCTTATTAAAAAAAAACAAAAAACCAAAAAATCCCCCTGTAAATTGTTAGTCATTTTCTGTTCCTTCCATAACAATTCCCTTTCAAAGGCAGGCAGTTCCTAATTTTATCATATGCAGACTTACAGGGTGAAAATTTTACTCACTTCTTACAGGTCATGTTAACTCCTTGTTCCTTTTTTTTTTTTTCCCCAAACTTGTGCTTGTTGTTATTTTCAATGTTATCAAATAGTTGTTTTCACTACTCTTGATTATATGTTTATAACATTTCTAATTATTAAAGATTATTAAAATTTTAGTAACTAAAATAATGCTTTGACATTTATGGCAACCATGTGCTGTAATACTTTTCTGAGTAGTGACTGAAAGAGGTAAGGTAGATGATTTTTATCACATCTCAATCATATTTTTGAGATCTCACATATTCCAGTCTTTAAGGGAGTTCCTGGGAAACAGATGGAAATGAGAAATGAGCTTAGCTTGAAGGAATTAGACATGGGAAAAGCACCTCAAGAGAAAAAGGATTCTAGAACCTAGGGGCACAGAACAGGGGTGACACGTTCTATTGGTCTTAGGTTGTCAGGCCACAGGACAGGTCAAATGGAACTTTATAGAAGATGTGATGCTGAGCTGGGTGTTGGTGGGTGAATGTGATTTCATCAGGAAAAAATATGGGGTGGCCTGTTCACAGAGAAGCCAGCATGGTGAGGTGCCTGGTGAAATCAGGGAAGGCCGGCAAGACCAAAATAGCTAGAGGGCATGGGGAGGTAGGGTGGATGGAAGGAGGTGAGGCTGCAAAGGTAGAAGAGCCAGTAGAGTTTGAGTGCAGATAATTTCAATACTATTTTATTTTTTGCACACTTATTTATTCCTTGATTTTTTAAAACAAAAATAGTGCATGCTAATTATACAAATCGGTATCTCCTTTAACTTTTATTCTTTTGTAAGGTAAAGGTAGCCAAAGATCTATAGGTTAACATTCACTATCCTATCTCCTTAGGTCAGTGCAGCACCTGACTTCAGCTGGGTTAATCCAGAAATATACACATTTTGTACCTGCCATAGAAATCCTTACAACACCTTTTTTAAATGAAATAGTAAAGAAAACAGATGTGTTGAACAGCATTTTGCCGGAAGGGCTTGCCATATCTTTGGCTATTCGGAGCTAAGTTTATACAAATAAGTTCTTCTCAGAGAGCCATATTGCACTACCTTAAATAGCTAACAAAATCAGTTAAACAGCAGTTTATAACTGATTAAGTACAAAATAAGTGTTCTCTAGTACTGCAATAACAATTCCAGTGCAAGGAAACAGCCATATTTGTTTTAAATTATTGGAACATAAATGCAGTGTTGAACTATTTTTAACATTGTAAACCATTTTACTGAAATAAAATAATTGTGTTGGAGTGTCCCTAAGAATTCACCTTGCTATTATTTGGTTCCATCCACATTAATGGAGTAAGAATCCATTTAAAAATACAGAAACATAGATTTTACAACTTTCATAAATCTTTTAAATAATCTCCACAGAAATGCAGGCTTTTGTTTCACTTCCCCCAACTAAGCTACGCCATAGCTTAAATCTCTTACCTCTATTTATCAGATTTTAATAGAGACTGAGTATATCCATCTGCATCCTCTGTCACAAGGACACCATTTCTGTCTGTTACTACTATCTTTCTTCTCTCCATGCTATGGAAGATGATTAGAGATGCACATGCGCATCATGATGTGCATTTCTAACCATCTTCCTCTGAGAGGAACACATACCAGCATCCTTTCCACAAGGGAAGAAACTGCGCTACTGCAGCACGTCAGCTTACACAAGCCAATCCAGCAAATCTCTTTGAAGAACCAAAGTTTGTCTTCATTCTCTTAAGCATATTGATCCCCACAGTAGCAGTTCTTGAGAACCACAGACTGAAATACTGACTAAGTACACCTGCTATTTTCTCTATGAATTAAGTTGCAGAAGGGATTTGTAGAAGTTATAGAAGGAGCCATGATGGAAGCAGACTATCAAATTCTATTAGTGGTAATGTGTTTTAAAACTATTGCAGGGCCAGTTTGCTCTAGAATTCATTCCTGGGATGTTATTTGTAGAAAATCTTCTATTTGTGGGGTCACGTTTCAGGGCTAATAAGGAACACCCTTGAACCATTATGCAGTGGACTCACTTTTTAACATGGAGGGATCTTAACTATAAAGAATTCAAAGTCAATTTGTTGAAAGTCTCATTATGTTAGATGTTTTCTTAGGCTCTAGGCAACAGAAACAAAAAATATATTGAACTAAAAAATAAACATCGAGAGGAATAACCCACATCCTATAACATATTTAAATAATTCCAGCACAAGTCTTACTGCTGCTTTTCTGTCCTCCTGTATCAATGCCCCCATGGCGTTAGCTTTTTCAGTATTATGATATGTTGCTACTCTTTGAAAAGAACAATTACCCCAGATTTATGCCCAGAGCTCCTGATAGAGATTTTGAATATACCAGCATAGTAATTAAGACTGAGGTAAGAGGACAAACGGATGGACCTATGTGAAAACTGGAGGCAGGAGGCCCTGAGCGTTGTTCTTTCTCTCAAAGCATCAGGTATCTCTCATATGTGCTCTATCTAACCTTGGTGTGTGCTGCATGTGGTATAGTTTGCAGAGGAAAAGCCAAGCAAGACATACTAGAGAATCCATCTCTACCCATTAAAGCTCTTTCTATGGAAATGTTTCTCCTTGTTAAGTAGACTCTGAATCAGAGGCGCAGGATCTGAAGACTTCGTGGTCTACTTCTCACTCTTCTATCAGGCCACGTGATTGGCCAGCTCATTCCACCAGGCAGTGTTTCTGATAACTCTTCTTACATATGACTCCCCAATGTGATTGTGAAATCTTCCCCTGAAGCACTTTCACGGGTGCAGCAGCCAAGGTCGGAGCTGTTAGAGGCCGAGGTATTTTATGTGCCTAGAAATATGGGACATTCCCCATGCTCTTGTTTCTGTGATAACTGAGAGAAACAAGAGGGTAGATTTGACATTCCTTTCCATTGTGTGTTTGTGTGTGNTGGGGGGGGAAGAGGGGCCATGGGGGGGATGAGTTGGAGGGTAGAGTAAGGGCAAGGAACAGAGGAAGGAGACTCAGAGAGGAGAAGGACTGGGAAGGAAGCCCAGGGCTGGTATCTGGGGAAGGGAGAACCAATACCTCTTTTGTTGTCAGGAAAGCCCTGGGCACAAAGGGTGAGTTTGAGTTTCACTTCAGGTCAGTTCAGGGCACTGTGAAAAGGCAGTTTTCAGACAGCGAGCTTAACTGAGTGACTCTGAGGTAATTAAATCACTACATTAGGCTGCTGACCATGAAAGCAGAAAAATACAAGCACACAAAAAGAAGAAAACAAAAAACCTTGCATTTGTATCTAATTATATAATTTAAATGTTTACTGTTCCATGTAATAATTATGCGGCTCATATTTGATCATGGTGGAGTTTCTCTAATTGGTTAAAAGTTTTACCCATTCTTCTTGTGGGACAAAATTTGGTTTTATTTAGTAATTTTTCATTCAGGGATGTAGGCTTCCATGCCATCTGACTTTGTTTTATTCTGGCTAGAGTTTTAGCAACTTCTGTGGTAATTTTCAGTTTTGTTTCCTCTCTTCAGTGATGTCTGTAATTGTGAACAGCCAGTTACCTGAGGAAAGGATTACTTCTTAGTCCTCCATTTACTTTCCTAACGTACATTTTGTTTCTCAGGCTTCATAATGCATAGTAGGTGTCAAAGCAGAACAGTTATTCTGTGGTACCTAGAAGGGCCCCTGCAGAGGACCTGTTGGCCTCCATAGTTCCATTGTGGCTGGCTCCTTTTTCCTCCTTCAATATTACTTCCTGCAGCTTTAGATCTTGGTTATTCAGGGATTGATTAATTATGTTGCAAACTATCCAGGCACTTTATTTCTCTTCTTCCTCATTGCACAACTTCTTTTAATTTTTTCATCTGTGTTTTATCTTTTTGCAGATGAACTCCAACAGTCATCAGGATAAGGCATATCTAAAGAAAAATGAAAAAAGGAAAAGTAGTCACATGTATTTGTTCATTGCTCTGGTTAATGATGGTAGAAGAGAGTATGCTGAAATTTAGGACGAAAGTTAGATTTTACTTTTAGCTGGGGAATTCAATGATCTATTGTCTGTTATTGCAGATATCATTTGGTGGGAGAAGTACGTATATAATGGTGTTTGGAGAATTCTTAATAATGTGGAACAAAGATTGTTTCCTTTATATGCGTATAAGGCAATTGCCACTACTGATAATCTGTAGTGGGAGCCCAGAAAGAAAAAGGAGGCAGGGCAAGCTAGGAATACATGTTGCTAGTCATATAGCATGCTGTTTCTCTCAGGGAAGGCACTACATCACTTCATGAAGGCAGAAAAGTCTGTCCAATCAGAGGAAGCTCAGACAATAGAGGTGGGCTCGCTGACCTGCTTCACTGCGTTCTGGGAGCTGGATGGGGCTGCAGGGAAGAGAGGAAAGACAGGAGACAGGTGCAGGGTGCACCTAGCGGAATTGGAGACTTGGTTGGAGTGTTTGTCCCAGCTTACACCCCCCCCCCCATTCATCCTGGTCCTGCAGTGAACTACTCACTTCAGAGAAAACTCTTGGTGCCTTTCAAGGTGACAATAAACTGATGAACTAATTTTTTTTCTCCTTCAGTGTGCCGGTGAGAAAAGTTTAGAGGAGTAGTTCTCAATCCTGGGCAGTTTTGCCCCCCCCCCTGCCAGGACATTTGGCAATATCTAGGCACGCTTCCGTTGTTACAACTGAGGTTACCACTGGCATTGAGTGGTTAGAGGCCAGCGGTGATGCTGAACATCCCACAGCCCTACAGTGCACAGCCCTGCATAACAAAGAGTTACCCAGCACCAAATATCAACACGATCAAGGTTAGGAATTTCTGGGTAGAGGCATCCACTTAGAGTCTTTAATTCCTCTCCCAGGCAATAGATGCACTTGGTAAAAAATGCTTTTCTGGAGACACCCATTTATCCATCTCTCAGTGTGGCTAAGAGAAAAGAGCAACCATATGTATATGGTTCAGAAAAGTAGAGGCCCTTGAGGAAACTCGTGGATGACACAATGGCGATATCTTCATGGGAAGTTGGCTTATGTAGTGATCACATTCACCAGTATGCACCCAGGAGAGCCCAACAGAGAAAATAAAACTTTTGGCGTGCTTTGTTTTAACTCGGTTGGCAGGTAGTGGGCAAAGCAGTGTGATAAGTACAGCCATGGTTACAAAATGATGGACGTACAATGATTAAGAAGACAGTAGCTACCACTGACAACAAGGACCCGGCAGTCCATGGGAGAGAAAAAGACAGCCATGTAAGAAAGGGTAACTAAGGGTGGGGGGGGCACCTGGGCACACATAGGAAGGACATATATTCTGCACTTTAGGGGCTAAAGAAGTCATCACGAAGAAAGGAAAAGATGGACAGATGGGCAAATTGTAATTAGCCGCTCTGGGTGGGCTGTAGCAGAATGTCACTGAGATCAGTAATAATTCCGTTTGGCATGGTCTATGGAGAGTTAAAACACACACGTCTCCTTTATCAAACCTCTGCGGATATTGATAGATGTTTTTCCTACTTGTCACATTATTTGGAGCTGTGCTTTGTAACGATTTCAATTAATTTCCATGGGGTAAGATGTTAATTGCAGAATCTCCCTTATTGGAGTTTTCATACTAAATTCATGCATTTGCTTTTGGACTTTTCGTTTCTTGCCTTTATAGAATTTCAACAATAATAAACTGTAGTCTTCAGCATAATGCTTTGCTGAATACAATGGTCTGGCACTCCTCAATCTGTTGAAAAAAATACATAAAGAAATTGTTATACAAAAGGAAGCAAAACCAGAGGATGCTTTCATCTTGAAACAAAAGTTCACCCAGAGAAGTTCATATGTGATTCTTAATATAGAGACATTTTTCTTAAAAAAAATGGAAATTAGATGCTTTTTAACATTTAAAATCTGATTACTAACCAATATCTCTTGAACGCTAAAGTAAGAAAGCCTTTTTTGAAATCCTTTAGTTGAACCTCCTGATTTTGTAGGTGATAAAAACAGGGACTTGGGAGGCAAACTGACTTGCACAAGATCACTGGTTATTTAATACTAGAGCCAGAGCTAGGAATCCAATGTCTGCCTCTTCAAATGTGCCACATTATTAGAAGGCTGGAATCTTCTAGTAACAGGCACAAAACAAATTTCTGATTTTGGGAAATTATCTTGGGAAGTTTAATTCATGAGTGAAAATTTAAAAAATGAAAAATCAGCCTATATCTACACTGGACAAAAATATGAGACCCTGAGCCTGTGTCAATGTGTTGTTCTGAGGATATATATATATATATATATATATATATATATATATATATATATATA
>NW_017731717.1:323038-334645 GCF_001890085.2 Hipposideros armiger
TCTATCTATCTATCTATCTATCTATCTATCTATCTATCTATCTATCTATCTATCTATCTATCTATCTGATGAAGGTCAGTATTTTTCCTCCAAAGGCAAATTTGTATGTAATCACTGTTTATGAAAAAAGTCAATCTGCTAAACTTATTGGTGATTCCTAAGGACTCATCTTAAAGTTCTTTCTCGGCCTAGTTAACTGCATACTTTTATCTGTTTTACCTGATAGCCATCCAGGGTCTTCACAGAAAAGTCTTAATTTGTTGTAGCCTCAGGGGAGCCACCCAAGCACCAGGGTCTCTGTATTAGTTTTTCTGGTTGCCATGACAAATTACTATAAACTGGCTGGCTTAAGACAACAGCAATTGATTCTCTCGCTGTTTAGGAGACCAGAAGACCGAAAATTAAGATGTTGGCAGGGCTGTGCTCCCTCCAAAGGCTCTCAGGTAGATTCTGTGTCTTCTTCTTTCAGCTTTCAGTGAGTGCTAGCTAGCATCACTCCACTCCCTGCCTGTTTTTATATCTCCTTCTCCTACGCGTCTCTGTGTCCTCTCCTTTTCTCTATCTTATAAAGACAGCTGTCCTTGGATTGAGTCTGCTCTCTCTCCCCACCCCACCCAATCCAGGACAATCCAAGATATTTAATTACATTTGCAAAGAACTCTTTTTCCAAATAAGCTCATAGTCACAGGCTCTGGGGGTTAAGGTGCAGACATATTTTTTGGGGGGTGGACACCATTTAACTCACTATAGTTACCTTTCCGCAAACTGCACAATCAACTGTGCAATCTTGCTGTTCCACAGCTAGGGGTGACCAACTGTCTCGGTTTCCATTGCACAAGAGATTTACTAGGAGTGGAACTTTCAGTGCTAACACAGAGGAGGGAGCGTCCTGGGTAAACTGGGAATGGCTGGTGATGCTATAACGGAGCAAAGAGCCTGTGTCACCAACATCACCATCCTGGAGGTGTGGATGTCATTGTTGCACAACATCACTGCAGGGGAAAGCAAATACCTCTGAGAGGAAGGTAATTGTCCCTGAGGTGCCCTTCCCCTCCTTTTGACCTCTGCTGTGATAGCTGTGATGAGTGAGCCAGAGGCTTCTGCTCAGAGGAGAGACCTTAGGAGAGTGGGTCTGTCTGTCAGAGCCACTCTCCAGGCTTCCTTTCTGCTCACCTCCTTACAGGTGGCGATCCTGGGTTTCTCCTCAGCTGTTGGTGTTTCTAAAAGCAGTGGTGGTAAAGGCAGCTGGCTGGTTACTTTTTAGCTACCTGGCCAGTGATACCTCAGCAGTGTTTCTTGTGGCCCTAGCAATGATTTACATTGCTAAACTGCCCTTTCTTTTTTCTCCCCATCCCTTCCCTCATTAACTGCCCCTTCAGCTGCCTCAGCAGGAGAGTGAAGAGAAGCAGTGAGTAAAGCTGGGGCTTTGATCTTCTAAGAGGCAGAGTCCCTTTCTCTGTCTGCTTGGACCAGAGGTCACTGGGTGCGGAGCAGCAGAGCTGACCTCAGCTAGGGCCCACATGCCTCCCTCTTTGAAGAGTTCATCACAGCCAAGGACAATGAAAGAGGTCTGGTGTTCACTGCTGTGGAGTTGTCTGTGTGCCATAGCCCTCCACCTTGTTCTAATGACTTCTGTCTTGAGAGAACAAGATAATCCCACCTTCGAACCAACTTGACAAGCTTCTGGCCCTGCACCTATCCTCTTCTAACCTGAAGCTGCACGGAGATGGGGCTTATCTGGTTGCATTTTTAACCCCATTTTATTCTCCATGCTGAAAAAGATAAGACTATTTGTGGGAAAGCAGCTGTTTTGGATCAACTTAGAGGCAGTAAATTAAAATTAAAAAGTAACATGAATGAAATGGGATAGGACATGATCTTGATGATGAACTGACCACACTTTCTGCTTTTGTCACAGATCGATGTCATCTTTCACTTACACTGATGTCACACTTTTTCATGACTAAAAAATTTAAGCACCCAATTAATGGTTTAGAAAAACATCTTTTGATCATTGTCACAGGTAATTGTGGTTTAAAAAATTTTTATGCAATAATTTTGTTGTTGTTGAAAACAAGCTTTTTAAAAATTAGATATTCCTGAGAACCAGTTTCCATTTATTCATTTATTCCACCTTGATTTGTTTATAGTGTTTTGGAGTACATAGCTTTGTATACATAGTGGTTGCTTTCTGTATTACAATATGCATCTTAATTTATCATCGTCTACTGGTATTGACTTAAGTTTCACTACTTCAAATGTTGTATAGAAAGCTTACTCCTATTTACTTCTCTACTTTTAAAATATAATTGTCTTTATGTTCTTTTACAGATATTGACCACCACAACAGATGGTTTTGTGATTTTTGCATCAAACATCAAATATAACGTAAGAAACTCAGGAGAAGAAGGATAATCTATTATATCTGCCCATTTTTGCCTTTTACCTATTTTTACCCATTCCCATGTTCTATTTTTCCTTTCTGAAATTCCAAGTCTTCTATTATCATTTCCTTTTTCCATAGAAAACTTCCTTTAGCCAGTCTTTAAGGATAGGTTTGCTGGCGATATTTTTTTTCAGCTTTTCTTCATCTGAAAAAGCCTTTCTCCTTTGTTACTGAAGACTATTTTCACTGGACACAATCTGAGCTTGATACTTCTTTTCTTTCAGTGCTTGAAAAATATTGTTCCACGTTATCTGTCCTCTGTGGTTTCAGATGATGAATTCCCTGTACTACATCATTTTCTCTGGATACTTTCTTTTTTGTCAGTGTCTCAGAAGTTTAATTATGATATGTCTTGGTGTGGATTTCTTTGGGTTTATTTTATTTGGAGTTCAGCCTCTTGAATGTGTAAATTTATGTCTTTCTCCAAATTTGGGGAGTTTTCAGTCATGATTTCTTTGAATACTTTTTCAGCCCCACTCTCTCCTCTCCATCTGGGACTCCAATGAGATACCTGTTAGCTCTTTTTTCATTGTCTTACAGATCTCTGATCCTGTCCATTCCTCCCCTTCCCCACTGCCTCTCGCCTTCTATTGTTCAGATGGGTAAATTATATTGATCTATCCTCAAATTCATTGAATTCATCCTCTGTTATCTCTATTTCACTATATAACCTATCCAGTGAGTTTTTTGTTTCTGTCATTTCTGCTATTTTTATTCTTTGTAATTTCTATTTGTTTGATGAGATTTTCCATTTGTTTCAAGAGAATTCATACTTGCTTGTTGACGCCATGTTTATCATGGCTCCTTTAAAATCTTTAAAGTTCCAATAGCTGATTCATTGTAGTATTGGCATCTGTCGATTATCTTTTCTTATTCAAGTTCTGATTTTACTGGTTCTTGGTATAACCAGTTTTTTTTTTTTGTTTTTGTTTTTGTTTGTTTGTTTTTTAATCATTGAATTTTGTATATTATATTATGAAGCTCTGGATCCTATTTTGTTTTCTTTATTTAGGAGATAGTCTCTGTTGAGGTGCAGCTTGAGGGCTGGGTAAGTATATATGTTAAGTTTCATGCTGGGCCCCAGTGACATCATCCCAGCAAAGCGGAACACTTTTTTTTTACTGTCTTGTTGCAGACAGGTGGGTGGCATTTCAGTTTCCCCTTGTCTCTTTACCACTTTTCAGGAGAAAGTGAGGCACAGCCTTTTTGTTTCTGAGTCAAAGTGTAAGCTCTGCTCCCCTGGGCCCTGTGGACACCAAAGAAGAGGATGCAGAGGTGGGGAGAGGAGGAAGCAGAATCCCAAGTAGCCCTGACTCCTGACACCTCTTACTACCTCATTGGTGTTGGTTGGGAGTGAAAGCTCTGCTCTTGGGGGTGGGGGGAAGGATGGAGGGGGAAATGGGGAGTCAGGACCAACCCTGCTTTGCCCTATCTCATTGTGACTCATTAATGCCAGGTGGGGAATGGAAGCTAGCTTACTACTCAGCCTTACCTACACCACCCAGAAGAGGAATCAGGATATCCCATTTATTCATGTATTTAGGTATAATTTACTGAACACCTATATGCCTCCCAGACACTGAAGAAGACATATAAGATCAGTAAGGAATGTTGGATCTCTTCCTTTGTGAACCTTAAGCCTATTGAGTGAGACAAAAATTAGAGAAATAAATTTCTAAATCAAAATTTAAATCAGGTAAAGTGTCAAGGGTACTTACAAAGGGAGGGGTAGAGAAGTCTTCACAGAAGAAGTGATATTTTAATTAAATCTTGAGTGAGTAGGAGTTGGCTTGATGAAAGGTGTTCCAAAGAGAAGGAAAGGATAGCTGCGGCAAAAATATCATGAATTAGGAAGAACTTGGTACCGGAGCAGCAGTGTCAAATAGAACTGTAATATAAGCGACATATATAATTTTAAATTTTCTAGTAGCCACAATAAAAGGTAAAAAAGAACAAATAAATTAATTTTAATGATATATTTTAACATCAAATATCCCCAAATAGTATCATTTTAACATGTGATAAGCATAAAAAATTAATGAAATATTTTATATTCTTGTTTTCATACCAAGTCTTTGAAATTTGATGTGTCTTTTACTTTTACAGCACATCTCAGTTTGGACTAGCTATGTTTCATAGTGCTTAATAGTCACATGTAGCTAGTGACTACTGTATTGGACAGCACAGTTCTAGAGTATGGTAGGTTTTAACTGAGTGATGAGTGTTGAAAGTTCAGCCTTAAATCAGGGCTAGAATCATAACTCCTGTGTCAGTGAGGTGGTGGGACGTGGGAGACACTGGACCTGGGGAGACTTGGGGTAGACAGTTGCAATATGCCAAATGAGAAATAGTTAGGCAGTGAGGATGAAGGCAAGACAGCAGTTTGGAGGGATATTGCAAAGAGAAAATTGCCTGAATCCACAGGATTCAGAGCCTAATATGTTGTGGCAATGGCTTAGGGCTCTCGTATGAACATATCTCTGTTCAGCGCTGGGAACACCAGAAGAAGAGCGGGCTGGAGTGATATGGATTTTTGTTTTAGAGTGACTGAGGTGCCCATAAGACATCTTGTTAACTAAAGGCTCTGGCAGAAAGAGCTGCTAATTAGTGCTCATTTCAGGGATTGGCACAGACTTGGCAGGGAGGAGGCCTCCATGCTGGGCCACTTTTCTGCGTATCCTGGGTTTGGCACCAGTTACTCAGGGGGCATGCACTTGCATTTCCTAAAGCATGACCAGGCATCCTCCTACCTCAGGGCATTTGCATTTGCAGTTTCCTCTGCCTGGAATGCTCTGCATGGCTTCTTCCCGTGTCTTTTAAGGCTGGGGCTCTGATGGCATCTTCTCAGTGAGGCTGTTCCTGACCACACTATTAAAAATTACAGTGTTCCACTCGCTATTCTTCTTCTCCAAAAGTATTTATTACTTTCTAATACTCTACTGTATTTTGTTGAATCCTAAATGCTGTCACTGATGGTTTATATCATTATTTTATGATCCACCATAATTATAGAAAAAAGAACCAAATAAAATGTGACTCACCATCAATTTTTAAATGCATACTAATTTACATATATCAAAATGTAAAAAATTATGTATTTAAAACATCACTAAAACATGCTATCCAGTTTATTCATTTAGTTTTGTTTAATGCCTGTTTTTGCTACTATAATGTAAACACAAGGAGAGCATGGATTTTGGTGTGTTTGTTCACTGCCTAGAACAGGGCCTAGCCCCAGCAGGCACTCAATACATAGTTACTAAATGAATATGTAAGACAGAGCGTCCCACCAAAAGTAACTATGGTGATAAGACACAGACATTTAAAAATAGGCATTGCATAATGAAGTTCAGGTCAGTAGCAGTGCCCCAGTCTCGTGCTCTGTGAACACCTCAAAGGAAGGGAACAAAATATTCTTGCTCAAGCTCTTATTCTAATTACAAACATATTGTATAGTTAAACCTGATATGTATTAATGTATAGCAACAAGGCCCACCTCCATTCTTCCCATTACAGGACCAAAGGATGTTTAAAAAGGAAAAGGAGAGAGGCTTTAAGAGTAGATTAAGGATTCATTTTCCCTCCTCTATGCAGCACACATTTTTTTTCACTCATGTGCCCACACTTGACCTCTTGTTTCCCGCTTTCACCCTGGACCTCTGTAACAGCTCCATGACAAGGGCATCTAATCATTTCTAGCATGCGACAACATTTGGTTCAGATTCCCTTATCAGCATTACCTTTGCTTCTCTCCTATTTGCCCCACCTCCACCTTAAAGGAGACCCAAAATGGACCTCAGAGATCAGTGACACGTCCACCACTTCTTCAAACACTTCATGTAGAAAATCTTTCAGAGATATGATTGTGGGACCCTAGACCTGGGAAATAACTGTCATCAAGACCTTTACATCTGTTAAAGGAATTCATTCCAATGACATTGCTTGGATTTATTGTTAGAAATTTTGAAAAATATATAAAATGTGAACTTTTTTTACACATTTAAAATAAATTCATCTAAACTCAATTATTTCCACTTGGTAATTATAAATCAGCTCATTTAAATAATTTAAGAACTCCAATTTAGTTTCCCTCAATAATATGTGTAAAAAAATCAGTTAGATTTTAAAAGTTGATTTTTTTTGCCTTTAAAAATGTATAAATAGCATTAATTTTAATATGTTGCATACATTCAATGCATTTTCTTTTTTTTACATTCAATGCATTTTCATTATGTACAATGCATATTCAGTAACATGCAGTTGTTACATCTAGTTTGTGTTTTGTACTTCCCATTATCATTACTTATTAGTGTTCAGCGTAACAGCTCCAACCAAATTGAAACATTAAATATGGCTTTTAATTGGCTCTTAAAAAGAAACTTTAAGCTGCTAAAAATGTTGCTTTGTAAAATTAGAATTACTTTCAGGTTTCTACAGTGATCTGACTACAAAAATACTTTTAAATATACCAAATTATTGTGGTGGGAAGAAAATCTGAAATTTTTATCTTTTTGTTGACCTTTAAAGACTTTTTTTATGATTCATTTGAAAATGTATTACTTCTTTGAAAGTTAAGCTATTTTCTAAAGCTCCATGTAAATCTATGTTAGCTGATTCACTGTGATCCATGGTCCTTAATCAGAAGCAAGTATTAGGAAAGTTCCTCACGTATAAATATTAATTTCCCCTGCACCAACCCAGCTTTCTAAATAAGGTGAGAAAACAAAGCACAATTAATGAATAAGCAATCCTCAGAGAATCCTTTAAAATTTAAGTTATAGGATGAGAGACACATACTTCTTAATAGTAATTGTGTAGTTCTTTGCTTGAATGGTATATTTCCTCTAAGTTACTTTCTAGAATATAGCAAGGTGAACACCAGACAGGTGGAAGAAATCTGAGGCAATTTGAAATACATATAATTTGGAGTCCTTCAAACAAGTATTGCATTTTGGTAAAATTTAAAGTTTTCTTTGTTTATTGTAAAGGCTTTATCTTTCAAAATTATTTAAATTTTATTTTTAAACCACTTTATTGAGGTATGATTGACAAAATTATTTTCATTTTAAATCTACCTCCAACTTTAAATATTTGATGTAGTTTCAATTCTGCTAAATATTTTCTAGTCCTATTGTAAAAAAAATATATATGTATATATATATACATATATATATATATATATATATATATATATATATATATAAAACAGGAACCAAATTCTAAAAATTAAGAGGCATGTATCATTCTGTAGAATGATGTAAAATATAAATTTAAAAGAAAAAATTAAACAAGTGCACTGTAAAATAAAATGTGAATCTAGGATATTTGAATTTCAATTAAAATATATGTTTTTCTTGGGCAAAGAATTACAGATATACCTTTTGAAAGTTTTAAATTACCACAGTTATTTTCTTTTGATATTAAAATAAGTAGCATTATTTATTATACAACGTCTATATTTCTTTTGTAAATGTGTTTTCTGAAATTTGGCACTTTAGCAATAATAAGAAAATATTTTACTTATATATTAGACATCTACTGACTGAAGTTTATTTTGAGAAATAATATAATAATTTAATTTTGAAAGATATGGGATTATATGGTAGTTTAAGGAAGAAAATTATTTTCAAATTTAAATGTCAAATATTGATGCTGTAAAGCCTGAATATAATTTCATAAGTTAATGAAAGCATGTATAAGAATCTCCCTCTAAAAGAATACTCCAGAAAGTTACTAGTGTTTTCACCAAAAATGTAAAATGACACTCTGGTCACTACATTACTGAATATCCAATTGCAATTCTTAGGACGTATCATGTAACATAGTTGGTTTACATGCTTTTTTTCAATTTCTTAACTAAGTACATTAATAGCCCTTTGTTCTTCACAATTTTTATAACATTTCTATTGATTAATTTAAAAAGGTCTAAAAATTTCATAAATTCTAATACTTCAAGATTTTGATGACATAAACTAACAGTTTGAACCAAAATGCAATTTAAAATTCATTACCATTCTTTTAAAATGGGCTTATGGTCTATGATCACAAATCTAACCACTATGTACAATAGCTTACTAAAACATGTCACTGATAAGGGGGCATGTTTCTAACTTAATTTTTGAGTGTATTGTAGCACATTTAAAAATTCAACTATCAAATATAGTTATATTTTAGTAATGATGTATTTATATCTTTAAGAAAACTTTTCAAATCTTTACTGTTTTGTTAGTAGTATTTTTGTTGGTTTGATGTTTATGTCTTTCTGTGAACTAATGAGCCATTTCTAGTTAGTATAGCTCTAATCCAATTTTTAAAATAAACAGCTTTATTGAGATGTAATTCACATACCATAAAATCCATCCACTTAAAGTGTACACGTCAGTAACTTTAAGTATATTCACAGAGTTGGGCAAAAATCACCACTATCAATTTTAAAACATGTTCATGTCCATCACTCCAAAAAGGAACCCTGTCCCCATTGGCAATCACTCACCATATCCCCCCCAGGCTCCCCCCAGGCCTAGACCCACTATTTTCTGTCTCTGTGAATTTGCCCATTCTGAGCATTTCATATAAATGAAATCACATAATTTGTGGCCTTTTCTGACTGGTTTCTTTCACTTGTCATAATATTTCCAAGATTCATCTATGCTGTAGCATTTATAAGTACTTCATTCATTTTCACTGTGAATGATTATTATATAGATATATCACATTTTGTTTAACCATGCGTCAGTTGATGGACTTTTAGGTTATTTCCACTTTTTGGCTATTATTGATATTGCTGTTATGAATATTTGTGTACAAGTTTTTTATGTGGACACATGTTTATATTTCTTTTGGATATATTCCTGAAAGTGGAATTGCTGGGGCATATAGCAAATTTAATGGCAATTCTTTAAAATTTGAGGACCTGCCAGCCTGTTTTCCAAAGTGGCTTCTTACTGGTGGTGAATGAGATTTCCAAAATTTCCTCTGTGGCCTCACCAGCATTTGATATTGTCTATCTTTTTTATTATAGTCCTCCTAGGGGGTATGGTGGTATCTCTGTGGTTTTGATTTGCATTCCCCTGATGGCCACTAATCCAATCTTAGTCTAAACCAGAAAAGCATGCTTTTCAACAACCAAACAAACATTTCCCAGAACTTCAAATATTTTTTCCACAAAAATATATGCATTAAATGTGCTCATACATATGCTATCTATTCTACATGTTACTTTTTTGTATAGTGGACTACACAATCCTAGAAAACAAATGGTTGGGCTCTTAATAATAGGGGTAACTATAATACTATTTGGTTCTGTGTCAGTTCTTTGCATACATTGATTCCTTTCATTCTTACCACAATGCTGGAGCAGGTATTATCATTCTCATTTCGAGTTGATAGAGTGATCTAATTTGACCAAGGCCACATATCTAGTAAAAGTTGGAGTAAATATTCAAACCAGGGTCTGCCTGACTCCCAAGCTTGTATTTATCATCCCTGCCCCCTGTTGACTCTTAAATATTTTTGCTCAATTGGGAATGTCATTTCATACGGGGCCTGAAGTATTCTTTTTAAGTTCTACATGATTATTTTTCAAGGAGTCTTCATACAATATCCCACAGTGTGGTGTTTCCTACTTGCAATGGTTAATTGACAACTTGTATGTATTCTGAACCTAAGTCTATGTTAGGGCCGCTGAAAAAAAATAACTACTATTTATTAAGCTCTTACCATGTGCTAGATACTACACTAGGCCTTGATATATATATATATATATATATAGATAGATAGATAGATAGATAGATAGATAGATAGATAGATAGACTCTCATTGACCACACACAACAAATGCATTAAATAGCCCTGAAGCTATTTACAGTCTAGTCAGAGAGATGGGACATATATTTGCGTGCACAGAATAACATTAAAAAAGAGACAAATAATGATACACAGCACCGTTAAGCAGCCTGTGATTCATTTTCAAGTGAATAATACAAACATGTGCAATGTGGTTGGAGGAGGGTATGAAAACTGGACTGGCCTAAGTTATGGTGGACTCATTGACTGTCTTATTGCATTAAATGGTAAAGTTTATCTACATTTGCTAAACTATAGAACATGAATTCTAGAAATAACTTTTAGAAGTCATTATAAGCAGAACATTCCCTATCACCTTGGTAATGCGGTAATAGCTTATTACTCATACAGTCCATGATGGGGTGTTTACATGGCAATTTTAATGACATGGTTATTGACATTACTTCATTTGATTGTCACACCACCCAGGTGATAAAATAAAAGCAGACCTAAGAGTCTGTCTCCGTTTTCCCAGATGAGAACCTGCAGCTCTGGGAATTCAGTGATTTGCGTCTGGTCACAGAGTGAAGGACAGGGCTGGAAGTCTCTAGCATTCTTTCTGCCGCTAATGCTCCTCCCACATAGAAGGAACCAAAATCCATGATAGTTGGCCACACTTTGCCCCTGGCTGGAGTAATAATTTCCGTACTGGCATTGGAACGCGTTCTTGGAAATAAATATGGCATACATGTTGTTTGTTTTATGGTTGTGGAAGTAGTCCTGAAGGTGGAAATTCAGGAAATAGGTAAGCAAGCTGGTCACTAATGGAAACCTTGAGTCACCAGCTTTGTGGAGGAGGATGTGCTCATCAGTGCCTTTCTGTCCAAGGTGAGCTGAGTAGATAGATATTGGCCACTTTCCCAGAGGTTGCTCATCTGCTTTACCTACCGTATCAAAGAGCACTGATAAATTATCAAGGCCCCCTACCCTTCCCAGCCAGATATGATCTGAGCCTGCAGACATTTGCTGATGGGTCCAGTTTGAATGTATTATCTGTTCCCCACCACTGTCCCCCCCCACACACACACACACAAAATCCTGGGCTTGCTTCTGTTGAATTCAGTAAGGAGAAGTTTAAAGACCTCACTGATTTCTCTCTAGGCCTATAGCAGGGGCAGAAAGCCTGGGCAGAAGCAGAGAACAAAGACTTAAGACTGAGGAAATACGAACTGCAAGGGGCTCAGGCCTTTCTGATGAGCAGGGACTGAAGAGGATGAGTTTCAGTGTGTACAGCAGTCCTTCCCCACTATCATCCCAGTGGCCGTCTGTTGTGATACAAAGTAACCTTATCCAGAATTGAGCACGCAGGGAAAGGTG
>NW_017731717.1:334662-339946 GCF_001890085.2 Hipposideros armiger
CCACCCCCCCACACACACCTTTTGTCAAGTACTCTTTCCTTCACTCCTCAATCAGGCACCAACTGACACCTCTAGGAGACAAGTAGAATCACGAGGAAAGTCCGGAGGCATAGCAGGAGTTTATTTAGCTGTTGCCCAAACTTGAGGGTCAGGAGATGATAAGCTAGTTCTCTTTTGAATTTTCTTTAGGGTTGAATTATGGTTATTCTTCAAAGACTTGGTGCTCGGAGGGCTTGAAAAAGCCAGCAGATGCTTTGATTTACAGCCCAAATTCAGCCACATCTTTCTTTTTTCAGTTTGTGACCATCTTAGGCAAAGGGCAAGATTCTAGATACAGTCTGGAAAAGCAGTACTGTGTACAGGTTCAGAGCATTGCAGCTCATTGCAAGCATTGGGCACATTGCCAAGCTCTCTGGCTTTCAGTGTCCTTATCTGTAAAATGGGGCAGTAGTGGTATCTTAGTTGGTAGGGCTACCTAAGGACAGAAGCGTTAATACAGGTAAGTACTTGGAACAGTGCCTGACTCAGAGGAAGTGCTGCAGACATTTCAGCTGCTCTTAGATCTTGAACAAATATATATATATATATATATATATATATATATATATATATATATATTTTACTAATTTAACTTTTCATATAATTTAAAATGGTTTCTTTAATTCTCTAACATAGTCTAAGAGCTATTATAACACTTTATTTACACTTGTTTGTGTTTTCATTTAATTTCTGCCAAGAATTAAGTGGAGTTTTGTAGGCTTTTTTGTGGGTTAGGGGAGACCGGCACTAATTATATAAACGAAACAAAAGGTTTTGTGTTTAAAAGATAGTTCTAAAAAGTTGAATTCTGTCTTTTAGACTCTTGTACCATTTGCTTTATTTATATAATTGAAATAAAATTACCATTTTCATTTCTGTGTAAATGATCCATCTTCTTAATTTCAATTTACATCCTATATCCCAGACAGCTGCCCACTGTGGAATGCAAGGTACATTTAGAATGACTCTATCTGCAGTCAGGGCCTCTGCTGGCGATCGTAAACCTTGTTTCCCAGCCACCAAGCAGTCGTGAAGCCACAGCTGCTTCTCTTTCCATATTCTTTTTTCAAATATATTATGTTCATGGCTATACTCACATTGCCACTAATTTGGAAGAAGGGCAGGGGCAGCATTTCTGAGTCAATTAACTTCCTCAGGTAATTTGAAGCCTCTGACAGCAGCTAGCCAGCTGTGGCAGATTCACAAGAGGAGGCTGAGAGAGGCCAAGAAAAATACAGAACCTCCACAGTTTTTTGTTTGTTTGTTTGTTTTGGTGGGGGCACAAAATATACATAAAATAAAATTTATCGTTTTTACCAAGTATACTGTTTTGTGGCATTAAGTACATTCACGTTGTTGTATAACTATCACCACCATTCATCTTCAGAACTTTTCTCCATGGCTTTTTGAGCCAGCCCTGCCTTATTTGGGGAGCCTAGAGATTGAGAAGGGAACAAAGCAAATACATAGCATTCAATTTGAGAGAGATTTTTCCTTTCTTGAGATACCTATTCAATACAAAGAGAAAATACATGTACTTTAATGTTTTTCTTGGGCTTCTCATATCTTCTTTTTGTCTTATAATATTTGAATATAGTAACTTGCAAAGTAATGTGAATTTTCAGTTAAATTCCCTAAGCATCATGAAAACCCAAGTATATCTCTTATGCAGAAAATACTAAGGTGTAACAGTCTCTACTTGTCATGTTTTAAACTTATCAGAGAGTAGCTGAGAGCTATTGTGTTCTATATGTGACAACTTCTTTCCTCAATCATACAAAATTATAAGAATGATTCTGTTTATTGCAGAAAGATAATGTATGGTATAGATGTATAATATACTTAACAAGTGTTTGCAATCAGAAGAAATGGCCAGATAACCATCTAAGTGATTGGACAAAATGACCTACCAGGAGAGATGTGTGAGGGGAATGGTTAGCACTGAAAATAAAATAATAACCAATGAGAATGAATTTTTAGTGCTGCTGATGGTGGTAAAATGGACACTTAACAATACTGCTAATGTAGAATGAATTGGTAAACCTGTGGGGAAATTATATATACAAATTAGATAAATATACATTTATATATGTTTAATATACATTTATTTTTATATACACATACTATACATTTATTTATTAAAATACATATCATATATGTTTATTTATATATTATATTTATTATATACACTACATATGGAGAATAATTGGTAAAACTATGGGGAGATTATATACCAAGATGTCTATATTTACATATAAATATAGATATAGATATATATACATCAAGAACCAAACACTGTTTTTTTTCCAGTTTTATTGAGATATAATAGACATCACATTGTGTAAATTTAAAGTGTGCAGCATAATAATTCAATATATGTACATGTTGTGAAATGATTACCACCATAAGTTTAGTTAACATCCAAGAACCAAACACTTTGATCACAATTTAATTTCTAGGGAGTTATTATAAGGAAACAGGCAAAGATCAACACATTAAAATTGTTGCAACAATATTCATAATAGCTAAATGATAGAAACAATTTAAATAAATGTCTAAAAAATGAAAAGTGGTATATCACAACTAATATACTTGAGGCAATATTATATAACAATTATAATATGTTAATAAAGGATTTATATAACATGTGAAAATGCTCATGATAGAGAGATTGTTAAATGAAAAAAAGAATAATACAAATTTTTTATTTAATGTCATCTCAACCATGTAAAAATATGTACAGAAAAAAAGGCTGGTTATATCTGGACGTGGGAATCTGAGTTCCTACATCCAGATTCCCACATTCAGACCAATAGGTTTTGTTTTTTTGGTTTTTTTTTTTCAAATACTGAACTCCATTTTATGAGAAAGAAATAAATCACAAGTAACCAAGTTAATGTGAAGAATGTGTTTAAAACTGTACATCCCAGGGTATGTCTGTGGGGAGTGAATTTATTCTTCTGCAACTCTTAAGAACAACGTGGTTAATGGTGACCCTGAGGCACATTGCATTTTGAAGCACTTACGAATCAAGAATGGTTTTGCTCAGTATGGTTTTAATACTAGGTGAATATATTACCTTCTAGTTTTTTGAAACTGGCAGCGCGTGTATAGGATGTATACAAGTCTGTGTAAGTAGAAGATCCAAATAACAGAACATTGCATTCACCCATCTTTGTGGACCATCTGGGGCTTACAATCTTGTGGCTACAAGTTTTATTCACTGAAAAATTACACTTTTATTAATAATTACTTAATTAGTGGATCTTACTTGGCCCCAAACAGTCTCCCACATGAGAAGGTCTACATCTGAATAATGAGAATAAAGCAGTTTTCAAATTTCTTTAGGCAACGTAAAACACCAACTCATGCCAATAGAAAGGACAATTTCCACCATTAATACATAAGGCAACGAGGAAGGAGACGGACCACCAATGTGTTTCACACAGGCCGCTACAGCTTTCCCATGAGCCTCTCCTGTGGTCAAGCTTTCCAGTGCTACCAACAGAAGACTGGCGTCTCTCCAGGAAGTGAAAGGCTCCTTTTCATTCCCGGAGCTGCCATATGTTTTGAGTTCATGCTGACACTTTAAAGGTTTTGTGAAGTGGCCACAGGGCTTTGGTTGTACTTGTGTCTTTGGACCTGTTTCTGAAGACTACCCACCCCAATGGCCATTCTGGGTATTTTAACAGCTTTGTTTGCTATTTGGATACATATTCTGGATTAGGATCACATAAGAGCACTGAATTGAAGACAAATGTCTAAATCGGCCACCAAAAATGCTCTCCTTCAAAGTGTGTCCGAGACGGCAGCTCAATTTTGTGTGGCACCTTTTAGGATCCCATATGTAGGACTCCCAAGCTTTCCAGATCCAGCTATTTCAAGTATCCCTTTTTCCATCTAAGGACGTGACACGAGATGTCAGAGTATTTCAAGTGACTCTCCATTGTCCTGTAGCTTCCCTAGGTTTTGCCCCTTTGACACTTTAACTGCATTAGAGTGGATATATTATTTGGGGTCCATGCTAGACTTGAACCAATACAACAGTTGTCCTTTAACTGTTATTCTGGGAGAGGAGATGCTTTCAGTTTTGTTTGTCAGATGGCAAGCATTTTGCTGGATGTTTGACGAGTAATGTATTTGTTTTAGAAGAAAGGAATGAGCATAGAGGGAAACGGTAGGGCCCTTTTACATTCAAGTTGGATGGATGTAGGTCCCCGAATCACAGAGTGAACACAATATGTGGCTCTACGCATAGTAGATTGTTGAATGAATAAATGAATACATGTACATTCCATGAGAAAAAAAATAACAGTGCCTCAGTGGGCAATTTACATGGTACAAATTGACAGTTTGAGAAAATTAAGACTGTAGAAATGTCTGGAGTGGGACTAGATTTAAATGCAGGAGTTGGCAGGAGACGCGAAGCAAGTTTTAAAAAAGCTAAACTAAGTCTACTTTTTGGGGTATCTGTTTGTTGGAACAGAAGTGACTGTTTATTGGGAAAGAACAATGCTAATACACTCTATAGGACAAAGACTGTCCCTCTGATTGTGCTGAGGCCTTTCCAGCTATGAACATGACAAAAGTCCATGCTTACAGAGCAAAACTCCAGCCTGTAGACACGTTGCTTTCATGGATTCTTTAAAAACTGAACCTATCATTTGTCAAAATATAGCTTTTCTTAACCCAGAAAGCAAAACAATGCTGCTCTCAACTGAGTTTCCATTACACTTTCCTATTTTTATGAATTCATTAATTTATTTATCCTATAAATATTTATTGTGAACCTGCTCTGTCCCAGGCACTGTGATTAGTGCTGGGAATGCAAAATAAAACAGGATCCCTGATTCCAAAAGACTCTGTATCTTGGATTATAAGTAAATAGACAATTAAAATATAATGTTCCTAAAGCATCTCTATTGTAATTATTTATTTAGATGAACTAATTTGAACTATGTAAGCACAGAGACTGAATCTCATATATATATTTGATTCCGTAGCACCTGGAACACATCCTATGTGCTTGAGTAAATTTATTGAATTTAATTTAATTGAGTTAAATCTAGCATGTGATGGATCTAGAAGTAGTATCCAGCACTTATTACTTTTTTTTAGTCTAGCACAGTGGTTCTCAACCTTCCTAATGCCACGACCCCTTAATACAGTTCCTCATGTTGTGGTGACCCCCAACCATAAAATTATTTTTGTTGCTACTCTATAACTGTAATTTTACTACTGTTAT
>NW_017731717.1:340411-380910 GCF_001890085.2 Hipposideros armiger
ATGATGGTGCCAACTTGGGCCAGTGAAGCAGCGTCCTCCACAACTAGATTGAAGAACAAAACGACAGCAACTTGTCTGTTCCCCTTCCCCCAATTCCCCATCACTGTTCCCATCCCCCCAATTACCCAATACAAATCTTTAAAAATATATATATATATTGTAAAGGGAATAGTGTTATATAATGGAAAGAGTTTGGAGTTTGTACTAAGAAATGGATTTCAGTTCTGTGTAAATGACATCTTATCTAAGACCTAATTGCCTCATCTCTAAAAGAAGAAGATAAACAGAAACTAACTCAGGAGTTTTGAAATGAGATTAGATTAGATAATATATGTGAAAATCATTTTGTCAGCTATAAAGTGAGACAAAATATTAATGGTGAGTCAAGGAGCCAATTAATCAGATAGAAAAAGCTATTGGGCATGGTAGTAGGCAATTATTACTTTTTAATTTTTTTCTGTTCATCATTTCCATCTTGGGGAAATGCTCTTTCCGATTCCATGAACACCTGCCCCACCTCAGCTGGGAACATTTGATTGAGGTTAGGCCAGACAGGCTCTGTCTCCTGAGAGTTGGGATCTTGTTCAGACACCTGGGTACTGAAGGCCCTTGGAGCAGCAGCAGTGTCCAAGGAAGCCCACTAGCTCCTGTGCAGGAGAGCCTCACTCCCCTTCCCCAGGCTGGATGTTTAACCTTCCCCTCCAAACTGCAAACTGTTCAGTAGCTTTTCAGCAAACCCCTTTCCTTGGCTTAAGTTAGTCACAGCTTTTGTTTCTGGCCACTACCAATATTAATTGATAAAGGCTCTTTTCCAGGTGGATTTTAATTAATTTTAAGTAGCATCTATTGAGAGTTTGTATAGTCTCTGTGTATATACTCCCTAAGATACGAGAGATGCTTTCTGGCTTTGAGAAGCTCATTCTCCTCCCTACCCTGTGGTTCCCAAGCCATCCCAGTTGGGGCTGGAAACAGTGTCTCCATTACTGCCACACGTTAGCACTTCTCTGTGGAAGCACATGACCCCTGCAGATTGTGTGGCAATTCCCAGAAATGCCTCCAAGGTAGCTTGTAGGAGAGTCTTTTTGACCACTCTTTGGAATTTACCATTCTCCTCACCTGGCCAGCTACTCTGGTAATGAATTCTTTCACTGCCAATGCCCAAAAAAGTAGCAGTGCTGGCAGTGCATTTTCAAAGCTGTTGACCTCCTGGCGCCATGGCCCTGCATGCAGCATGGAACTCAGGTGAAATGCAGTAGTGATTCAAGGGAGATTACCAGTCAACGTCAAGCAAGTGCTCCAAAGAAAAAGCATTGGGAATTCCACTGTGGGGGAGACTTCTGAGAAGACCTGGGACTCCCATTGCTTAGCAGAAGATGTGTTGAGCTTGAATAGACAGAGAGGAATGAAGTGGGGATGTAGGAAATGGGAAGGCAAAAATGCTGAGGTGATAAAGAGTAAGGCTTTTTAATAGCACGAAGACTAGATAACCCTGAAGTGGAGGGATGACTCCTGTGGGCTCCCAGAGCCGCACAATCGGAACTCGCCTAAGAAGCACAAAGGTGTGGTTTGGGTGGGAACAGGTACGTGAGATATTAATTCCCCTCAGCCTTTGGGATGACCTGCAGGGACCTGGAGCTGAGAGAGCAACCACCTCCAGTGTGACCAGCCCTGGACATTTACCTTAGAGTGTCAGGCAAAAATTATTATTTTCAAATGTGCCACGAATAACAAAGGTTGGGAAATCCTGCTACAGGGACTACGGGAAGATGAGATAGGAAAGGTAGCATTAAGCCCTATGGCACAGGAAATTGAATGCCAGGGTAAAGAATCTGGCATTTCCTGGAGGTCAGGGAACAACTGCTGAAGGTTTTTGACTGACACAAGATTAGCACTATCAGTGGAGTCTTAGACCTAAGAAGGACCCAAATGCAAATCATTTAATCCATTTGTTCTCAGTCTTAGAGGGGATGGGAAAGGTTAGGATGTAACAGTGTCACTTGGATACTTTTTCAAAAACTGTTCATTTCTCTTCCTTTGCAGACCTGATGGGGACAGTGGTAGAGGGATGGTATCTGTATATCTAGGTTTTTTTCCCAGTTACACTAGTCTGGTTCCTTCTGATTAAATATAGTTGTTGTTTTTTTTTCATATATGTGGATCAACCAATACCCTGGTAAACTGCTCATCTTTCCCCTTCTTAAGGGTGCTGTGATCAGTAAGTCATCACCGGATCCCTTCAGGCTCAGCACTCTGATCACCCCTCCCTGTCTCTGTGGCCTATGATGGCAATTATTTCCTCCAACTCTTCACACCGAGATTCCATCATTGCTGTTGAAATCAGGACCCAATTCCACAGCAGCAGCAGCATTCGACCCACTGTTTCTGACATAGAGACAACCCTGCATTTCTGTAGAGCTTTCTAAGGCAGAGCTTTCTCTCACCAAAGCATTTCTTAATTGGGGGAGCATCATATGGGTCTTCTGAAGTGGGGGCAGAGGTAGGAAGGGGGTTGGGTGGTTGGGTAGGTTACACGTAATAGATCACTCTAACACTCCCACCTCTCTAAGCTTTGGGACTCCGTATTCTTCCAAGGGCAATTGTGATATTTCAGCCTCATTTACTGTTTCAATTCCCTGGCTAAGAAAACTGTTCTTCAGAGGTTCTCAACCTTGTTGCCTTATAGAAACATCTGCAGCAATTTAAAAATCTCTGATGCCCAGGTTACCCTTCCCTCCCCCGCCCTCTGACTGGAAAAACTAAATCAGAATCTCTGGGTTGGACCTCAGCATTATCAATATTTTTAAAGGTCATTCTAATGTGCTGCCAAGGCTGAGAACCTCGGGCTTAGGTGAGTGTACCCATATCAATGTATTCAATTACATCCAACTGTTCCTTGGTCCAATCTATTTCTACCAATGTTCCCCAGATCCTGCTGAGAATTCAACCTTTTCTATAGTTCAACCAAAGTCAAAGAACTAGTCAGTGGTAGAACCAGTACTAGAAGTAGGTCTTTTGACCTCACACTCTGCTCTTTCCACCACACCAACAGGACTTGAGGCTGATAAACCTGGGTGTGCCTTAGAAAATAGACTGGGAGGTGTGTCTGTGAGTTTCTCTCTCTGGGGGGGGGGCTGGGGGTGGTGGTGGTGGTAGGGGGATTCTGGACACTAGAGAAGCAGTTTAGAGCTTGTTGCAAGAACCTAGATTTGAAAACAGGACTAGGATGTAAGTAGTAGGAATAGAAATGAGCAAACGGATTGTGAAGACCTTTGAAAAGAAGAGTCACTGTGATTTCTTGAGTGAAGGAGAGGTATGAAGGTTTATCAAAGGTGAATAAAGCCTGAAGGAGGAGCCTACTTAGGCATGTGGGGAAGGGAGAATTTCCATGTTCGGTTTTCTACTTGAAGTACAGCGGGGAAGACCAGGGTTCTAAAAGGCCAGAGAAACAGAAGTCAGCCCCGTCGCTTCCTACCTGTAGGGTGTACCCTCTGGCATGCTGGTTCTGGCAGTGGCTGTGTGCGCTGCTCTGTCTCTCACCCTTTCACTCGGCACCTCTTGTGACAACAGCACACTCTGGAAGAAGGCCTGGCTGGGGTTCAGGTAAAGTGAATGGCACAAAGGTGACTGGCTCCCACAAGGCCAGTCTGTGCTGCCGACCTCAATAAACCAGAGTGTTATCAGATCCCCCTAGGCTCGAGTCTCCATTCTGCCACTGATGTTAAGGCAACCTTGGACACTCCCAGAAGCTCCTGGAGGCTTTGAAGCCTCAACTCGGAATTGGGGGTAACAAATAACAGCCATCCTTTTAATGTTATTTTTAATTTTTTAATCAAGTAAACTTACTTGCCACTGAATTACAATAGTGACTCAAGGTGAAGTAAGGAAAATATTGACATTTCCTGCTCCAGCCCAGGAAGCAGAAAGGCTTTGACTTTTGTATGAAAAGCGCGTGCATGAACACAGAAACACACCCTCAAAAAAAGAGGAACCTGTTAAGTTAAACTGTGAGAGACTAGCTCTGCGAGGAGATAGCAATCACTAACCTAAGAGTAGGTGACAGTGTTGGTCCAATATATTTCCCTTTCTGATATACTTAATGAATTAATAAATGTTATCTTTTCTCTAAAGTGTGTTTATTGCTATTTTTATGTAGAAATAGGACAGATCAAACATTCATGGTTAGTTTAGAATTCTTTGGAATTATCAAGAAGCAGAGACATTTTAGATTTGTTACTTGGGAAGACGTCTTTGCAGTGAGCTTTACCATTTTATAGTGAATATTCTCAAGGGTCAGGTTGGAATATCTGATGTTTGTGCTTCTTAGAAGCTAGGCTAGCTTTTATGCTAAAAATCTGAACATAAAGGCAATTTCTTCCCTCAGTAGGAAGAATGATACTAGGACATTCGATGTTTTCCCTTTCCACATCTTTTTCATTTGTTTTTAAGCTTCTCATGATAGGACACTAAGTGATCTGAAATAAGAAAAATTGGATTTCAAGTGATCTCAGTATTTTCCTGTGTTTTCTAGCACATAAAGTCAGTAGGTCAGCTATTGTGTGTAATTCTGCAGTATTGAATGAAGCAATTATTGGTCAAACCTGAGAAGTTAAGTGACAAGCAAGTGAGCCCATATTTACTGCAGTTATCGGGTGACATTTATGTTTAAAAACTGTGATTCCGAGAACTACAGATAAGTAGCTTTAAAGGCAACCACTGCATTAAACAGCTACGTGTGTTCTTTCATTTAATGTGCTCAGCAACTTGGAAGCAAGTAATGAATTCCCATTTTATAGAGGAGGAAACCAGGGCTCACAGCAGTTAATACTTGCCAAGGTCACCAGGATAGCAGGTGATAGACTTGGGTCTGGAACTCAAGTCTGTCTGATTCCAAAGCTGGGGCCCTTTCCATTGCATCATATAGTCATCCCAAGGAATCAGCAGCCAACTGGGTCTGGAAGTGAGTTTCAGCTGAAATGAGCATGAATGATGTATGATTTTGGGAAAAGTTGATAGGAAAAAAATCTGGATCATTTTTATATAGCAAAGGCTGGGTGGGTTATGTGGGAAGAGATGACAGGAGAGGACCCTTTGCCCCTCAATACATTTTTCTTGGGCTTGTCATCATCCTGGCTAGTTGAAAATTCTGGCATAAAAACATTTCTTTTGTATAAATTACTGCTACAATGCTTTTCAGGAGGCATTGCCCAGTTAGCCCCGTTTCTCTGTTAACACCTTTGTATTAATTAGTATTTAGGAAACTGATTCTCCAAAAGAGAATTCGTTGGGTGGGACACAAAGAAATGCAATGCACGGAAAGTCAATTTTTACTCTGGAAGGTAGAAAGTTTTGGAGAAGAAACTACACAAGAATGTCAGTACAAGGTGTGGTTCGCAGTGAGGGTCCAACGTTCTCTCAGGACTTAGTGTGAGGACATGGGGAAGCCAGGAGCAAGGCTGGGGAGAGGGGCCGCCAAGGGTTTACGTGTCTTCTGTTTTATAATTTTTAGCTAAGGGTGGCTCTAAATTAGGATCTGTTGCACATCTGATTGGGAGCAGAGTTCTAATTAATCTTAGTAATTGTCCAGCTTAATTTGGAAATGGGTTGAAGGCCTGGGGGCACTTACTGTCCCTACCAGCGGAACCTGGAAGACAGCTGGCCTGGTGGCTGACAACAGAAACTCGGCAGACTGGAAGATTAGAAGGCTTCTACCAGCTTGTTACACAGGTGGGAGCCACCTCCTGGGGTGAAACGGGAAGCCAGTGAGACACAGCACGAGACCACCCTGAAAAGGAAAGCATGCGCAGAAGGGAAGGAAGACTCCGAAACTGAATTTCATGATTACATTCAAAAGAACAATTCCCCCTGCTGCTGTGTAGAGAGGAAGGATGTTTCTGTTAACACGGGGAGCTGGGGAGAGCCGCAGAGGCTGTGGGAGGCCTCGGGCGTGTTCTGCTTGACCTCCCTCTTGACTCATGGCACCTTCCCTGTGATGGACACCACGAGCCACTCCCAGGCCTCCACTTGTGAGTGTTGAAGTGTTAGTCCCATAATCCAGCCTACAAGTGGCCAGTAAGATGGAGTGCATAGGGCACAGTGCACATTCCAGCCCCTTCGATAAGTCCTCCTGGTCTGGGGCTCGCCTGATCAAAAGGTGCAGACTGGGATTAAGATTCCAGATAAGTAGAATGAGTGTCTGGGGAGAGGCCCATTCAGTCCTTTGAGGCTGGTGGCTGTAACTTGTGATCTTTATTTAACCCACACAGAGGCAGGGATTCTTTTCTATTTCGGCTCAGTTTAGTGGACAGCCTGTCTCTTTAATGGCCTGAAATATAAATACAGCACACGCCACAGTGAGGTATTTCCCCATGCGATGCCAAAGGCTGGTTCTTGAATCTCCTCTGGGAGGGCAAACTGTAAATACCATAAATGCTTAGTTACAAAAATATTGGGCCCTGTTATCTGCTCCTCATCTGGACTACATAATGAAATTGATGAACTGCCTCTGGGCCAGGATCCTAACTGCTTTCCTATGAAGGTTCCTTGCGGGTCATGGAAATCTTGAGGGTCTCATCACTGTACCCTTTGAAAATGAGAAAATTAGCTCAGTGACTGATTATTTAGTGCTTTCTTTACCTATGTGTAAATAAATGTAATTTGGGTGAAATAGATAACCGAGGGAATTGAAATATCCTGGGCAGGAGATGTTGCAATAACCAATGATGAAAACCTCTGGATTCCCAAGACCCTGCCCTCAGCAGTACAGGGAAGGGACACCGACAGGAGTCTGAGGTGTATGCCTAGGAAACACAGACTTGCCCCTATCAAGAGTTAAAGGTTCTGGCAGTCACATGGTCCTTTCTCTTCGACATCCTGAGGGAGCTTTATATTTTCATAAAAAGACTTTCTCCCATAGAGGCAAAGGCTAGAACACTCCCAGCTAAGCTTGTGTGTACTTGCTTGTTCTAAAGCCAGAGATGGGAAAAATCCATTTCTTAGATTTATTCACCAATACTGTTATTCTCAGATTTTTCCATAGATCTTATTCTATCTAAAAATACATAAACTGATGCAAATAATTGGTCCTCCAAATATTGTCACTATCGACTTCTAAAGAATACTTTTGAAGGAAGAGGCTACTCCAAGCCTAAGAAAGAGCAAGCAAAGGGCCTGAATTAGGAATTGTTCAGACTGGGGCATTCACTGCGCTCATGTCAAGTAGTCGGCATTGCAGTCAGACAGCGTGCATTTCTTTCATTGGCCATCTAAAAAAACGACGTACCTGCTCAAATATCTGGATTTCCAACAGTTCCAATGCTCCTCCTGACCTTTGCCAAAAGACAGCATCAGAGTGACATGCTAGTCAACAGTTACTTGATTAGAAAAACTAAATGAAGAAATAATATCAGTTAATTTTCTGTACAGAAAAATAATTTTATTTTTATTTTTTTTACCTCCCACTGTTCTTTTTTATTTTGTAAATTATTATTACAGGTTAGTTGAAACATGTAAAAGTAGACAGTTTACCCTAACAGGTCATCATTTATCCATCATCCCAGACAAAGTCCTCATTAGTCTTGTTTCACATAAACCTCCACCAACTCACCTCTTTTTATTTTGAAACACAACTCAAAAATCATTTCGTTTCATACTTAAATAATCTTTGAAAAACACCCTCACTTGAGAAAGAAATCTCTCTTCATTTTTTAAGAAGAATACCCCTTTATTTTTAATAAAGTGTCTTCTCTAAAATGACTTTTACTAACCTGATGTTTTTTTGGGGGTAGGGGTCCCTGAAAAGGATTTTACAAGCTTAAGTTTGCTCCTGGTCCTAAATTGTATGGTCTTTTGTTTCCTTAAATTGTAAGTGGCAACTGGTCAATATTTAAATTGTGTCCCAAAGTCAGCAGCTTTGCAGCACAGGGATGATACAGGGTATAGTTAAACCCCTTAATGAAAAACACAACTTTATTTGAAATAAGGGAATTTGATATGTTTCTGTTACATTTGTGCTTTATAGCTTTCTACTGCTCTAACAGAAATCTGGAAGTTTACATGTTCCTGGCAACCACGTTGCCCTTTAAAACTTGAAATAAACAAAATCGCTTTGATGAGTGACCCTTAGTGTCATAACTGGTGGGGAAAGTGGAATGAAAGTTGCTGGCAAAAACCGTAAAAGTTTTATGGAACAAATGTTACCAAAACAGGACCACAAACTTCTGCTAGGTGACAGTCAGCAAAATACATGTGCTTTTCAATATATATTGAAAACCAAGCTGAAATTCTAGGTCAACTCTTGTTCCGTTCACTTTGTTGAAATTGCCCTAAAAAAAAAAAAAAGTCCTGAGTTACAAAACTAAGCCAAGGTGTCGCTTAGTCCTTCCATGAAGTATGGGCCACAGTGTTCCTCCCATTTATATTTGGAAATCGATGCATAAGCCAGGCATTGGCACTTCAATGGTAACTGAAAAGGCATCACATTCCTCTTTCCCCAGGCCAGCTACGTTTTCAGTTCCTTCTCCCTGTGCTCGGGAAAATAACCCAGGATCTGAGCTCCTGTGAGAACCTGTCTGAGTTAATAAGCTCTGCCAGGAAAACATGAAGTAGTTTACCTTACACTGCAGTGCAAGCTGGGTGAATAGTGGGCTGATCCAAAGGGATAACAGGTCAGAGAGCTGAATAGACCTGCAAGGAAATCCGTTCCTAAATGGGTTTCACTCAGCATCCGTGTGTCCTGTGCCTGGTTTCACATCTCTGTTTAGGTTTCCTTTTAAATAAAGCTCAGCTGATTTTTAGTTAATTTAAAAGCAGTCAGAACATGTCAAAGAGCCAGAAAGCAGATGGGACAGTCATAGCTTCCTTTGGCAAAGATGGCTATCAGCACTATCAGACATCTCCGGGCTTCATTGCCGGGAGCAGGCCTTCATTTAGGTAGTGTCTGAGGATGAATTGGCAAGAGGCTGTCTCCTGATATTGAGTTTCTTCCTTCCCTAGCTGACAAGTAAACACCACTCCCACCAGTTTACTGTGATCTCCTGGTGTTGAGACCAGCTCTGAAACGGCCCTGGCAAACGCGCCCTCCTCCATAGCGCTGCTCACCTACTTGCTATTCCCAGAGGCTAGCTGTGGTTAGAAAGAAAAACAGCAGCTCTCAGTGCCACAGTATAGAATGGCAATGGGAGGAAATGACAGACACAGGAAACAGGGAGAGAGGTTTTCTTACACAAACAAGCCCAGGGAGGAACAGGCTAGGAAAACAAAGGTAAAGCTGGAGACAGTAACCACTGTTCCCCTGGGAGAATGTGGTCAGGGCAGGGGCCTCTGAGAGCAACGGAGTCAGGGACCTCGGCGCCTGTGGCACTTCGGTGACCAAGTCTTTGGGAGATCCTTATGTCTGTGGCAGCTGAGACTTCAAGAAGGAAACGTGAGGATATATTGTATTAACCCAGAGCCTCTGTGAGGTGTCAGCCCGCCCCTGTGGGAGTCAGAAGCAAGCTGCCTGGCCCCTTGCTGCGTCCCCTTCTGCCCCCCCATACAGCACAGCAGGGAACATCCACAGCCATGTACACAGCCCCTGCCCTGGCGTCAGCACTGATCTCTGGAATTGCCTGCTCACTAGATGTCTTCTTGTCCAAAGCTGGAATTGCTAGCCTATTTAACTTGAGGCTGCTTCCTTGCTCATTTTTTTCTGGTGGAAGAGCTGTTTCTCTCGGATGGAACCCTGCCTCACTGCTCCTGTGTCTGCTTTCCCATAATGCCTGGTAGACATGCTCACTGAAAAGCCTGCATGCTTTCTTATCATGGTTTGCTGCCCTGGGACCTTAGCACAGCATCTGCACTTGGGAGTTGCTCAGGAAAAGCATGAGAACGTGAAGTTAATTGAACTTCCTGCTACACGATTGCTCCCAGGTGGAACTTTCCTGTCCTTGGGCTTCTGATGTTGGCCTCTCCCTGGTATCTCCTCTTAGCCACTTGCAGCATTTACTTACTCTTTCTTCCAGAACTTTCTTCCAGAAAGGAACCAGGGAGTGTTCTGAGAGAACAATAGGAAACCCTCTCTTGGGGGGCTGGGGGCAGCATGTTAGGAGTAGGTCTACCATCTGGAGAATCCTGCCATTTCTAATAGTCCTTTGTGGAATTCGTCTTGAAAGGTAGTCCCCCATCCCTACCCCCAGTGGAAATGATTCAAACAGGGGCAGTTTTAAGGGTGGCTTGGGAGTTTAGTGATGGTTTGACCTGCCTTATAATCACCACTGCCCACTCTCCTAAACTACCATGAATAAAGACAACACAATTTTATATGTATTAATTTTGTGTGTGAACATTATTGTTTTCTAATCATGGTATTAATAAAAACATCTATGCCAATCTAAGGTAGAGTTTCCTGAAAGGCAGATGGAGACTTGACATTTTGCTCTCAGAGCAAAAGAAAGGGCTAGCGGAGCCCAGGGGAGGTGGTTCAGAGCCAGTTTAACTCCCTTAGAGGCGGTTTCACTTTTGAGGTCATCTCCTCCTGAGCTATGATGTCATATTTAGCATAGAGTTTGGCATGTCTTCTTTTATATTTTGTGATTACCCTTAATTTTGCCTAGCTATTCAGAGACACCTATACACCCAGACATGTGTGGTGGAGTTATGAAGGAAGGAGGAGATGGAGGTGAGGCCTGTCTCATACTCTTCCATCCATCTTCCTCAAGGGCCCTGGAGAAGGGAGCAGAATTTTACAGGGGTCCTCAGTAAATAGCAGCCAGGTAAAAAGTCATGGCCTGTGGCCCCTTAGAAAGGCAGGAAGGAGCGCTCAACTCAAGGAGCAGTGGTCTACTAGAAGACTTGAAAGCAGGTGTGAGACAGAGGGAACTGATCCTAGGCTGGAGGGGAAAATAACCACCATTGGAGTCACAAAGTAATTGTGTGATTAGTTGTTTAATGTATGTCTCTTGCATTAAATTAGACTCCACATGAGCAAGGACTGTGTCAAGAGTTATCTTCAGTAAATATTTGTTGAGCAAGTGAATAGATACATTTATAATACTATTGATTTTTAAAAATAGTTTCTGATAAATGCATTCATTCAACCATTAAAATATCACACAATGACTCTCATCTCTGAGCTGAGTACTGGACAGACACTAAGAATAATGCACAGCAAACAAATAAATGATGCTTCCCCACTAGATATGCTTCTCTGACAATTCCAAAAACTTATAGAGCTAACTCACAGGATTCATCTCTACAAAAAGTTATTTTCATTCATCCTGCTGAAAAACAGCCCCTGCATATGCTCCTTTTTACTGGACTTATTGATGACTTCTCTATTTCCCTGGTTGGAATTATCTTTTCCCTTTATCTTTCCAAAAGATACTTAGGATTCTTAGAAACTTTAGTGAATTTACTTCTCCAACTCCCAGAGCATGTGAGACAATGCTAGTTTGGTTGAATTTAAGTGAGTTGCTAAAGTTAAGACCTACCTCCAGATCTGTGAAGGTGGAGATGAGTCTAGATTTGACAGTAAGCTGATGAATGCAGCACTATTTTCTAAGTGTTTTGGAAATTAGTAAAGCCGATTATTTCTTAGTCTTGGGCAATGACTTACAGGGTAGGTATTTTTAAACTACAAAGAAATTTAAAAACAACCTTTAGATTTTTCTCATTTTATAAATAAGGATAGAAGACAGAGTAGGATTTAGCTTCTATTTTTAGTCTGCTACTCCATATTTGGCTGTCTTAGGCAATTACACCCAACATCTTCTCTTCTCGGTTTTATCAGTATCTGCCCTATCTATCGCATAGGATTTTAAAGAGATTAAAGATATGAAAGTACTCTGAGAAGTTTAAAGTGCCACATAAATATAATGCCTCTGGAAAGTTAGGTGGATACTGATTCAATTTTCTAGTACATGGGAAGTGGTTTCAGATAAAGCAAATCATTTCTAGTCCTTTAAATCAGATAATATATGCTTTACATATTATCCCTCAGTATAGTACCAGGCCCATAGTCAGTGCTCAATAAATATTTGCTGTTATTTTTTTTCTTTTCTATCATGGAAAATATAATCATTTCAGAGCACTATATTGAACAGTTGCACTTGAAAATAAATCTATCTTGGTTTATACTAAAAACAATATATGCATAGGCTATCTTTATTTAGATTAACACAATAAGCCAAAAAAGCAACAGGTTGAAGGAATAAAATTCATGCATTAAGATCTGGAATTAATTTCAAAGAGCAAATTTTATCCCTCAATAAATTCTTATCTTTCTTCATCTACATTATTTACCTAGAGCCTCTTGGGTTAAAACTTTGTTTTTAAGGATCAGATCTAAATGATACTGACTCCAATGGTTTTTATATAATTGCTACACATATTTAGATCCATTTTCCTACAAGTCCAGAATTTTGGAAGAGCAGAGACAATAATGATACTCTCTGCTTCTCTATAACATTTAAATAACTAGAACAAAGATGAGGTAATTTTTACCAAGTAGTTGGTGCTTCAAAGAAAAAATTCATTATTAAAACAAACAAACAAACAAACAAATAACAACAAAAAACCCCCAAAAACTCATTTGAGAAAGAGATTTGTATTAATTTGTTTTTTTTTTTACTTTAAGATATTTTATCCCCATCCATGTTTTATCTAACAGCAGAAGCTGCTGAATTGAAAGTCATTCTCTAGGTGGGGACATACAAAGGTCATGTGAATATGCAATTTTGAAAGTGATTCTAAAGGAAAACAAGAAGTAAATATCTCAGACTACTGTTACTCATTCTACAATCTTTCTCCCAAATTTGTGTTTTTCCTCTTCTTGTGATATGGGCTGCTGTTTTCTTCAGGGCTGTACTATAACTCGAAGTGCTTCTGATTTGGTATTTGGCTTCAGTTAGTTCACTTAAAATAGATCCAACCTGGAAGGACATGCCTTTTGAGAGAGTGAAACCCATCACTGGATGGTTAGCCACATCCTGGATGGCCACACGCTGAGGATGCTGAAGAGAGCATCCTTTGGGTGTTGGCCCATGTGGTACATAGAATACTTTCCAATTCCTGAGATTTTATTCTAAAGATTTAAGTTAACATAATCACATCTATCTTTTGATTTTATTGTCTATTCCATTTGCATGCGATATTTGACATTTTACTTAATTTTTTTTTAAGATTTTTATTGGGGAATTGGGGGATGGGAACAGCACTGGGGAATTGGGGGAAGGGGAACAGAAAAGTTGCTGTCCTTTTGTTCTTCAGTCTAGTTGTGGACGACGTTGCTTCACTGGCTCAAGTTGGCACCATCATTGCACTCTTCCCAGGTGAGGCAGATCAGTTGCCGGCTTCTGGACGGCCGTTCTCGCTGGCTGCTGGCTACACACAGTAGCCCATGGCAACCCACTACCACAGGGGCTGCAGCCTATGCCGTTGCCGTTGCCGGCGACTCACGTCAGCCCAGCTCCAGGTGGAGCTGTTGTTCAGCATCTTAGCTGTGGAGGGCAGTGTCACTGGCCCTCATATGTGGGATCCGAACCGGGGCCCTCTGGCGTCCCAAGCCAGTTCTTAACCATCGCGCCACTTGGCCGGTCCGACATTTTACTTAATTTTATGCTGCTATTCCTTTTCTATTTATGCAGCTGCATCCTTGATTTTAAGACCACTTGAGAATTGTTGCTAATGCTTTAGGCAGTTGTCACCAAGAGTTCCTCCCAAGACCATTCACAGGTGGAAGAGCCTCTCTAGGGGGAGATGAGTAAGTCTGCAGTGATGACAGGACTGTGGACCCTGTAAACTCGGTCCAGGGAGCAAGGAGGAAAAAAGGGAACAGAGAGTTAGAAAGACTTAGCTGCAATTTAGGGAGCAAAAACCTAAGATAGTGAGGTTTATAAAGATAATCAAGTGTTTTCTCAAGGAAAGTAGAAATGGCACATCCCAGATGGTGACTAAGGGGGACAGGTGCCTTGGTTTAGCTCAGCCTTGTTCATGATGAAAATGGATTAGAATCTAAATTGCCTAGTCGGTTGTTCTACTGCTGTGTGCTCTTCTTCTCACTGCTACTGTTTCAGTGGAGTTCTATATTTTCTTGGGTAAGTTCAACTCATGAATATGACCCTGCTTTACTTCTCCCAGAGCCCTCCAAACTTATATGCCTTGTGAAATTGGGTTCCTGGGGGGTTGAGCAAATGCCTACCCACCTGCTCTGATGTCCCAGGGAGAAGCAAGAGTAGCCAGTTGTTGAATTTATTTTTCCACCAATTTCAGAAAGGCATGGGGGCTGAGTAAGGAGCTGGTAATCAAGTCTTTAGATAAGTGAGAGAAGGATTAATAGAAAAACTTGGCAGTGGTGGATGATAACTGGACTTATTGTGGTGACTTATTCTAATTTTATAAACTTATTATCATTTAATAGACTTATTATTTCATAGACTTATCACTTCATGATATTTACAAATATCAAATCATTATGTTGTACACCTGAAACTAACATAATGTTACATATCAACTTTATTTAAATAAGAAATAGAAAAACTTGGACCCTAAACTGTGGAACTTTAACAGTTTAAAGCCAGCAGATACCTTACAGATTATCTTCTTCACTGATTCTCTACACTGACTTGACAGAACTATCTTGGTTGCTTTTAAAAACAGTACCATTATTGGGACTTTACTGTAGACCAATTAATTTCCTCAAATTGGACTCAGGAAAACTACTTTATTATTATTAGTTTTTGTGTTTTTTTTTCAAAAAAGAAAATAGGGTCTGCATTTCCGTTAATTGCACCAGGTTCCAGATTAAGTGGTGGCAGAGAGAGGCCAGCACCAGCACAAGGGCAGTGTGCGCCCAACCAGGAAACATGTTGTTTTTTTTGTTTTTTTTTAAAGTCCCATTTTTCTCCTTCATTTCATTTCAGATAGTAATGGTAATCCTCCATTTCTTCACCTCATTTCTTCACCTCTGCACTCACCAACACCAACTACATCTTTGCAAGATTCCTCTTTCATAATAACTTGAAAATAACTTTCATAATAACTTGGCTGCTGTGTTTATTTAAGGAGCCCCTGACCAGGGACCCATGGGACAAACCAAGATCATGTGGGGTTGATGAACCTCCCACATTAACGTGCACATATCTTAAGATGACATTGACAAAGCAGGTGGGTTCCAAAGGGTAAGAAATGTGACTGCAGTGGGTTAAATGTACAGGAAGGCACCCTTGTCTTCCACCTTCTCCCTTAATTCCAGCCCAGTAAGCTACACTGTAGCTAACTGGGTCACATGAGAGGCTCCCAGGTGGCCCAGCCAACCTCAAGGGGAGACGTTTGTGGCCCTCTGAACTGAGGGCAGCGTTTTCCATTACAGAAGTAAAATGAGGCTAGAAGGCTGGAAAGGGGATATTGTCATCAGAGGATGGCTGACTTTTAAAACCCAGAGCAAAACTCAAAGCTTTTAGTCTTCCTCATTCCCTCCCCACCACACTTCTTTTCACAAAGCAACAAATTCTGGCTGGTTATCACTTATGCTCCACTCCATTCTTCTAAGTCAGCTTTTGTGCAGGAAAATAGAGAACTGTTTTCATTGCCTTATCAGCGTCCCAGGAAAGGGGCAAGTAGCGTCTGGCCTGCTATCTGCGCCTTGCCTGGGTACAGGGAAACGCTGAAAGCAGGATCCATGGGCAAGGGGTGGAGCTGAGCGTTAGACCCATAGAGTGTCTACGGGGACTGAGGAAGCAGGGGATGAAGGAGGGCCTCTGCTTAGCCTTCTGAAAACATAATCGTCCCTGGGGTGGGCTGCTGCAAACAGGAAGGGTGTGGGCAGGATCTGAGTGCAGCTGCCATTCTGCTCATGCCGCCCATTCCCACAGCCTTTGATCAGCAGGCAAATGGCATTTTGTGCCCTGAGATAAATGCCTGGTCAGAGGGTGTGTGTGGCTGTGGAGGGGGATATGGATTAAAGATGAAGGTGTTTTATAGCCTGCCTTAAAGATGCATGTTTCAAAGCTGCGATCAGGGAGGTGCTAGGTACAAGGGAACAGAAAGATTTCCTATGGATGCATTCATTCATTCATCAAACATTTTTTTCTGCACCCACTAAGTTCAAGGCACTGTGCTAGACAACATAGGGGATGCAATGGTGAATAATATACAAATTGTTTCTAGTCTAATATGGTGAATGACAAGCATGGAGAGGTTACTTGGGATGTCAGACATTGAGGGGTGGGGTAGCAAGAGGCAGGGTACTCTCTTAGCCTATCTTCCTGTTCCCCCACCATAGGCGCAGGTACTCGCCACCCCCACCTCCATCCCTCCCTACCTGTGGATGTGTGCCTTGCAGTTGAGAATCACTGTGAACTAAGAAAGCTTTGGGCATGTGAGCTGGTTGGAGGCACGTTAACAAAAACAAGGGAGACTGTGGCTTGGTCTAATTGCAAAGCTGACGCTTATATGAAAACAAACAAATAAGCAAATGGCAACAACAAAAACAACCGAAACTTTCAAGTACACAGTAAAGAGTGTTATTATAATGAGAGAGATGAGATCTTAAACGGTGAGAGTAGAGAGGGCAGGTTCCTTCCAGCCAGCATGGTGGTCATGATGGGGATGGTGGGTGTGTGAAGGAGAGGTACACAGAATGCATGCTTCCTAGAGGAGGCCTTGAAGGGTGAGTGAGATGAAATTTAGATGTGTGGTGATGGGCAAGGGGTGCCAGGAAAACTGGGAAAGGTGAAAGAGCATTTTGGAGGAAAATTAAATATTATAAATAGAGCATAGAGGTGGGGTGAGCGCACCTAGTAGAAAATAGCTCACTTTGGCTGAGAATGTACATTTACCCCAAATGAGAGAAGGCTGGAAAATGAAGTGGAACCGCTCTCTAGAGAGCTTTGAATGTAGATGAAGGACTTTAAACCTATGATTAGGCCACAGTTAGTGGGGATTTTATTCTTTCACCCATCACTACCAGCACTACCTTTCCCAGGGCCTAAAGGAAGTACCCCGATTCTACAGTGTAATGACCTGCCTGGGGGCCACATGCAAAGCTTGAGGGCCATGCACATAAAAGTTCAATAGATGGCCTAAACCCTTCCTGACATGCTAAATTAAGGCCTCTTACTATTCATTTATTAATTTACAAAACAAATATCTTCTAGAGATGTTCTATTTGCCAGGCATTGTTCCAGGCATTGGGATGTACAGCACTGAACAAAACAAAACGCAAATTTTTGCCCCCAGTGAGTTGACACTCTAATTGAAGAGAAGCAGACAGCAAACAAATGTAGCAAGTCAGGATTATGAGGAAGAGAAATACAGGGCGGGACTTTAGAGAGAGAGATGGTGTGATGGGTTAGTTTATGTAGGAGTGTCAGGGAATGCCTTTCTGATAGCTGAGTGATATCTGAGCAGCAACGTGACTGAAGTAAGGGAGAAGCATTTCAGGCAGAGGAAATTTGGGGAATTTGGTCAATTGTATAGTCAATGCAAAGAGGAGGGACATTGCCAAGTCCACTGGGAATGAATATATATACACCTTCCCTTCAGAGGTGAGGAAACAGGTAAGGGAAAGCCAGTGCTATATGCTTGACCTGGAAATAACCCCATGTCCCCTGGTGGCCAATTCTGGGCGTTGCTTAGTATGGCCTTCTCAGGATGGATGGAGGCAAACAAAGTTTACCAAAAATATCTCCACAGGCCCTGAGTTGGATGAGCAATCCTGGATTAGGAAAATGTGGTTTAGAATTCGTCTATGACACTGAAGGTGGTTTTGGAAGAAGACTATGAAATTTTGAAAGGGTATTGGATTGTTCAGGATGGGAAAAGGTCTTCCTCTAAGCCAGTTCTTCATTAATCCAAAAAAGGTTTCTTCTTTGAGTTGAAAGGGAGGGTAACATCTCTCGTGCCTGCTTGTGAGCCAACAACTCGCCAGTACACAATTTGCTAGTGTCAGGGTTTTCTTTGGCAGGTGAAATCCCTGTTAAAACACTACAAAATTTGCTTTATTTCTCCATGACTTGCAACTGCCTGCTGCTTCCCCAAACTTATGTAAACATAGTTGGAAAGGTTCAAAAAAGCATGTGTGATTTAAAAAAATGTGCATGGAAAAATTGGAAAGCTGAGTGAGTCTCACATTATGGTTCAACAAGAAAGTTGAACCATACACATACTCATACCTAGATGGCTTGAGAAAAAAATCCTAATTTTTAAAGAAAAATTTAGACATTATTCAAGAGCTACTGTCAATATTAATTAGAGTTGAGAGTGGTTCTTAATATAACTAGTATCAGCCTTCTAAAAATACTTTTATTTCATTTTTATAAAATAATAAGGGAAAATATAATTTAAAAGGGGTATAGAAACGTTCCTCTATTCTTTCCTTCTGTTTTTATAATGGCATTTAAGTGTGATCACACATGGAATACTCTTTTTAAGGAGATGAGATCCATTTGAATGCACTTTCCTGGGCTGCTGTGGGGCTCTTCTGTTTTGGCCCCTATGGGATCTTAACCATGATATGTCATGACCCCTGAAATAGTCAGCAAATGTGTCAAGCATAAATGGACTATTCAGCTACATCCTCCTCAAACAGAGAGTTTTAAACGAGAGAAGGAAACCTATCCCAAAGAGACTTTAGTTTGTTCTGTATTGGGTCTCATTCATACATATTTGCACGTATACATAAATCTCTAGAAAACATAGCTTTTATTTTTTTCTCTACTCATGACCACTAACCTTTTTCTCTTTTCTCCACATCTCTTGGAAAATGGCCTGGGGCTGCTTTAATGCTCTCTTTGTTCCTTTAGAGAGCAACATACCCCTGACCATGAAACGGCAGCCTGTGTGTGGGATCTAGGTTCCTTCCCAGACTTGAGGAGACATATGCACGAAGCTTGGAGCTCTGGAGTGATCCTGTGGCTCTTGGTGTTCTGGCCCGGGCCCAGCCGCAGGTGGTGAGGCCACTGACTGCCCAGGGGAAGGGAGATCTCTTACCATCTGCTCAGAGTGGTGCTGTGGAAATAGCTGCTTTTGGATAGCCTGCCTGACCTAATTGGAAAACCCAGGAATTGGAGCTTTGAACCAACTTCTCTGTCTTCAGATTTTTCTTAATTTCTAGAGCAGGTCCACAATAAAGCAGATAAGTTCAGGCATGGATAAACTCCATTTGACCCAAACTTGCAACAGTGGGCAGAAGAGCCCTGGAGGGTAGTTCATCTTTCTTCAGCTACTTCACAGGTCTGAGAAATTGGGTGCACAACCGAACCTCCTTGAGCATCTGCTATGGCGCTGTCATGAATGGTGATTTCTTTCTCCTAGTGAGGCTATAATGACACACTGGTGAGACGCCATCATCACTTTCAGCACGCAGTGCCTAACGCACGTTAGCTCCCTTCCCCTTGTGTGTCAACGGGGCATAAACATTGGCTCAGGTGTTCAGGCCATGGGGCAATACGCTGTTCTCAGACTCTCCTGACATATGAGCACACGGCATTAACTATCAGTTAGTTGTGAAATCATATGAAATTCCACTTTCTTAAAATCAGCATTAATTCATTCAACATGAATGTCTGCTTGACTCTGCTAAACTCCAGAGGTTTCAATGAAGTCCAATCCCCATTCGAAAACAGTTCTAGGGGAAAGCACATAACAAACAAGGATTACTTGGAGTCAGTCAGGCAAGGAGGGTGGAGGATGGAAAAGGTATTGCAGTAGAGCATGTTTAGTAAGGGTACTAGATGATTCAGGTGGAGGTAACTCAAGGAACATACTTGAAAAAAAACCCCACTATTCTTAAATACATTCATTGTAAAAAGTCTGATTTTTATGAGTAACGATGGCCCTCTTAAGCATTTAACTACAGAAAATAAGGTGGTTTTAGCACCGTGTCCTATCATGTACTCTTACATTGTTTTGTAACCTCCAACCCTATCTACCAAGAAACTCATCCTTTCTACCACACCTGCCCCATCAAACATCCAAAGAAAACAAGCACCCAGATAACTAAATTCACTTAGCTCTCTCAATAAACATAGACCTCTGTGTGGCTAGGTTTGTACTGAAGTCTCTGAGCACTATAAATAAATAAGTGCAGGCTCACTGACTTCTCTAAGCCAGACACATGGACAGGTACATGCCTGATCTCATCGCATGCCAGTGTCCAGTGGTCATTCAGACGCATTGGGTTTGAATAAGGAATAAGCATCACGTGTGTATCATGGTCACTGTGTAATAATTACATCATCCTTTTGTTTGAGTTTTACTATTACAATGACTTGTGGGTTCTAGTTGTACTTATATAATGCTGTAACAAATACAAAAGTAAAATTTTAACTAACTGGCTGACTATGTTACCTTCATGTCATACTGATGACTTTTATTATTTTCTAACTTCACCAGAATGATTAAGTATGTTGGTGGGTAACAGGTACAGATTTGGGTGGGTGTTTCTTCCATCTAGTGTATGCTATTTTTCTTATGACCTAACTTCTTAAAGATTTGTTTTATAAGAAGAAACCAGTTTGTGTCCCTGCACAAGTTTGGTATTTACCTTTTTTTTTTTTAAAGGTTTTACTGGGGAATTGGGGAAAGGGAACAGTGTTGGGGAATTGAGGAATGGGAACCGTCAAGTTGTTGTTCTTCAGTCTTAGTTTTGTGGAGGACGCAGCTAGCTCAGGTCCAAGTCCAGTCACCATCCAGCCGCCCGACGCAGCTCAGGGCAGCTCAGCTCAAGGTGTCATGTTCAATCTTAGTTTTGGGTGGGCATAGCCCACCATCCCATGTGGGAGTTGAACCAGCAACCTTGTTGTTAGGAGCCCGTGATCTCACCAGCTGAGCCATCCTGCCACCTGTTGGCAGCTCAGCTCGGGCGCAGCTCACTGGCCCACGTGGGAATCGAACCAGCAACTGTGTTGCTCAGAGCTCGCACTCTTAACCAACTGAACCACTCAGCCGGCCCAGTATTTCTTTTTACCAAGACTTAAAACTCCACATGCAGATCGAGGCACCGGTCTCTGCAGCCTCCAGGCTTATTTAGAATTTAATTGTCCCTTCTACCAGAGGGGAGATTGCTGATGTGGCAGGGTTGGTGGTCACTGTTTTGATTTGTTATAGTGTCTGGAAGAAAGGTAAGCGCTGTGTTCCTGTAAAGTAGTGCCAATTGATGACTTCTCTTCTGAAGAGAATTTTTTTTTTCCATTTGAAGTGGCCAGTCTGAGATGCAGATGGCTAAGTGATTCCTTTATGCATGGCGTCCTACACATCTTAACCAATTAGGAAGGGCTGTAGAGAATTACATGGAATTAATCCCATCCAGAAGGTCTAGGGACAGCCTCAACTACTCAAACTTTAGTTACTTGGGTTACAATGTCATAAGAGCTCCTTGATGGGATTAAAGCTGTACGTCTTTGGACAGTTTGTCTATTATTTCTTGTGAACGATGTGTGTGTGTGTGTGTGTGTGTGTGTACACAATGTGTCAGTGTTTGTCAGGGGTTAACATTAAGCTCTCACATTCATTTTATTCAAACTGCCAAGCCATGAGACCTTTTGAAAATGGCCACTTCTTTTACATTTATTTATAAAACTGTGCCATTTAGTTGACCTCTCTTGACTTTTTTAAGTGTTTGTTTTGAAGTTTCATTTTATGCAGGAAATAGACATAATCACCAATAAATTTAACTTTAATAACTTAGACCCTGGGAGCCTTTCCTGGTTGGCAAAAGATTCCCTACATGCTGCAAATCCTCCTGATGGGATATCCTATTTCTTATCTGGAGTTGAAAGTCAGGATTAATCCAGATGATTAAGAAAATCTTTCTAAAAGATACCCTGCATCCTCTTTAAAATTAAACTCTGCCTGGAAGTTTCCTTTCATTTCTTACTAAAAACATAGTGTCGACAATAAAAGTAAAAGTAGATCACAGGAATTTTGATGTTTTCCATAGGTATTTTTTTGATATATTTGGGATTCTCCCTATTTATTATACTACAAAAAAATGACACCAGAATTTTGAATCAAATGATTATTAATAATCAAAATCCATTTGACAATATGTTCAATATACCAAAGAAGTTCCAGGATTGCATAAAGAAAGTTTTTTATTCTTTCAATTAAATTACCCATTCGAAAAGCTTCCACATCGTATATACTGCATATATGTGTTGAATAAATACAGAGAGAGAGAGAGAGAGAGAGAGAGAGAGAGAGAGAGAGAGAGACAGTTAATCTTCTCTGTATATTCTGAAAGCCAGAACCCTTTCTGCAGATAGCATTACTGAAGGTTTCTCACCCTTTCCTTTTGCTTTCTAAGGCATGGAACAATGTGGCTCCTTCCCAGACAGTCAGACGTGCTATAAAAAGTAACATCAGCCATGGGAATTATAAAGGGAGAAGGGATATGCCATAAACAGGGATAAACATCTTCCTTTATGCAAAGCTGCCAGATCCCTTTAAGCAGAGAACGGCTCCTTGTCCCTACTGTGGCCCCCCTTTCCTGTCCAGGGACTAATGAAGTGGGGCTTTCCCTCTAAGTGACCCATCGTGAGAGGCTTAGATAAGGCACAGAGTTGCCTTCAATAGACTTCCAACCCCCATCTCTGGGACAAAGTGGGAAAGCTATGCTTTTGTTACCACTCTATCGAGGACAAAAACAACAAGGAAAACACCCACTGGACAAAGCCTGCTTTATGTGCTGGGAAAGCCTGATCCTTGACCATTGTCTTCAGGTTTATTTAGGCACCAGACAAGGTTTTTCAGAGATTTAACAAAATGAATAGCAAGGCAATTTTAATACTTTACATTTATTGGGTTATTAGCTTCTCCATTTTCTAGGGGAAGGAAACATTCAAGCAACTTTCTTTAAAAATATCATGTTCATTTCTGAATAGGGAAGGGCTGATATGATAAGAAATGTGCTTTATGCCAAGCCTTGAGGAACTTATTCTGTGCACACGATGTGTAGATATATGTCTATTTTTGTTATGTAGTATATATAATATACCTTATTATTCCAATTCTTTTATATGTGAACAAGTGCAATTACTAGATATGATGGTCTTTTCTGACTAACTCCAAAATCCAAGTAGGCTTTAAATTACGTGTAATGCTTTCAGGAGACATACGAAATAGAGGGATAGGTGGAGAGTGCCAAAGACACAGCGATGGAGGGGAGGAAGCATAGGTTTGGGGGTCCCATGGCCCAGGTTCTGAATCTCAATTCTACACCTTGACCATGAAGAGATCCTAATAAGTATTATTTTGTTTTGATTTTTAAGCTGTAATATTGGGATAATAATACCTCCCTTACAGACCTGCAGTTACACATGTAAAAAAGGTCTGTTGTAAAGTAATCAGAAAAAATAAGCTTTAAAAGTGGTTAGGTATCAAAGGTAGACAACTGCAGAATGACTTAGTTTTCTTTTCTCTCTCCCTTTGAGAGGCTGAGGGAGGCTTGAAAAACCTTTGCTATATATGCCAATGAATTTTCAAACTAGGATTTATTATTCAGTCAACAAATATTTATTACTGATTCTATGCCAGATACCAGACGAATTCTGCAAAGCGCTTCAGGGAACCACAGACATTTGATTTGAATTTTATTCTAGACATACACTTTAACTGTTCGAAAAAAGAACAGAAATGGCATGCATGTTCAACGTGTTATACACTAATTTTTTTTATTTTGCTACATACTAAATTTTAACTCTTTCGATACCACTAATGATTTAACTTGTGTTCTCAGGTTGATTCACTTTTGTATAGCCTAGGGATACAGTTTCCCCTGCCTTCTCCTAAACATACTGTTGATTAGGAATGTAATGGTACTTAAATGTGCCTTTAAAAATCCAGGCCTACTGAAGTGTGCTCCTGTAAAACTGTTCAAACGCACTACATTGTTACATGGATGTTGGGCCTGGTTAGATGCCAAGTCAGGCCTAGGGATCTGCTCAGGACATGCTCTGTTCCCAGCATAACTGCAGAGATGTGCAAAAATCAATGACAAACTAACTTGTTCAATAGAATTTGGGGTATTCACTGTAAATATTGGGTGCTTCTCTTCTGACTTTTATATTTATGAGAAAGAATGAAGAGTTTTTACATATTGTTGATCATTTGATTTTTATTGTCCCTACTTGCTTTCTGGAAGAGTATGCTGAGATTGCAAGGGTAGCAAAAGTTTCACCATTTGTAAAGATTTACCTGGCTGGATTAGGATTTTTCTCAATACTGTGCAACCAAAACAAAATGCAGCAAAAAATGAAATGCTGAGACTGATTTCAAATTATTTCCTAAATCCAAATACTGGTTGTGCTCAATGATTGATTTCACAATATGTCAATATTATAAATTAATTATGAAAAAGAAGAACACTAAGAAAACAATGCTTTGTTTATATGCCTGGGGCATAAAGTACTATTAAACATGTATGGAAAACATGGCTCTATAAACAACTTTCTCCAAAAAGAAGGTCATGGGAAAGAGAAGAGCCAAATTGCTATGTGACTCTATTTAAGACAGTGCTGTTTTCCTTGTTTCTGGATAAACTGGAAACTTAAACCCCAAACATGTAGTTTGTATTAGTAACAGACGTAAGTGTCCTACAACACAACTGGATGTTGAGTAGAATTGCGAGTGAGATCATCTTAAGATAATCATGTTTTACTCATTTTACCCATAAGGTCCCTTTTCTCAAAGCATCATCAAAATGCATGCTCCAGTCTTCCCCCAGGCTCGAAACCATGTGTGTTCACCTGGACAAGGGTCATGTAGACCCTTCTGGTTCTGTGAGGCTTATTCCTCCTGTAACCAAAATGCCATTTCATCCTTAATTCTTGAAAAATCAGTTGGGTGTTCAAAAATGAAAGCACCAGCTTTATAAATATTCCTGTGGGAATGTTTCCTTGCTGTGATCAGCATTCAGGGAGGCATGTACCCTCAGTGTCCATCGTTGTTCTACCAACACCAAGGAGTAAATATCGCTTCCTGTTCCTAGATCTTTCACACTGAAAGGAAGGAAAGAAGAAACAGGCAGTGGCCTGCCCACTGCTGATGATCCCTTAGATGATGAAGATTGGATGGAGGCTATACTTTGTCTCAGAAAGTTTTTGTGTATTTGGGGGCGGGATGGGGAGGGGTGTTAGAAGAGCTTTGATTAATGCAGTGCCCTGCACAGATAATAATGTTTATGATTCCATTTATAGTCTTGACAGTTTAAATGTTGACCTTCACATTAATGATGATTTGCAGTTAACCTTTTGATCTGTTGCACCTATATCAGACAATTAAATACATGCAATTTTCCATTTAGAAACTAAAGATATATGTTATTTCATCTTCTTCTCTAGGACGTTAGTGTGATAAAATCCTTTTTCCAGCAACTCACCATCACCTAGTTGCCTATTCCCTTTGATCCCCCTGGTCCGGTGAGGTTACACGTGTCTCCTGAAATCTGTTTGCAAATTACCATTGGTGGTGATGCCACTTTTCATTTCTCAATTCCTACTTTCCTTTATTGCCCCTTTTCCCAGTTGATTTGTCCCACATTTTTGGTTTGTTTTTCTGAAAGGAGCATCATTTTCTGTTTCTAAGATTATTCCCATCTGTACTTTTCTGTCCATGTTTATAGGCATTAATGGGACTCTCTTGCATACAGCCTAAAGGACCTGATCTAAATTCTGTCATTTTTCATTTTGGAACAACTCCCCCCCAAACCCAAGGACAAGTTCAGATGCCCAAAATATTTACATCTCTCAGAAGTGAAATAGTCCCTATGGGTCACCACCCAACTAGACTGAACATGAACGAGTGACTGAGCAGGAGAAAGATCCTGATCATCCGATCTCTCTCATCCCCTACACAAGGCACTTTAAACAAAAGACACTCACAGCTAATCATCTGAAAATCCTGCCAATGTAAAAACAAGCAAAACTTCAAAAACGTGTTAAAACAGGTGGAAAGGGATGTATCCGTATGCTTAACTGAGTGTACATTTGAAATCATTGTTTTCCTTTTGCAAAAATAAATGAGTGGGGGCGCGAGTAGCCCAGAGGTTAGATTTGGTCTGAGTTCTTGAGCTACAAGCTTGATTGGGACTTACTCTGTGTTCGTGAGTAAGTCGCTCCTTGCGCCTGTTTCCCTAACTCCAAAGTGGGAATATTGCCTCCATCCCGAGGGTCCTGGGGCTTACTGTCAGTGAAGTGCTTCGGAATCCAGTGCTGAAAGACGCTCAGCGAGTTCAAAGCACCAGTATTAAGAAAGGTTTATCATTTTTATAAGCTAGTAAATCCTTCCCATGGATGTAAAGTGATTCTTCCTCGTTTTATTCTCCACACAGACTGAAAAAAAGAAAAAAAAAAGGCTTCAGATTCTTCCATACGATTAACTTAACACTGTTCCCCAGCTGCTTACATGCAGCAAACTCTTCCCATCCTCTTTTGATTTGCAGCATGCACTGAGCCTAAGACAAAAGACCGCACTATTCACAAGTGTGACTCATGTGAAAATTGAAACTTCATGCTCCATTTTATTAAGAGTCTTGCTGTCTTTCTGTGGGTTAGAATAATTGGGAGTAAAGATAAACACTGTAAAACAAACACGAACACTGAGTTAGTCTAATAAAGTAAATTCGAATCAACTTCACAGGCAAGCCCAGTGGATAAATGAAGAAACTACAATGGTTGAAAAACTAGTGAGAAACCTGATCCATGATTTCACTAGGCACTTTATTTAAATACATTATTTTAATTAATAGAAACTATGCCCAATTACAAAACACATGGTGCTTTACAGTAATTGGAGTTTTATTTAAGAGGACAGACAGGAAGCCCAGAAAAAAAAAAAGGTACCTGGCCAGCAGGTGGGATGAAGGACAGCAGAAAGGGTGAAGAAGGCCAAACAGACTAGGGGGAGAAAAGGAGAAAGGTGGCATTCAGCTTGTGTCCAGTTTCTGTCAGGCATTATGCTAAGCACCTTGCATGCACTATACCTTTTAATCCTAATAATAACTTTGGAAGCTAGGCATTATGGCTGCTTCCATTTTCTTGAAGCTGAGAGCTTATGTAATTTTTCTAAGGTAATAGAATTACTAGCTGATAGAAGAAGAATTCCTACCTGGTTTCAGATGACTCCTAGTCTAATCCCTTATACCATGCCCTGGCACCATTTTGGGAAATAGCTCTGCTGATACTGAAAACTATTAAGTTTCCTATTATGGCTTGTTAATAAGCACACCAAAATAATGCTATTAGTTTTCATCTTAGTCTAATATGTCTCTTTCACTTCTGTGTGGCCATATTCCCTCTTCCTAAATTGCATTTGGATTGAAAACCAAATTACTCCTTAAACAGATTGAGTTCTGTTTTAAATATGATGCAGGTAGTGAAATACATATATACATCAGGTATAATGCTTGATGTCTCCCTTCTGTCCTGATAATAGGGGTGAAGAGGCATTGAGATGAAATTTGAGAATTTTAGAGAAATTTTGGTGTCAAGTATAAGAAGAGAGAGTACCTTTGAGAACTTTATTTTAGAAAATTTGCTGTGAGTGGTGTATTAGGGAGAGAAAACTGTAGTTCTGGGAAATTCTATCAGGAGAAATTAAGGTATGAATTACATTGAAGAAAGCAACTTTTGCCTCAACTATTTCTATCTGTCAGTATCTGCCTCCCAAAAGTCTCTAGAAAGGAAATTTCAAGAGGTCAGATATCCATGTATGCAAATTTACCCAATACATAAAATATAATCTCTCAATCAATACTGTACCAGACTAGAGCATAATGTAATTCAAGGTTGGAAAAGCCATGCATTTGGTCATTCTTCATTTTCTATCCCATTCTGATGACTAATTCAAATGGAGAATGTTAATTCCTCGGGAAAGTTGTAAAGATTTTAAAACTCATAACCTTGTTTTGTAAGCTCGCTGAATAGGAAGAAGTCTATAGTTGTTTAGAACCTTAATTATCTCTTTTTACTGACAAAACCTAAGTAAGTTACTACCTCCAAATCCCTAGGAATGAACAGTTGGTCTTTTGACTTTCCCTGCCAGCATCAGTGACTTTAAATCTTTGCCAGCACAGGTTAAGAGATCAACTCTTCTCTCAGAGCCCACAGAAGTCGCACTCCTCTGACTTGTAGAAAGTGTTTGATTTTTGTCTTCCCTGTTGATTCAATCTCCTTTACTTTCCCCATAGCATCTTTACTCTAGATAAAATATACATGCTTATAATGAGGCAAATTCACTGTGTGCTGGACCAGTCCACCTGGACCCTCCCTGCCCCAACCCGACACAGAAGCAGGAGTCTGATCATAACTAACTAACCAATCTTTCCTGGGGACACTCAGGGATGGAGGCTCTCAGGTTATTCGAGGACAAGTTGTTCTCAACCCCTGTTTCCAACCATTCCTTACATGGTGACGGAAGCTGTTGAGACCCCCAGCCTTGGAGAAGCCTGATTAATTGTGCAGAGATTCCCAAAGTGGGATAATATTGGGGTTCTCTTCAGTGGTAAAACAAGCATTAACACTACCATTGTTTAGAACTGTCAGCACATGGTGCTAATAAAAAGCATATTCTTTTTGCTGGTTTTTGTCACTGTTTTAAATTCTCTATAGACAGTAAATTCACTTGTTGTCTATACTTGGGAAAACTACTATCACCTTCCCCTGAGAAAGCCACTGTTTTTCTCCCTGCTCTGCCCAGAAATATATCCTGCTAACACCTTTTCAGACAAACTGAGAGAGACTCAGATACAACCTTATAGTGTAAGCTTTGAAAGGATAGGAGACAAAAAGAAAAAAGACAAAAAGAAGTGACCAAGTTTCTTTTCATGTTGAGAAATGACTCCACAAAATGGATTTTACTGCAATTAACTGAAAAATAAATTCCAGATTACTGCCACAAGTACTAGTTGGAACTTTATTATCTTTGAAAAGCTACTTTGTCAATGGAAGAAGCTTAAGCACAGAATATTAAAACCAAGACATTAATGATATCCATATTTGACTTTTAGTTTACTCTTAATGCTTCAAGTCTCACATCAGGCACTGTCTCCTCCAGAAAGTTCTTGGTAATCAAAATTAGCTAAGGTTCTATCTTGGGTCATGTTCCCTAGCAAGAAAGACAAGAATTTTGGTACATATGATTTATTGAGGGTGTCCTCTCAGATAAAGAGAATGAAGGGAGCAGGATAGGGCAGGGAAAGAGGTAAACAGAAATATAATCTCAGCTGGAGCTATCTTCCTGATCCCCATGGCGAGCTCTGGAACATGAATTGTATCACAAGCTTCTATACTCCGTGTCAGTTATTAAATGAGTGTCGCTCCTGTTAGGGGGAGAGGTTGCATTACCTCTCAGGGGAGGTAATTCCCATTTGGTCAAGGGCAATTTTCTAGGTAAGGGAGCAGCTGTGAGCCATTAGCAGACAAATTCAAAGTGGTTTTGGGCAGAGTGCATTCGCTTGGCAAAAGGAGATCTTGGTAGGGCACTAGCAATATCTATGACACTCTGTCCCTCATACCACTCACATCCAATCTTTTCTCACATGAAATTTTCTCCATCTAGGAACAGATTTTTTCAAGATATGGCCAGCTATGGAGGTGGTGTTTAGAAGCCTACTGATATCAACTGGCTGAATTATTCTGTCCACAGTTCATTCATGCCTAGTGAATTAAATGAAGCTGATGGAGACCATCATCTATTCACCCTTTAAATCATTCAGGGTGGTACCAATCCCTGCTTTTCCATCTGGGATGTAGGTTTCTTTTAACATAAACTTCAGGGAAATTCAGTTGGTTTTTCTTACTGTAACAGCTCTTTCTTTACTAGACAAGATGATGTTTCTTCCAAATGTTAAGTACACCCATTCTGATTATATGTTTAGTTAGTCAAGAAGTAGCCACAGGGTGGGTTCATGGACCCTGCAGACCCACTTTGAGATGGAACTGGGCTAGAACCGCTGGCCCACATGTAGCCCTTCTTTAATGGGGGGACCCATTATGGTACTTTGGGTCCTTAGGTATCATAGTTAACTCAGATCCCCTATTTAACAACTCACCTTCCCTAGAGTATATTTACCTGAGTAAATGGCCATTGATCCCTTTGTAGAAAGACCAGAGGAAGCACTACTATGTAAACTTTTCATGGGTTGCAAGATCCTTCCTCGTAGGAACTGGACCACCACTCCAGGCAATAGGTTATAGGTCTGAGGACTAGCTCAACTCTGTAAACTGAATAAGGGATCATAATTTACTATTGAAGGGGCTGACCTTTGTCTTCTAATCATCTATTCATGATATATTTTTATTAGTTATAGATATTAAGCAAGACTTTTATTGAATCTAATCCTGGAAACACTGTTTTGTTAGCTAGTTCCATAAATCCCAAATGAGCAGAGCCTGCTAATCAACCTACTGTCTGTCCTCTTTGTCAGTCATGCCCACCTTGCTTCTGATGGTCAAGTGCTGCCATCAGGCCTCTGCTACTCTGAGATTCTATCATCCCCACTGCTATCAGGGAGCATGGTTCTGTAAGAGAATCTTCTATTATCAATCCTAATCTACAGAGGACAGCAACCACTGAGCTTCTCAACAATGCTGGTGACCCCCTCACCCCAGAGAGGAACTTAACACTTTGTCAAAGGAAACTCTTCAGAGAAAAGAGCAGTTGTGTACCTTTAGCAGCCAACATTCATAGCAGGGGTGAGTTGGGTATACCAGGCTGAAGAAGGGAACCTTGACAGGACAGCAACAGCCTCAATTACTGGGTCTTTCCTTTCTGCCCCAGATCCCCTCTACATGACTTTGTCCTAGTCCTTACTTGTAGTGACATTATCTGTCTACGTGCCCCACTAGGGCAAAGATCTTTTTAGAGAGCTAGAGAGGGCCATCTCCATTTATCTCTGTATCCCTCAAACATAGGACAGTATCTTTTAGATAGTAGGTGTTCATAAATACTTGTTAATTTGAACCCTCACCAGTAATAATAAAACAATAAAATAATTAATGAAGTAAAAATATAATATATGTGTATAGCAATTCATCTTTTTTGGAGCTGAAAGACAGCTCCAAAGCAATAACTCCCCCCCCAAAAAAATAAAACAAACTACGCACGAAACTAAGGTGCAAGTTATTTCTATTGTGAATATATTTAATCCATATTTATAAGTCCTTACACTCCAATAAGTATAAATATAATTCTAGGCTGCTTGTCAAACAATGTTCTCAAAATAATATTTATGATACAATATAAGCTCATCAATAGCTCTCATATCTCTTGATTCTCTCCAATTCTCTCAACAATATTAACATTCTGAAAATGAAACCAGAAACTCCCTTAGTTTGGGGGTACCCCCAGGATTTACTCCTTGGTTAAGTCCCCCTCAGGCCACAGAATCTAGAAATTATTCTTTTGAAAGACAGATGATGTAGGCAAGAAGACTTGGTGGAAGAATGAAGGGGTGGTAATCAAGCCACCCAGGTAAAAGCAAGAACAAAATAGGCCCTAATGTGTGTGTGTGTAATGCTGACAAAAGGACTTTGGGAGACTTGAAAGTTCAGAAAAGAAAATTACTGTGTATATTCAAGGTTTTCTTCATGGTGTGACTTAGTTTAATCTACATACTGAGGTATTTTCCCAATGGAGTCTACATGTTTTTTCTGAGCCCTGCCCTAATAACAACTTTGACCAACTTAGCTTTGTTTTCTTTGCTATAAAAATTTTGCAGAGACCATCCTTTCAATCCATATAATTCATGTCAAATGACTGCTAATTTTCTTTCTGGTTAAAAAGCATCCATGATTCTTGTAGCAAATTTGAGAAGTAAAGAAAAACATAAAAGAAAAAGTAATCTAATCCTGCTTTCTGAAGAAAACCACTGTTAATAATTGCATTCATTCACGAATCCCGAACTTTGCTACTTTTTTTGTGTATGTATACAGATACATACATACTCTATTTTTTTTTTTTACTTAACATAACTGTGTGTGAGTTTTATCTTGGCATTAAAAATAATATTTGTAAGACCCTTTCTAGTGACTACATAATATATTGTCATATGATTGTACTATTATTCATTTAATTAATGTATTAAATATTCCCAAATTTTGGACATTTAGATTTTCCTTAATATTTTATTGTTATTATAAATAGCAATGTAGTAACCACACATTTTTTATCCTCCTTTCTAGTCACAATTTATTTAGTATTCATTTAGTCAACAGATATTTACTTAGCCCCTATTATAAGCCAGAGGCACTGTGCTATAAGCTAAACATACAGCAAAAGACACACCAGGCCACTCACTGCCCTCCCTGCCATCATGGCAGTTATGACCTGCCAGTGAAGAAAACCATGAAAGTGCTATGAGTGTGATGACTATTACAAAGAGGGAGTGCAGGGAGTCTTGTGTCGTAGTTCAGTCTGTCATAACAAAATACCATAGACTGGGTAGCTTAAACAACAGACATTTAATTTTGCCGTCTGGAGGCTGGAAGTCTGAGGTCAGGGTGTCAGCATGGTCAGGCCCTGATGAGGACTCTCTCCCTGGCTTGTAGACGACTGCCTCCTTATTGAGTGCTTCCATTGTCTTTCCTCAGTATATGTGTTTGGAGAGAGGGATCTCTCACTCTTCCTCCTATTATAAGGCCACCATTTCTATCATATTAAGACACCATCCTTATGGCATAATTTTACCTTAATTATCTCCTAAAAGCCTTATTTTCAAGTACAGTTACATTTGAGATTAAGGCTTCAACATATGAATTTGGGGCAGGGTTGAGGGGAAGCCACAGTTCAGTCCATACCACCTTGGGAGCATTTAAGGAAAGATTCTAGTTGAATATTTTCTTCAAATGTTTAAGAGCTTTAGCATTTATTAAATTTATTTTTAATTTGGGTGTATTCTTTTTTAGGGTTGTCAGATTTAGCAAATAAAAATACAGAATGTCCAGTTACATTTCAATTTTAGATTAATAGAAAAAAATTTTAGTGTAAGTATGCCCCATACAATATTTGGTGTCCTGTATTTTCCCTGGCAGTCCTTCTTTTCATGCTTTAAGATGATCAATGCTACTTGTTTTAGATCCATGTAAGGGACTATATCCTATATAATTGTTATTCTGAAGGACACCTAGTTTAGACATTTATTTATTGAATTAACATGTGAACAGTGATGTGAAGTGTTTTTAAAGTATCCAGGTAAAATTTATTGCTACCTTTAACATTTCTGTAGGTAGACACTTAACCAAAAGGTGTTTCTCCTACTTTTTGCCAAATTTGTGAGCTTTGACTGAAAATTTTTATTTATGCTACATCAGTTCCTAAAGCATCAAAACATGTATACTTTAAAATATACTTTTCTTCACTGAAAAATAAAATTCTAAATGGAGGGAGTCTTGTTTAAGAAAAAACCTTCTCAAATTCCTTAACAATTCTTCTTGGAACCTTCATTATAAAGTGAACATTTAGCTTTCCCTGAAAAATTCATACTCTTGGAAAACGACTTTTTATAAATATGCAGAACAATGGTGGCAGTGGTGTAGGGCTTTCAGAAGACGTGTTGGTTGCACCTCTTCACATTAAAATTCTTTGTTCCAAGGCTGCCATTCACTGTATTTTAGGCAAGGGGGCTCTTATCTCAAGAGTAAGGTTTCAGCTGCTAGAATACTTTGTGACTCTCAACCACTTTCTCTGCCTTAAAGGCTTTATAAGTCTTCCTTGAAAAACACTCAAGCCAGGAAGGTGGCACAATTAGCATTTGCCTCAATACTCTCATTGAAACTCTACCCAAGATAATTTTACACTCAGCCATAGACACATTATACGATTTTTTTTTCAAGGGATTACCAATTGGAAATGAGAGCTGAAATGTATCCTATACAGTACGATTGTACATACAAAGCACTAACGTCTTAAGAGACACAATGTCACCCTATCTATGGAATCTAGCTGCCCAACAAAATATTCAGCAAATATTTATTACATGAAAGCATCTGATTTGAATGTCAATGTTCTCTAAATTACTTTACTGGTCTCCAAACTCCTTTTCAGATTTCCTAAGATTGCTTCTCTTTCTCTTCTCACCTCTAAGTCCATAAACATAGCGCATTGTCTCGCTATCATCTCTAAAGTAATAAGCTCTACTTGAATGACCCAAGCTCCTGGCTAGTAAATGCTGAATTGTTAGTTAGCTGCTGGGGATTGGAAACATAAGAACATTAAATTATATTTTCCTCTTGTAGTTAGGGTTTGATTTAATCAATTAACATAATGGGAAGCTATGAATTAAAAATATTCTTGTTAAGGGTTGAGAGGAATACCTTAGTTTTCTACATCCAAAGGAAGCATGTTTTCTTAGAAGTCCGAACTACAAATGTTTTAATACAGAATTTCAGGTGGCAGCTGCTTTCCATGCACTCTTGTTGACTTATAGTGACTTTTGAACTCTATGGCCCCTTCAGGGCCTTAACTTCATGGGGCTAAGAAGTTTTATTTCTTTTGCTCACTTCTCTATTTCTAAAGCCTGGAGCAGTCTTGACGCATAGTGTATCCCCTCTAAATATTTATAGAATTTGTGAATAAATAAAATATAGAAAAAAAGTGTGCTTGATTTTACCTTCTCCATGTATAATCAGGAGCAAATGCTTGGTGAAGTAAGAGGGATATTCATAATTAGCACTAATTTCTTTCCTACTGTCAAGGTGGGTGTTCATGGGGCATACCAATTCTTTCTAATTGATGTTTTGAAAACTCCCCTTGCCAAACATTAGTGACTTTTGTCCTGCCATGTTTACATACCTGAGACCAAGCACAGGCACTTTTTGAAGTTAATTAAAGATTCACTTATGTTAAACATTTCCGGATGATAGCAAGAGACCAACTTGGCAGACAATAGAAATAATCTCTAGTACTTCCCTCTGTGATTTTTCTCAGACAGGTCTTGAAGAATCTGGTCCTAATGGGATAGATAGAAGTGAGACGGGGTGGTGTGGAGATGCTGTGCTACCACCTACAGCGAGAGACAACAAGTGAATTTAGAGACAAAGATCACCCACTTCATCCATTGCATCTCTGAGTGTACATTACCCAGGACAAACATAAAATCCCCTAACTGGCTTCCCCCTACCACTCAGCACCTTTCTGGTATGCCTTTCATTTATTTATTGTTATGTACTCACAGGCTAATTTTAATGCCAGGTTAAAAGATAATCTTATCAGACTGCTTCCCAACTTTTTAACCTGAAGGTATCCTTTTATTTTTCTCCCATGATCGACTAGGTTTTGATTTATCTATTTAAAAACTGTATGTATAAACTAATAATTTCCATTTTAATTTTATTTTAGAAACTCTGCTTATCAGTTTCTCATCAGAAAATTATATGCTGTCACCACCAGGTGTTGATTTAGATCAGACAAAAGCAAAGAGACTCAGTGTAAACGCTGAGGAAGTTTATCACAGGTAAAATATGCGACTGTTCTTAGGTTCTTGGAAATATTCAAAGAAGTTTCTGAGGACCCCTAGGATTCCAGGTTGAGAATCACATTAGGTGGTACATTGGGACCAACTAGGGACCTTAAAAATAGGGTGCGCAGGCCCCATTCCAGGCCAATTAAATAAAAATTTCTGGGCCCTGGAATGATGCTTAAAAAAATAAGTTCATATGGTTCAAAAGTCCAACAACACAGAAGAATGATTTTAATGCATAACTAGGGTTAAAACCACTACACAGTATAGCATATCTAAAGCAAATGTTAAAAACAAAACAAAGGGGAAAAAAAGAAAAGAAATTTAAAAAAAAAGAAAGTGAAAAGCCTGCCTCAGAGGATGCATCAGAAATTGTGAGCAAGGCTTTTGGAACTGTGGGTCTGTCCTCTCTTGAGCTAATGGCAACATCAGAAAGTGAGGGCCAAGTGCCCCTTTTCCCCTGAAACACCAGGACACGTCTCAAGAATAGAACAGAACACTGCCAACTCCGACAGGAAACAGGAGAGTGAGCTCCAACTCAAGATGTCTCAGGATTAAATTCCCTGCATTCAATTAAATAAGTGCGGGCAGCATTTATTTCCCAATTGGCGGGGCTCCCACCAAACAATCTTGCGTTTGCAAACAGCTTCCTCTCCTTCCCACACAGCTTTGGTGTCATCCCTTCTCTCCAGCCTGACTTTTGCTAACATTTCAGTGACAACTAAAGTTACAAAGCTGCCTAATAGTACGGGGCAGGCATCTCTGCCTGGTTTTTTACTCTTCTTGTAGTTCTCCAGGCCCCAGCCCTGGCCCCCTTGATCCTGACTGGTGACCATTCAAACCCTCAAGAGAAGTGACATGGTTATTAAAGATGCCCAATATTGTCCTTTAGGCTTTTCAGGTGAACAGAAGCATTCCAAGCAAGTAGGGAGATTATTGTTGCAGGAAAAAAATGCCAGTAAAGGACAAGATTGATAGGAGAAATGAATTAAATGAAGGCTGCACATTTTATGAAATGTGACAATTTTCTGATTCAATGTTCATAACTGTCTTGTAATAAAAAGAGGAGAGTTTCGTAAGTTCAGTTTGATAAATTTAGTATATTTTGTAGTACTTTATTGATTTCAGAAAACAAATACCCATGCTTTTTTTTTTCACTTATCATGTCTTTTTAAAGCACGGCATTGTTAGGGGCCTCAAAAAGTTCATGGACTCAGCTCTCTGGCTAAATTAGGAAATGTAGACATTTTTTAGTAACATTTATCAGAGGCGGCTTAGCTGAGAAGACAGAAAACAGGCTTTGGAGAAGTCCAGGCCTAGACTTGAACCTGTGTTCTATTCTTTGCTAGCAGTGTGATTTTATGCAAATTACTTAACCTTCATAAGGCTCAGACTCTGTAAAGCGAGACTGATAGGCATCTGTCTCATAGAGTTGTTACAATTAAATGAACAGTGTCTGCAAAGCTGTTAGTACTGAGTCTGTTGTTTAGGAGCACATTGCTATTATTATACAAAAAGGTAGATAACATTCCCTTTTCTCAAAGAGTTTAAAATCTTTGGGAGGGGCAAGAATTAATGCAAAAAAAAATAATGATACAAGTTAGAATATAATAAAGCTTTCAATTAGAAGATAAAGAAAGGGGTTCTGGATTAATGTCAAGACTTGTAGTCTGGCTCTGGGTTTTTCATCAATGACTCTGTGACTTTAGGTGGGTTACTTAACCTCTCTGGGCCTCTTATTTCTTTATCTATAACATGCAGGTATTAAAGTAGATTAGGTGTTTCCAGCTTCTAAGAGTCTGTGAGCAATGGGATTCCTCAAACTATTTTTTAATATTCAAAGCTCAGTAACATTGGATTTTATAACACTATAAAGCTGCTCAAATTAAACTGTTAAAATTCTTTGCTTCTACAGAATTTTTAAAAATTCGCTTTCCAATGATAACATTACTTTTCATGCAGATGAGAAATTATGATCAACCATGATACTGCAATAATTTGAAAAAGACATAAAATAGATTGTTGGTTATTGAAAGGTTAGGAAACAACTTACTATGTCCTAGTAATCTTTGTATTTGACTATTTCCCAAATTTAGTCATGTCAAAGAACATGTGTCTAAAACTCAGTGAAATGAGTTATCAGTTTCATGAAGTTTTTACTCTTGTTTTTCCCAGATTCCCCAACAAAAACAGCTTGAAACTGAAGTTCCTGTCCCCAAGCAATCACTCCTCCACATCACACTTCCCTCAACACTTCTAGGACTTTGACTCACCACCAGTTTTTCTTCACCATATAGCTCATTTTCTCCTGCGTATCTATTTCTCAATTAGACTGTAAACTCAAAGGCTGATCATTGTTTTAAATTCATTGGCTAGCCCTCATTTTCCATCTAACCCACAAATTTTAATTACATGAAATGGATTGTCATACACGCACATCTTCAAATTACATGTTTTTGAGAATATCTTGGCTCGCTGAGATGAACAAGAATTTTAAAATATATATATTTGTAGATGGTAGATTAAGTAATTTGATCCATATGGGGACGAATATTTAAAAAGAAACTGAAGTTGGGTTAGAATGCCAAGCTGAATTGTAATATGTATATTTATATTATGCATTTTAGATCAAGCCTAAATACAGCAGTCCGTGTAATGGCACCTACATGTCCACTTACATATATGGCATAGAAAATCTTGAAGATGGACAAAATGATGAAAGAGCAAGTCCGTTTTGTCCAAGCACATGGGATTTAAATTCACAATATCTTATTACCATATATTCTCAGGTACATAGACTAGCCTAAATATATCATTGTTCTGTGTGAAATGGGTTTTCTACAGCCCTGTTGACCTAATATGCCACTTGTTCAGAGTGAGATTTTTATCAGATTTCACAATTGCTCCACTGTTAACAAGAAGGCATAATTTTTCTGTGCACAGGAAAAGAGTTTTGGTAACTGCCTTGAAAGAAGGCATTGTTATTTTTTCATCACTTGATCTGCTATTTCTTTCACCATTTGCCATTTCTTTTGGTGATGGATACTTTCCTATTTTTATATATTTAAGCTTCTCATTTTCAGTTTTCACTTAAGTTTTAAAACTCAGTGTTCAATGTCAGACTAAAATTCTTATATGTGGATATTTTACAAGACATTAAACACCTTTTCCATGTATCTCCCATCACCACTGCCATTTCCTTGGACTGATCTTACTAGTATAATTCCTCACAATTCTTACAATGATAAGTTGCCTCATGATTTGGCAAAAAGTGTGACTACTGAAATTATACTAAGTGTATTATACTAAGTTGGGAGGATTAGAAAAATGAAAATGAACTTAAAATGTAAAACTAGTAAAATTCTTAAAATTTAAAAATTTAAATCTGCAATGAAGCTCCTTCTGGGGCTGAGGATTCAGCTGACATGATTGGCTAGATGAGGGATAACCATTTAGTTGTGGTTAGAAGAGCCAGCACTGAGGATTCATCCCATGAGGTTGGGGGATTGGTTACACACAGGGGATTGTGCAAGTAACGAAATATATGGAGGATAATAGGAACCAGACTTCTCACTATTAGAGATTAATGTTATAAATATTGAAATGGAGAAGCCCAGAATAAACCCTGAACTGGAATTTGTGGTATTGATGAAAATGAAGGAGTTGTTTTCTTTTATATAAATAGAAGTAGATAGATACAGCTATAGATATAGCTATAGGTAAGATACAAATTATGAGTCTGTTTGGGCTGCCAAAACACAACACCACAGACTGAGTGGCTTAAACAACAGAAAATTATTTTCTCACAGTTCTGGAGGTTGGAAGTACAAGATCAGGGTGCCAGTACGGTCCAGTCTGGTGAGAGCTCTCTTCTTAGCTTGCAGATAGCTGTCTTTCCCTGGTGCATTCACATGAAAAAAGACTGTTCTCTTAATCTCTCTTCTTATAGTGACACTAATCATATCAGATCAGGGACCCACCCTTACAATCTCATTTAGTCTTAATGACCCCTTTATAAGTCCCAGCTCCAAATACAACCACACTGGGAGTTAGGGCTTCAACATATGCATTCGAGGGGACATAAACATTCAGCCCATAACACCAATGTATATCAATGAACATACCTGGAATCCACTAAAAGGAACCAGAACTCCTTAAAAAAAATGGCTGATTTCAGGGTTTGGCAAAGAAAAGTCAAGATGAGTCTAGAATACCTTATTGAGCCAGACAGTAAGAAAGTGCTCAAGCGCTGACACATAAACTACCTTGAGTGATCTCCTGCTTGCAAAATCTGGGACAATTTAAGCATCAAAATAAATAATGAAACAATGGATTATAACTCATTGAGTAAAGTAGAAAAGTACCTGTCTATTAATATCTTTATAGAAAGATAATAGATAAGAGCAGAGGGAAGGCTCCAGCTTAAAGTAGAAAGAATGACGGAATTAGGAAATTACCACTTTGCAAGTACAATTATAATAATAATTAATTCAGGCAAAAAATCATTAATGGATGCCAGCTTGTGTTAGTTTGATGAAGGTCAGAATACTTATACTGTCAATGTATATCCTATCAAAATACTTGTTAATGACTTATTGATAAGTAGCACAAAAAACTGGCAGACATCACCATAACCAAGTGGTAAAAGTTAGTAGCACCCATAATGGGACAAATTGACATCATATGCTTCCTCATATGATACTTCAAGAAAAGCACAGCATCGTTGCTGGGGTCTTCCTGGCATAAAGCATACTCTGAATCTAATCATGAAGAAAAATCAAACAAACCCAGATTGAAGACCACTCTAGGAAATAACAGCCCTATACTCTTAAAAAATATCAAGTACATAAAACACAAAGAAGGACTGAAGAACTATTCCAAGTAGTAGGGACATGGCAACTAAACACAAGTAATCCTTGATTGGATCCCCAGTTTATGGAGGATATTATTGGAACAATTAGTGAAATTTGAATGAAGCCTGTGAATCTGATGGCAGTGATATATCAATGTTAATTTTCTAATGCTGATGATTATTCTGTGCCTATGTAGGACAGTATCCTTTAAAAAAAAA
>NW_017731717.1:381350-387510 GCF_001890085.2 Hipposideros armiger
TAATTTTGATTAGTCATTCTCTCTTGCCAAAGGACAATCCCCGTATCTCTGAGATCTTTGAGGATAAAATGTTTGCCTTCTAGGTCAAATTCTGCCTGAAGTTCACTGTGACACCAGAAAATGTCATTCCACCTCTTTTTATAAACGACATACTTCTCTGCTAGAAACAAAAACCAGCTCTTGTTAATAAACTGATATACCTGTGCCACAGGTAATTATTATCAGTTCCATTTAACAGCCCTTCATTGGCATTCCAGGACCTGAAACCCCAGTGGACCAAAGATCCCTCTCATGGAAGGGCCCCCTGGCCTGAGACATAGGCAGGACTGGAAGTTTTACTCAGCTAGTGGACTGAGTGAGGATCATCCCATCCAGTAGGGTCATCCACATGCCACATGCTGCGGTTAGTTTCCTGAGCCCTATAACTTCAGATCATTTAAATGGCAGCCCTCAAGGAGGTTCTGTGGGTCAGTATCCTGGAACGCTGAGCAACCCAGACCCATCAGCCTTCCCCAGTGCCACCTACTCGCTCCCTGGGCTCCACTCTTTCTTCTCTGAGCACTTAAATATTTTTCCTCCTCTAAGGCTGGCTACTCTAAATTCACACATACCATCTAATGGAGGATGCCGTGAACCCACCATCAACCTTTTGAAAGGAAAATCGGCTTCCATGGGTATTTTGCTGTTTTAGTTAGTTGGAGTGACGCGTGGTTTCTTGCCTACACTACAGCTGGGAGAAGTGAGTACAGTTCAGTTTAATTACGTCCATCCTCTTTGCTCCCACCAGTGGGAGTTAGGTGCCTTTCCTGTGACATTCAGGGACATGCCATGCTCTTTTATCCTCTGATTCTTTGAACATACTGCTCCATCATCATCAACAACACTAGAGCTAAAATTTATAGAGTGTCTACGATGTGACTAACGCTTTCATAAGAATATTACATCTATGTGTTCATTTAAACCTCACAAAACTTTTTGGGTAATTACTATTGACATCTCCAATTTTAGATAAACACTGAAGCTTAAGGGATAACTTGCTTAGAGCTAGTTAGTGTTAGACTGAAAGTCAGACCTGGTTATTGTGACAGGGGTGTTTCCCCCATTCCAGCCCTTGCCCTGGCCAACCCTTACTCATCCTTCAGTTCGGGGTCATTTGTTGCAAGAAGCTTTCTAACTCCAATCTAGGGTGCTTCTTTTGTTCTCCGATGGTGCTCCCTACCCCATCGCACCCCAGGGTTTTCTTTCATACATGTTATTCACTTCTTCTTCTGATTTAGGCTTGTTTTGAGAATGGTACTCATGAAGATCAGGGGGCGGAGGGGATGTTTGTGACATATTATCAATATTTTTGCCTCTGGGACCTCTGTGTTTTTATACTGCAGTTTTGTACAAAGTCTTTTTTTAGCTGGATTGATGAAATGTGCTGAAACTACTTGAATTCCACGTGATTACCTTAGAACATGAGGTGTTCAGAATAAAGGTAGGAAATGATTGAAAGAAGAGCTCGGGGGTTTATACAGGTTTGGGGTGTTTGAGAGTCTAGAGCATGTGGGAACACTATACTTCCTCTGCTATTTGAAGTTGGAGCTGCTTGGCAGGGTAGAAACACTGCATTTAGAAGTGGGAGACGAGGATTGCAACCCCAGGTCTGCTTCTCATTGCCTGTGGGATTTTGAGCAGATTATTTAAAATTCTCTGAACATCAATTTCCTTTACTGAAGAACTTTTTAAATTCTAAAGTTATATGATTTTGCTTCAAAAATATTGTTAATAACACTGAATAAGAATATGAAATGATAATCTTGAAAAATAAAGCAAGCAAATGAGCATAGCTATTCTTCATAGAATTTCAAATTCTTTCATTCTTAGCTTAAAAAACAATGCATGGCCTGGAATGAAAAAGAATGTGTTTGCAAATGATTGCCTTTTGGTGTCTTTCCATCTGCAGTTCATGCAAAAAGCAAACAAATACCTTTACAGGCTTATTTAGCAATAACCCCAAACAGCTGACTATGCACATTTTGGAGCCTTATGATTTTTATCAGCCATGTGATCTTAGCTGACAATAGCAGATTCAGCAAGCTTGGTGTTTCAGAAAGGTGTGGGTAGCATTCTAGGTTCTGTTCTCCCGGAGACTGAAACTGACCCCTCTCTGTTTGAATTTTATGTACAGTTTCTCTATTAACATTGAGCCAATATTCTGGGAAAGTCTGTAAAACAAAAAAGCCTAGGACGTGACTTGGACAGATTGCTGACTGTCTTTCACAGGCTGGATTTTATGAACTCTTCCATGTATGACAGCGTTTTGTTTTGGTTTTAATGTATTCGATGGTGGAGGGATACTGAACCAAACCATTGTGGTCAGGCTCACAAAGATTTAATACAGTCCTAGGCGGATCACAGAGAGGGACTCATTAGGCGCCAAGAGTGAGATTCCAATGGTGTAGATTCAAAATAGGACGCTGTCATTAAAAATTGAGTTGATTGAGATGAAAATGCTTGAATCTATTAGTAGGTCATGTGGTCAGATGAAAAACTATCTAAAGTAGACCATTGCTATAATGAAGTGTGAGAAGAAGGAAAAATCATCAGGGGCGAAGAACTAAACAGCAAACCACTACACCTCGGCAATCTTCACCAGAGTCCCAATTTCGGTAAACTTATTAATCTATAGTGGTTTTGAAATCTCTTTTTTCAGAAGCAAATGACCCATTCCGTAAAAAATGTAACTGGGATTTATTGCTCGTGTGACTGATGGATAAAATTATCCATTTTCTGCCTGAAGATTGTTGAGGCATATAAACATAGTCACAGTCACTATATTTTTATTTCTCAACTGCCCACAATTTGCTGGGGAATGTGATGTGGCATAAACTTTGAACTTACTTTTAAGAAGCTTGAATTTTATCTGGAGAGAAAGCATGCAGAAAAGTCACTAGTCTTTAATATTCTTTGATCAGTTGCCATTTGCCAGCACTATATTAAATGCTTTACATGCATTGTTTTTATTGAGTCCTTAAAACAACCATACAGATAGATTATTTTCTTTATTCCCTTTAGCAGTTGAGGAGATTGAGACTTAGAGACCTCTCAACATCCTGGCTACCTAGCAACAGAGCTGGAATCTGAACCTAGGTGTGTCTGGCCCCACAGCCTTACTACCTCCTAATCACTGCGAATCATTAAAAGTCTCTGCCAAGTAATATGGAAATAAATGCACGTGTGGTACAGACTAAATCGATGAGTTTTTATTAAGACACAGAATAAAGAGAGTTCATTAATAATGATGTTTTGGAGATGAAGTTTGAACGTTTTTCATTGATCAGAACAGACATAGAGTATTACCAAGGAACATAATGAGGAGACTAAAATGTAGTAGGAGTATATTTTATGCCAGTGTCTACCACTAAACCTCATTCCCTTTATAGCCTGGACTTCCTTCCTCCCTAACCACACTGCCCGCCATCTGACTACCTTTACCCTACTCTATGCTAAGAGTTACTGCCTGAGAACCTGAAATATAATAAATGGGAACGGGGTCTTAGTGTAGATTTGAGTTCTGTCCTTTTCATCTGAAGAAGTGTCGTTATGTGGATAAGGGGATTTATTTTCTGAATAAACAGCTTTCAGACTTGACCATGGCCACTTCCTTCTCACTGGCCCATTTTCCTCTACCTTAGACCCTGGCGATTCAGGTGATGGAGTGAAGCCAATTCCTTCACCACCCTGCACCAGGTTATCTTACTCTTTGAAATCTGTTGTGCTTTCATTTGTGTTCCCACTATGTAGGCCAGGCAGCTCGGGCCTTTTCATGGGGTTCTTTATCTGATCCCTGGGGTCTGTAATGAATCTCTTCCCTTCCTCCATGCTCACTTTACTCTGCCTAAACCTATCTCCCCAGCATTTGCTTCATCTTGTTCTACCAAACAGGCCCCATGCTTTCATCTAAGCCATTCCCAAGTTTCATCCAGCGGTCTCCACGGGGAAAAGTTCTTTCCGCATTTGCATTTCTTCGTAGATACTCTCTGTTTTGAGTGACAATTGCTTTTTTTTTTTTTGTACAATACCCCAACAGTGAAAACCTCAGAGACGATGTTAAACTCAGTGATCACGTATGTGCTTGCTGGTGTATTTATTATGCCCTGCACTTTCTTCTTGTACGGTGAGGAGTGCGGTTATGTTCCTTGCATTGTTATGTGCCTATGTTGAATTTTAGATTTTAAACTTCTAGGGTGCAGGAATCCTGTCTACTTTATTTCCTGTTAAAATGTTTAAGCTGCACTCTGTGTATTTGGGCAACTGAATCCTATTTGGCTATTAGAACCAGTGGAATACAATTTAAAGAAAAACAAGATAATTTTTGGACTGCTTTTATGGAATTCATTTATTTTTCTTTCTGGGTTTTGGCTAGAATATGTGGATTTTATGGTAGAGTCATATAAATTCTAAATAATTAAATAGACTAGTCTGAAGTGGTGAAAATTCCAGATTACATTCATTTTAAAATGAAAACAGTTGTATCAATTTCAAGAATGTATAGTGATATGAATCATTTGCAGAGTATTAACAATATTTGTTCAAGGAGATCTACAATATTAGCATAAAGAGTCGGGAGGCCATACATATAACATTGAGCACAGAAAGAGCGACATTTGAATCCCAATATTGCCATGTAAAAGCTTCACGTTCCCGGACAAGTCCTTCACCTCTCTGACTGTACGTGTCTCCTCCCAAATCAGTACTGAGGGTTCAGTGTGGAACTGTAAATAAAGCACTTGACATGTGTGTGTTGAGCAAATGACAAGCATTTAAAAACTTTTAGCTAATATTAATATTTTAACTGGCACTTTGAAAAGATGCTTCAAAAGCACTCCATTTCTTTCTTCCTATAATCTTGATTACATTTGCAGTTTACTCAGCATACCCTTCCTCCATAGTTCTTTAGTGCTGTCTGAATCCATGCATCCTTTTCAAGAGATTTAAATTCATGTGAGGTACGTGCAATAAGAATAAGAGCATTTTTTTCTCTGCTGCTTCCTCAGCCCCACGTCTCCTAAAACCTGTTTTGTGTGAGTGGAGGATTGTTGAGGCAGGGTGTAGGAGGTTTGAGGACCCCTCCTTTACACATCACAGTCGGCAGTGGCATGCAGAGTCAAAGTCCTCCTTCTAAGGGTCCCTCTTTCCTCTTCAGTGCCCAGTTAGCCCACACACTGTCTCAGAATTCTTGTCAAAGCAGAAATGATGACACTATGGAGGCACTGCATTGGATAGACATGAGATATGGCTTGGAATTCATTCTCAGGCCAACAGTGTAGAAATGCCAGTGAGCGGTTTATCAGGGAAGAAAGAATGGTGCCGTGCTGCAGGGTCCTTTGTCACAAGGGAATGTTTTGGATATTTTTGCTTTTGTTTTTGTAATAGGAAGCTGTGAAAAAAGGTCTGTAAGATGCCTAGAGGTTTTACAGGCATTTCCACCTTGGTAAGGAGGAGTTGGGGGCTCTTGTTTCAAAGGGTTCAGGATGTAGTACAATAGTTTGGAGAACAACTTGGATTCAGTGCTAACCAATAAGAGAGAAATGATACCTGATGGAAGGTGGATAGCTTCTCATTTCTTCAGAGTGGCAGCTTTCTCACCATTATCTGAATTCCACCACTGGTGGGTGATGGGACCCACTGAGGCCAGAGATGAGCACCATGGTGCCTTTTCAGGCTGGGTGCTTTGTTTGTGAGAAGACCATGAATTCAGGGCCTTTGGAAGGCCTCATGCACCTAAATAACTTCGCTTGTTTGTTTGTTTACATCTACTGTGGAACAATCACAGAAAGTTTATTATTGTTTTTAGCAAAGTTTCTGACATATTTAAAATCTTTAGAATAACTGAATTTTTTCCCATTTCTTTGAAATGTTGAACTATACATTACATGGTATTTTCCAAACCAGCTATTCTAAACACGAAAGTTTTTAGATGACTTTTCTACACATCAAATATCAGACAATTAAGTTAGTGAACTCATCCTAGAAAAAGTGCTACATACCTCATTGCTGAATATCACTACAGTCACCTTCGAGGTACTCCCGTTGGGAAGCTATGCACCGGCGCCAACGCCTAGTCCACCTTGCAGAGCAATTTTGGCACTCTTTCTCTGGAATGGCCATCAGA
>NW_017731717.1:389605-399072 GCF_001890085.2 Hipposideros armiger
GAGAAAAAGGGCGAGGGAGAAGGTTATATTTCTTGATTACAATTTGTAATCTTAGGTGGTTTTTCTTAGGTGATATGTGCTTGGTTTTGCTCTCCTAGAAAGCCTTTTAGTCAGATCCTGTGATGTGTTGGTCATAAGGCAAAAGGAGGAGAATTCAATGCAACAGTGTCCACATCAAGGACCATGTATTCCAAGATGCAGATTACACTGATTTCTTAAAAATTTATTTGAAATGAAATGTGTACTCTCTATATCTGTATTTTTTTAAAAAGCAAAACATTTGAGCATTAGTAAATGTAGCCATGAAATGGTAGAGACATAGAATAAAAACTCCAAGGGGGGTGTTTCTGCAAAGGTGAAGAGGATGTGCTGGGAAGGGGATGAGCAGACCCTTGTAGCTGAAGTGGTGGGAACATTGAGGGGCACAGGGCTCCCTGCTTAGACCAGGGGCATCGCTGCTCCTCACACGCTCAGGCGTGTTCACCAAGGGTGTCTGGGGAACCTGAAGCCTAAGGAAACTTGCTGCTCTGCCTCTGGACAAACCTCCAGGCAGTGAACAAGGTCGAGAGCCACAGAGGCAGTCTAGCATGATAGGGAGACTCTGTGCCCTCCCACACTCCATTCCTGCTTTAGGGGATATTCAGAACCGTGGTCCCGTCTCTCCTCATTGATTACGTCACTGTCAGCTATCATATGTTAAGGCAATACACTTGGACTTTAGGTTTTAGGCCACGTGTTTTCTGAAAACTTGAAGCAACCCAGCAGCACTCACAGGTTTGTTGAATTCTTTGGGTCTAGGGCATTCTAACTTGATAATGCTTTGCTAAGAGATGCTGTTTTTTTCTTCTTTATAGCTGATCTTTGAGTGCCACTTAAAACCAGCTGCAAGAGTGATTATTACAGTGGACATTAGGTTGTGGGTTACTATTTTGGTTTGAAAGAGCTCAAGATTTTCGTCCCCTGCAAAAAGATCCATAGTTTTATTTTATCATTATTAAAATCTATTGGGGTAACAATGGTCGAAAAAACTACATAGGTTTCAAGTCTACAATTCTATAATACATCATCTATATATTGCATTGTGTGTTCACCACCCAGAGTCAGTTCTCCTTCCATCACCATATATTTGACCCTTTTACTCTCTTCTACCACCCCCCTGCCCCCTTACCCTCTGGTAACCACTAAACTGTTGTTTGTGTATACGTTTTTGTTTCTTTATTTGTTTGTCTTGTTCCTTTGTTGCCGTCAGTTTTATATCCCACATATCAGTGAAAGCATATGGTTCTCGACTTTTTCTGTCTGACTTATTTCACTTAGCATAATAATCTCAAGGTCCATCTATGTTGTCGCAAATGGCAGTATTTCACCTTTTCTTATGGCAGAGTAGTATCCCATTGTGTATATACCACATCTTCTTTATCCAGTCATCTATTGAAAGACAGTTTGATTGTTTCCATGTCTTAGCCTCCATAAATAATGCTGTAATGAACATTGGAGTACTTATAGCTATCTTTACAGATAAATGTTTTCAAATTTTAGGGGTAGATACTCAGGAGAGGCATTGCTGGGTCATATGGTAATTCTATTCTTAATTTTTGAGGCACCTCCACACTGCCTTCCATAGCAGCTGCACCAATCTGCATTCCCACCAAGAGTGTATGAGGGTTCCTTTTTCTCCACAGCCTTTCCAGCACTTGTTATTATTTGCCTTGTTGATTCTAACAGGTGTGAGGTGATATCTCATTGTGGTTTTGATTTGCATTTCCCTAGTTGCTAGTGAAGTTGAAAATGTTTTCATACGTCTATTGGCCAGTTGTATGTCTTGTTGGGAGAAGTTTCTGTTCATGTCCTCTGCCCATTTTTTAATTGGATTATTTGTCTTTTTGTTGTTGAGTTGTATGAGTTCCTCATATATTTTGGATATTAGGCCCTTATCAGAGGCGTTTGTAAATATCTTTTCCCATTTGGCTGGTTGCCTCTTTGTTATGTCAATGGTTTCTTTTGCTGTGCAGAAGCTTTTTAGTTTGAGATGGTCCCATTCATTGATTTTAGCTTTTACTTCCCTTACCTTTGAGGTCAGATTCATAAAATCCTCTTTGAACCCAAGGTCCATAAGTTTAGTACCTATGCTTTCTTCTATGAAGTTTGTTGTTTCAGATCTTATGTTTAGGTCTTTGATCCATTTTGAGTTAATTTTGGTACATGATGACAGGTAGCAGTCTAGTTTCATTCTTTTGCACATGGCTTTCTAGTTTTCCCAGCGCCATTTATTTGAAGAGGCTTTCTTTTCTCCATTGTATGTTTTGGGCTCCTTTGTCAAAAATTGTCTGTCCATATTTTTGTGGGTTTGTTTCTGGGTTTTCATTCTATTCCGTTGGTCTGTGTGTCTGTTTTTCTGCTAATACCATGCTGTTTTAATTATTGTTGCTCTGTAGTACAAGCTGAAGTCAGTGAATGTGATACTTCTAGCCTTATTCTTTTTTCTTAGGATTTCTTTGGCTATTTAGGATCTTTTGTGATTCCATACAAATCTGATAATTTTTTGTTCTATTTTTTTAAAAAAGTGATATTTGGATTTTGATGGGGATTGCATTAAATCTGTATATTGCTTTGGGTAATATGGCAGTTTTAACTATTGATTCTTCCAGTCCATGAACACTGAATATCTGTCCATTTATTAGTGTCTTCTTCAATTTCTTTTAAAAATATCTTATAGTTTTCAGTGTACAGGTCCTTCACATTCTTTGTTAAGTTTATTCCTAGGTATTTTATTCTTTTGTTGCAGTTGCAAAACTGAATTTTTTTTTAAATTTCTTTTTCTGAAATTTCATTGTTAGTATATAGGAATGCAATGGGTTTTTGTACATTAATTTTGTAGCCAGCAGCCATAGTTTTTATTTAATGTACGTATATGTGTGCATGTGTATGTGCCATGAAATTAAAGATATATATGAAAATCCATTTTCAGATTTGGATAAACAAACTAAGGGAAGATTGGAATATTAGATTTATTTTTATTTAAACCTGAATGTCTTTAAAGGTAAATGAGGAATACTATAATGTATATTAAACTTTTCCCAGGATCTCACCACTTGACTTGAACAAACATCGACATTTTCCTTTACGCAAATACCTCACATTTACTCGTAGAACCTCCACTCTCCCAAGGAAGAGGAATAGATTTTAACGTCTTCTAAGGAAAAGTTAGGTAATTTTTATTTGGGGAAGAGTTGTTTTTTGAATCTATGAGGTTCTTCCTCAAGTACGTGAGGGGCCACATGTGACTAAGGAATAAGCATTCCAAGTGGCTCCAGGGAGGAGTTAGGGCATCAAGTGGAAATTAGGAGTACGCAAGAAGAGTTTAGTACTGATGTTGAATAAGGTTGTCTAAATGTGGAAAAGCTTTATTAGAAAGTAGTAAGTTCTCTGTTTCTGGAAGCATATTGGCTGACAGATTCCATAAGTACTAAAGAGAATACTTTTTAGGTACATGTATATCCAATTCTCAAATTCTATGGTTGAAATGAGAAGAGATCAACTGAAGTTTTTTTTTTATGATTATGAGTATCTTTTTATCCTGAAATTTTTGTATTTGTTATTTTGAATCCAAATGAAGTCCTTTGCCTTTTTTTGGTTAAGCCTTCCCTGGCTGTCTGACTGGCTCTCTGGTAATGAGCTCCCCTACCATGGAGAAATTTCCCCAGAAGCTCCACGCCCACTTGCCAGGGTTGCAAGTGGGAATTCTTAGTGCGGTGGAAGGTAAATGGGAGAAAGGAAATGAACTGATATTGTGCCAGTTACGTGATACACATCATTTCATTTAAACAACCCTGTAAGTTATATAACATCATCTTCATTTTACTTATGAAGAAACTGCAACTGGATAATGTTGTAAAACTTCCACAAGGCTACACAGCTACTAAATAATGCAATAGAGATCCGTGTCTGAGCTCACCCCTACAGGGCCTCCTCTCCCAGCCCTTCCATTCTGAAGTAAGATGCCTGCCCTGGGAGCCAACAAACTGATTAATCAAATAGATCAAATAACCAGTTCCTTCAATGATTTAACTGATTTATTCACTCAACTGATGTCTTTGGTTTATGTGCAAAATTGGACAGTTGTTTTGGGTTCATGTAGAAAAATCTAAAGACATCCCTTAGGTTCAGTTGGCAATAAGATGAATTATTTAGGGACACCATATCAGAGAGTTTGACTTGGCTTTTCAACAAGAATATACAGAACCTACCACGTGGCTGTGTGTTGAGGAAACAATGCTACGAGGTGGGAGGATAGATGAAAAGAAGCTAGTCTAGTGCCCAAAGGCCAACAGAGTGACTTCTTAAATTCTTAAAATCAGAAATTGCTCAAGTTGTAAAAGATCTTAGAAAACGTTTTCATTCTGCCCCATGCCATTACTGATGAATGAACCGTGTCCTAGAGAGTTGAACTGACCTACCCACAGGCAGCCTGGTTAATGACAGTGCCAGCTGGGCCACCTGTCTGATGACTCCTCATCTAGAATTCTCTCTACCCTCAAACAACTCATCCTAACAAACAGGTGATCCCCAAGGAGGGAAAACAAAGTCCTGACAGGAAGACCCTGAATTAAAATAAGTGCAAAGCCTTCAGTTAGTGACATCTCTGACCTTTCAAAGGTGTTGGGGGAATGTCCAATTTTTAATTTATGGTTTTAGGTCAGACTGCTTTCAGTGTTTCGAGATAAAGAGTATCTCTCTCACTTGTGAAGCAGCAAATATCACCAACACAAATATTATATCTGTCTTGGCAAAAAGATTGCCAAGTGAATATTTGCATATTTTAGTTCTGCTTTTGTTTGGGATTGTGCCCTAGTCACATTCTTAGTTGAAAAATAGATAATCAGGAGTCACCAATGTTCTTTCTCTCTCACAGACAAGCATGTTTATCAGCAGAATATTTTATCTCTCAAAGAGCACCCATTAATTTGGTTCTCAAGGGGAAAACCCCAAGCTAGCATTTGCTTTACCTTCTACAGCATTCTCAACCATCATCCCCTCTACACAGCTCTGTAATAGTTGACAACAAGGAGCAACTATAAGATTACACATATTTCTTTCGAACTAACTAAAACTCTTGTTTCCAGTGTCTCTCACCCTCTTCTCTTCCCTGCAGCTCTAGTCCCAGGCCTGACTCTCAGTTTTAAATGGATGTTAGATTAAGTATTTAAAAACACATAGCGAGAGAGCTCTGTGTTGCTTTAAGAGTTTCCAGATTTTTATCTTGGGGATAAGCAAGCAGAACAACTTGCATGCAGCTTTATTTCTTTGCATAAAATGGAAGTGGCTTGTCAATGGCTTACATTCTTAGTCTATATATTTCTTGGACCCCAGGCCTGGCTACTGTTTCCCAAAGAATACTGACTCACATTTCCATTAGGCAAATCCAAGTTGATTTGGTGGGTTGCCTTTCAGCCACCTAATTGCTGCTTTGGGGGGATGAGGTTCCAACTTTGGACCACAGTTTCTGAGCTCTCAGGAAAATTTGGCTAGGTTGAAAACTGTCCGATAAAATGTCTCCTCGCACTAATTCTAGTTCCTTTAGAGGAATCTTAAACCTCAGTAACCATAATGAATTGAATTCACACTCTACAAAACCCCAACATGGTTCCAGTCTGATTCTGGAGTATAATCGTATAAAGTTTAGATTCTAATCAGAGTTCTGGCCAGAAAGGAGCCTGCCCGCTTAGCCAGAGTCGTGGTATTTAGGAACTCAAGGATCTGAGGATGGGAAGCTCATTTGGATATTGTAAAACATATGCATTCCATTTAGGACCCTTCTCTCGAGCATGTCTCTGACTCCTGTGCAGAAGGAACATGAAACTAACATACTCCTCTCAGCTGTATAAATACCATTTGGCAAAAGATATGAGCTGGCATGCCAACAATCAGAATACAGCCTTTCATCTCCATCTTGACCTTGGCGAGGCTGTCTGCCTATATTTGACCTCCTTTCTGGGCTCGTTTGTTTCATTGTAGCCAATAGAAGGCTAAAATGCAGTGCATTAAAGATAAATAGGGAGCTGACAAGAGAACTGCAGGAGGGCTACCATAATAGCTTCAGTGATGCAAACAAAGGTAGGCAGTGTGTCCCCTGTCTGCTGTAGGCGCTGGAGCATTTTTCATGATTTTTTGACCAAAATTAAAGAACAATATTTGAGATGCTACCCATTGAAGTCCAAGTTAAGTCTCATTTTTTCAATCCTCCCGGCTTTGATTGTTTCCCATATGGGCCAGATTTCCCTTCACCCCTGAAGTGAGAACAACTGTGTTCCCGAAGTCTCACTAAGCATAGATCAGGCACACATGTATTTCAATTCAGCACCCAGTGCAGAGGTTATTAAACTTTCTTGGCTCATGATCCCCTTTTATCTCAGCCATTTTTTTTATGATGTATAAAAAAAAGTTTTCTTTCCTAAGTAGAAAGGTCCAAACGACTTAATAGGTAGTAGGTTTCTCGGTATTCAAAATGGACACGTTACCGTGTTAAAATACCTTCAAGTACCCTGTAAGTTTGCTGTGGCACCCTGAGGCCCCTCACACCACAGTTGGGTGCTGTACTGCATACAAGGGGAATTTTACCTCGTATCTTAAAGGAGCTAAAAAATCTAGTAGAAAAAAAGTAATAAAAGTAGAGTAAGACATGATATATAAACAGCAAAGCAAAATGGGACACTGTAATCAGAAAGTCATTTTATTGGTCAGGATGTTTAATTGCAGAAAATGGAATCCACTCAACCTACTTAGAGCAAAAAGGATTTTCTAAGGAGTATTAGGCTGTTTACAGAATTTGCAGAAAGACCAAGGAAGCAATTTTAGATACTACATAGCCAAGAGAATAAATGGTCCAACCATACTGCAAAACTGTTTAGTGAAAATCTCACTGTTGTGACCTTTGCTGTCTTCCACTCACTTGGCACTATGACCCTAGAGACTCTAAAGAGCTGCCTCAGAAGAATGAAGCACCCACTTTGTGCAGCATTTACCTCACGATGGCCTCACAATGGCCACCTCTACCTTCTATACCTCATGGGAGCCCAGATATTTACTTGGAGAACCTAGATTATAGGTAGGAACCTTAGCTTCGAAGGAGCCTGGAATTAGTGGGTTTTTAGTCTACCAGCTTCTCGCTACAAAAAGGAAGTCCAAAAGGGGGTTGAGGTGAGTGCTACATGATCTAATCTGCCATATCTACCACGAGTCCAAATGAATAAAATGGTGCTAAGAAAGAGTAAGAGATCAGATTTGGTTGTGGGACGATAGGAATCACTCCATCCATCATGGACCTAGGATTTGAAATGTACCTCGGCAGAATGGTGGTATCTCAACAGGCAAAACATGGTGACCAGTCACAGTGCCAAAAATGAGACAAGCAAAGATGCAGAGGCAGAAACATGTAGGGTAAGTTGAAATAGTCATTTGGAGAATGCTTGAACATGTAAGTAAGAAAACCTAAGGTTGGAAAGTTGGGTATTGCCGATGTGGTGAAACCTTATCCTGGTTGGAGGAATCTCTAAGTACATGATAAAGTTGCCCAGAAGGACATTGATTAAAAACTAAATGGAGGGCCGGCCGAGTGGCGCGATGGTTAAGAACTGGCTTGGGACACCAGAGGGCCCCGGTTCGGATCCCACATATGAGGGCCAGTGACACTGNAACTTAATTGTCACACCTCGTATACATGAAACATTGAGAACTTGAATTTCCTTTTATTTTTGTTTTCATTAATAATATAAATCTTTTCTAAATATAAATTCTTTAAAATTAATTTAGGCAATGAAGTAAGTGAGCTATATTGAATAGCTTCTAGAATCAAAGAAGCATTCTAATAGACTGGACTTTCAAAATATTTCTTTGTCTCTCATATTCATGTTACTTAGGGTACAGACAAATGCGTAAAAACAGATTCATTCAAGTTTGGCTCAGTGACAGTGAAAAGAAACTAGAGACAAGTACTATTAGGGAAATGCAACTCTGTAAGTGTCCACAGGGGTCAATTTGCTAAGGAGAACTATCTTAACCTACAGTGTACTTGAGAAACACACACACACACACACACACACACACACACACACACACACACACACACCAAAACAGAAGCCTTTGAAATTGTTTTACTTTAGGGCCTGTGGAATCATTACTAAAGACCTAAAAGTCTTGTACATGTTCAGGTATCCATGCATTTTCTTGTTACCCCCCACTCCCACCCCACCAGAGTGATTTTTCTAAAAGGCAGATCTAATAATACCATTTCCCTTCTTACTGGTCCCTCTTTGCACATAGGCTAAATCCAAACCACCACAAACCAGACTCTTTGAGAGCCAGCCTCACCTTTCACCCTTTTCCCTACTGCCTCCTATGCCACATTTCTGTGGACCAGTTTGTAGGCTTGTGAACATGCCCACAGCTTAACTCTTTGTTCAAGCCATCCCCTCTCAGAGAAATGCCCTCTCCCTTGCTTCCTCCCCGCTCAGGCTGCCTGGGGAAGGTCCACTCTTTCTTTACAACTCAGTTCAAGCATCAGTGTCTCTCTCAGGCCAGGCAGAACTGGCTTTCCGTCACCATAAAAGTTTCACAAACTTTGACCACACATCATATTTTTAGGCTGCATCCTAGCTCCCCAACTGGCTTGAGCCCCTTGAAAGAAAGATCTGGCTATGGTATTCATTTTTGCATCCCAGCACCGGCTACTTGGAAGTTCTCTAAAAGTATGTGTTGAAGCTTCCAGAAGCGCCCGACTTCAGTACACTTTCGACAGAGCAGCCACAGCAACCCTGTTAAAACCTAAGGGAATTCCTATAGCTCCTCTACGTAAAACCCTCCACAGGCTTAACATCTCATTCAATATTCTTCCTGTGGGCCACAAGCCCCACATTTCCTGGCCCCCACGGGCCTCATCTGCCCCCCATCTTCCTGGCTCACTCTATTCCAGCCATGCCAGCCTTCTCCTCCCCGATCCTTGGCCCTCCAGGAACGCTGTCACCTCAAACCCTTTACATTTGCTATTCCCAGGGCTTCAGATTTTCTTCGCAGCCTGGATAGATCCCTCACTTCCTTCAGGTCTTTCCTCCAAAGCTATCTTCTCAGTGCGGCCTTTCCCTATTTGAACTCTGGTCTCCACTGGCCTTCATATCCCCCTTCCCTTTCCTCCTTAGCATTTACTGCCCAATATACAGCTTTTTCCCTGCTGTTTCTCCAATGCTTAGAACAAGGCTTGGTGCCTAGGAGATGTTCAGTAAATATTTGTTGAATTAATGTTGGATATTTTAAGTCATTATTTTCAGGACTAAAAGTAGTATAATTTTTCTTTTTGCTCTGAACATTGTGTTCAGCAGGAGACTTTGGGGGTTTATTATGGTCTGTGGGTAGGAGAAAAAGGGCGAGGGAGGAGGTTATATTTCTTGATTACAATTTGTAATCTTAGGTGGTTT
>NW_017731717.1:408782-492447 GCF_001890085.2 Hipposideros armiger
TAAATGGAATTTTAGAAATAGAAATGGAAATATGCTTGAGTGCCTTTCTTCTCTATCCATACTCTGTCCCCAGGTGACCTCTTTTAACTCATATGGCTTTAAAGGTGTCCAAATGCTAAAGACCCCACCTTCCTGCATCCAATCCAGGCTCTTTTTTTCTGAATTCCAGTCTTAATACGTGTATGTCCAACTGTCTACTCCACATGATGCGGATATAGATAGACATCTCACACTAAACATATCCAGAATAGAACTGTTGGTTTCCCTCTACCTTATACACCCACTCACAGTCTTCCCATCTTCGTACATTGCAGATTCAAACTTTCAATTTCAGGCTAAATACCATGGTGTTACCCCTGACTCCTCTCTTTCTCTCACATTGAATATTGACTATCAGCAAACCTGTGAATTCTTCAGAAGACACCCAGATCCCAATGCCTTCTCATCAACTCCTCCATGGTCACCCACTCTAAGCCACTATCATCTCTTGCCCAGGTCACTACCTGGCTCCTACATATCCTTCCAGCTTCCAAACTTTCTCCACACTGCAGCCAGAGTGTTTTTACAAGTTGAGTCAGATCATACCACTCTTCTGCTCAAAATCCTCTAGTGTATTCTCATCTCATCACAGTTAACACCAAAGTCCTTACGAGGTTCTACTTGGCTCCACACAGTTTGTCCCTCACTTCTCTGACCTCCTGTCCTAGCCTCTCAACCTGCTCACTGTGCTCCCACCTCAGGCATCCTCACCATTCCACCAACATCCCAAGCACAACTCGGCTTCAGATATTTGCATTTGCTATTCCCTCTGCTTTAAACACTCTTCCAACTGATAGTTTTGTGGCTCCCTCAGTTACTTTCCTTTAGTAATCTGCTTAACTACCACATTATCAGAGAGAACTTCCATAATTGCCCTGCATGAACTGGACACTCTATTCCTTATTCTCATTTATCACCATTTACCACTATATATACATATATGATATCTATATCTGTATCTATTAATATATCTATATCTCTATCTATATCTCTATCTATCTATCTATCTATCTATGTGTGTGTGTATATATATATTTAATTTTTTACCTTACCCATGAAATAGGACAGTGCCTGGCATACTGTAAATGTTCAGTATATATTTGTTGAATGAATATAATCAATCAAGGGCAGATTCATAATGATGACACACCATAAAATAAAGAAATATCCAGTAAAATGGTAGGTGATATTTTATTTCCATACCTCTGTGTCCCTACCCTATCACTCAATCCATGAAAAATTTACTAAGGAAATCATGAAAAGTATGTGTATTATAGGAAACAATGTGTTCACCAGCACTGGATATAGAATAGCGTAATTTGGAGAACAAGCAGGTGGTCAGTTACCTCCACAGCCTCTGAAAGCCCCTGACAGCCCCTGACAGTTTATTTACATGGCTCTTTCACATTCGCCGTCTAACCATATCCTCATAACATCACTGAGAATCAGCTGGGTGTATTATTCCCTTTTTTTAAATGAAGAAAATGAGGTTTAGCAAGATAAAGTTATTTCACGTGGCCACACAGCAAGTGATGACTCCAAATGCATCTGAGAAACTCCCACGTTCTTGGCCTCTTCCGAGCACATCAAGCACATAGACCCTGCTTTAAAGGCTTTGCAAAGAAGGCAGCCTGTAACCTACACCCTCTCTCTATTTTTCTTAGTTGAAAATCTATACCAAAGTAATCAATAACTTTTAGGTTGGTGCAGCTGCGGAGCTCCGGAGAAACTGATCTGGGCTTTGCAGTGTGTGCTTAGAGTAGAAGCACCTTCTACATCAGTGCCTGATGTGTGAGATTGCTTGGTGTTTGGATCAACAGTGATTTGGAACACAACTTAGTTCAGATTGAAGAACACGTGCTGCTGGTGGAAAGGAGTCTGGCGGCGAATGAATGGGGATGAGGACGTTGAGGAAGTTTCTCTGCAGGTGCAGCACTGCTGTGTGACGTTTAAAATGATTTGCGAACATTTCTTGAGAAAGAGCATCGTTTGGCGGACCCAGAGGAGATGGGTTTCCTTAGTGCAGTTGTGCTCTGGGCTAGAGAGAAGGGAGGTCTTTCTGATGAGTGTTAAGGAGGACCTCCTAACCAGGCTTCCCAGAGCATCTGTGGCTCTGCAGCCCCTGAGAGAAAGAAGAGAAAGGAGTGGATCTACTCCAGCCCATCCCTGCAGGCAGCCTGGATACAGCAAACTCTTATTACTCTGGGAACTAGAGATGGATGTCTCAAGGCTGAACAGCCAGTGGTTCTGGAAAAGTTGAGATTGCCCGTTTCCAGTCGCCTACACATGAGGACAACTGAGCGGGACAGATTGTTTCCATTTGAAAAATGGAAGACTGGGAGATGACAACAGTATGGAAAGTGTAATTAGGGAGGGTTTGATTGTTCCCTTTAATAGACAGTTCAAATACTGGCATATATTCTATGCAGAATAGAAAGCAGGGAGCTTTTGACATAACAAGGTATTATTCAGCAGCATAGACATATCTGTGAAAGACATTATCAGCAAAAGGTTGGAAATGAGAAGTGCCCTATTTCCTCTGGAACTCCTGTACCTAAAATGAATGGAGGGATGATTATAATTATCTGCACAATTGAAATTTTCTAGTTTACCTCAATACTGGACCTCTCAGGTAGAAGGTGTCTGAATGGAGACTATCACTGTAGCTCAAAGTCTCTGCTTGCTTTTATGGGTAAATATAACCACAGTGACAGTGTGTTTGTACTCCCTGTAAAAAAAATTTTTGGTTCAAGCTGAATTTTTTTTTTCAAAAGAAAGATGCTCACACCTTACCCCCAGAGGTTCTGATTCAATAGATTTGAATGAGGCTGTAGAAGTCTCAATTTGAAACAGCTTGAGGGGTAATTTTGATTTTTAACTAACTTTGGGGAATGCAAAACCACAGTGTCCTTCTCCTAGTGTGCAGCATGCAACTATTTAAACAAACTCAGCTCTCATTCGCTTTCTTACTATTTTCCTAGCAGTGTTGAGCACCAAAAAATTCCAGCTATTTGCAAGGTCCAGTTACCTGGATTTCTGTGTGTTAACAGCACTGTGCTGTACTCGCTACTGGATGGCTTTGCCCTCAGAGAGTGAGAATTTGACATGAAGTGGTCTTTGCAGACACCAGCTTCTGACATCTCCAACTTGAGTATAACATGCCTCTTAGTCTAGCGAGAGGACACGTCACTGCCTTATTTCTTTCTCAACTAAAAAAAAAAATGCTCCCTGCATTTCCATGTTTTTTCCTCTTTCAGTCTGATATTTCTGCTCCCGTTAAAGAATAGGATGGTTATGTTCTCCATGGAAAAGAGCAAACAAATAATAAATAAAAGGGTACATTTATCTGCCTCCTGAGGAAAGAGCATAGCATGAACAAGGGGAAAACTATGAATGGGATTTCAGTCTTACTCAAAAACAACAACCCTTTTTACTCAGCAAATAACATAATATTCAACCTTTTCATGGATGGATTTAGTATTCTTTTCAAAGCTACATATCAAAACCCACACACAGTGGAAACCTTCCCTCTCCCTGGGGCATCAAAGAAGAGGGACGGTGTATACATGCTTTCTCAAATGGAGTCTATTCATGAACAGCCTCAGCTGTGCTCTCTGGGGATCACTGACTTAAAATCACCAAGCATAGGGTGAGGGGCCATCATGCCATTCCCATTAAAAGCAGTTGTTGAGGACCACTTCCCTCTTTTCTTTCTCTTCCCTATTTCACAGCAATGCCTGCATTCCGATAAAATGCGGCTTCGTGTAATAGGCCAGACAACACTGTTCCTCCCCCTAATACCAGTTGCTTTTCAAGTGGGTGGTAGGATAACTAAGAACATTTGTCACTGGGGCACAGTCTCTTCAAAACCCATGGAAACAAAGTATTCTGCCGTTTCTTTTCGTGGGGTGTTTGTTCTCTGTGTAATTTAATTTAATTTCTTTTGGGAGAGACCAGTGGTCAGTTAAATGTCACAATCACTCCATCAACACAACCAGAGTGAAGCAGAAATAGAGACTTTTCCATTTACACAGAGTTCTGTTTGATTGACCTATGCTGAGTATTAAGGAATGCAAAGGGAAGCGTAGTGACTTATAAATATTTATATATATCTTGTTGGTTTTCTTTGCCATGACTGATGACATGCTGTGGTAGGCAGACTTCTAAAATGGCTGCCAATGGTCCCTGGCTCCTAGCATTCATGCCTTTGTGTAATCCTCTCCTGTCGTGTGTGAGCTAGACTGAATGACTTGCTTCTAATGAATAGAACATGGCAAAAGTGATGGGATGTCACTTCCACAATTAGGTTACAAGGACTGTAACTTCCATCTTGCTAGCACTCTCTCATGGGCACACCCTGTTGTCATGTTGCGAGATGCTCTGTGGAGAGAGCTATGGGGCAAAGAATGGAGGGAGGCCTCTGGCCAGCAGCTCAGGATGAATAGAGGCAATCTTCCAACAACCTGTAAGGAACTGAATCCTACCATCAACTACAGGAGTGAACTAAGGTGCAAATCCTTCCTAGTTGAACCTGGAGGTAGCCTTGTGAGAGACCCAGAAAGAACCAGAGGACCCAGGTAAGCCAAGCCTGGATTCTTGACCCATAGAAACTGTGAGATAATAAATGTGTCTTAAGCTGCTGTTTGAGATAGATTGTTACAGAGCAATAGATAACTAATACATATGCATTGTTTTTGTAAATATTGTCTTTGAACTTACACATACAGAAAAGTATACAAATCATAAAGGCACAGTTCAATGAATTTTCATAGAGGACACATGCATACAATTACCATCCAAATAAAAAATAAAACATTACCAGTATCCCAGAAGCCTCTCTGTATCCCTCAGACCATTAATACCCTTCTTAGATAATCATTATTTTGATTTCTATCATTATAGGTTAAATTGCTTGCTCTTGAGCTTTATATATTTGGAATTATATACTCTCTTGTATCTGCCTTTTTTTTTCTCTAATACTGTTTTTGATAGTCACCCTTGTTTCTTCAGGTAGCAATATTTCTATTGTATTTATTGCCATATATCACAATGTTTTAATCCATTCTACTGTTGATGGACACTTTTTTGTTTTTGTTTTTTTGTTTGTTTCTCACTGTGTATTAGAAGTAATGCTGCTATGAACATTTTCATACATGTCTTTTGATACACATGTTTTGCATGTCTGTTGGTAATGAAAGTTGTGGATCAATGGATATGTATTTGTTCTACTTTAGTAGACACCACGTAGTTGTTTCCCAAGGTGGATGTATCAATTACAATTCTATCAGCAGTGGATGAGCGTTCCAGCCACCCCTCATCCTCACCCATGCATGGTAATGTCAATTTTATTTTGAATTTTAGCCAATCTGGAGGTTTATACAGGGGAATGTCATTGCAGCTTCACTTGTATTTTTCTAAAAATTAATGACATTAAGCACTTTTTATATGTTTATTGATATTTGTATATTTTCAGTCATAAAATATCAAGATACACTTTTTATCCTTTTTAGTGAACTTTTATCTTCTTTAGTATAATATTAAAATACTTTTTTAAAAAAAGGATATTCAATTTATTCAGCACCATTTGTTGAAAGATTGTTATTCCTACTTCATTATAGTGACATTGTATGAGTTTCCTAAGGCTGCTCTATCAAAGTATCATGACTGTGTGTCTTGTAACAACAGAAATTCAGCGTCTCATAGTTCTGGAGACTAGGGGTCCAAAATCAAGTTGTCAGCAGAGCCACGTTCCCTCAGAAACCTGTAGTAGAGAACGCTTCCTTGCCCCTTTCTAGCTGCCGGTGGTTTGCTGGCAATATTTGACATTTCTCAGCTTGCATCTGCGGCACTTCAATCTCTGCCCCACTTCATCACATGGTTTTTTTCCCATTATGTGTCTATGGCTGGGCTCAAATGTCCCCCTTCCTATTAGGACACCAGTAATAATGGATTAAGGGCCCTCCCTACTCCTATAAGACCTCATCTTAACTGATTATATCTGCAACCTCCTCCTTCCCAAATCAAGGAGGAGGTACCTTCCTAAAATATATATTGAAGATCCAACTCCAGTTACTTCACACTCTGAGGTGCCAGGGTTTGAGACCTCAATATATAATTTGGTGGGACACAGTTCAATGCATAATAGGCATTTTTGTTATAAATCAAGTGACTATGTATGTGTGGGCCTGTTTTTAGATTTCCTATTCTATTCCTAAGCTTTCTATTTATTTTCCTTGGACTATTGGTCTATTCTTATGTCATGACTATGCTGTCTGAAGTACTGTAACTTTAAAATAAATCTTTGTATCTTAATAGTATAAGTTCTCCAATCTTATTACTATTAGTTGATCTTCATTCTATGTTGAATTTCCTGCGTAGGATAATTTTATTTCTACCTGAAGAATTCTCATTGCTATATTTTTGGTGTGGGTATGCTGGTAACAACCTGTTACCAGCTTTCCATTTTTCAGGAAGCAACTATATTTTCCCTTCAGTTTTGATGAATATTTTTCCAACTATAGAATTCCAGATTGGCACTTCATTTTAAAGATATAATTACATTATCTTGGCTTCTGTAATTTCTGTTGAAAAGTCAAATAGAAGCTTTATTATTGTTCCTTCAAAGGTAATGTGTCTCTTTTCTCTGGCTGCTTATTGGAACATCTTTTATGTTCCATAGCTTCACTCTGATGCCCAGGTATGAATTGCTTAGTATTTACCTTTTTTGAATTCCTGGAGCTTCTTGAAGTGGTTTGATGCCTTTCATCAATTTTGGATGAATATTTAATACTTAAATATAAAATATTTGATGACTATTTAAATACATGTCTGCCTTATATTCTTCCTCCTCAAATTGGAGAGTCCAAATGCACATATGTTAGAACTTTTCTCTATGTCCCCTCTGCCTTTAATGCTCTTTTCTGTATATTCCATCCTTCTTTCTCATTGACCTCCAACCTGACATGTTCTAATGATTTACATGTCAGCTCAAAAGTGTTCTCCTCCACTTTATAGAATCTTCTACTCGCCCATCTAGTCAGCTCTTAGTTTTGAAATTTTGCTGTTCAGTTGTAGAATTTGCATTTGGGTTTTAGGGAGACTTTTGTTGTTTTGTTGTTTTTTAACTATGTGTCAGGCTCCATGCTATGTGCTTTATATTATGTAATTTGAATCCTTACAAATACCTATGAGGAAGGTATCACTAGGATCTATATTTTTAGAGGAGGAAGAAAAGCTCAGAAAGAGATGAAAATGCCCAGTGCACACAGCAAGGAATACTGGAATTCAAATCCATGAAGTCTGACTCAGAAAGAGCTTTTCTATCTACTAAGTCACATTGTTCCTAGGAAGTGATCAAAATAACAGCGGTAGCTAACATCTCTATAGGGCTTACTATATGCCTGTTATTGTTCTAAGCACTTCACATATATTAACTTATCAAGTCCTCACAATGACCTTGAAATAGGTACTATTATTGTTACCATTATAAAGATGAGAACACTGAGGCCCAAAGAACATAGAACGTGCCTCAAGTTTCACATCTGCCAAGTGCAAGTCAGAATTTCAACTAGGGAAGTCTGTCCCCAAACTTGATTCCCTTAACTACCACACCAAATGGCCTTCCCTCAAAGTCAGGGCAGAAATAACACTTGGAATTGAGAGAAAACACCAGGAAGGGGGAGAATGGCTTCCAAATCTGATGACTGAAAAGTAAATAGAGTGCTTAGAAACAGAGTACAAAAAGGTAGGTGTTTTGGAAGCACAGAGTGGGGGCGGGGGGTAAAAAAAAGAGTTTGACATACAACAAAGAAAAAAAGAAAAGGGAAATATGGATGACGGGATACATTAAGTAAATTACGAATATGCCGCATACAGCTTGGGAGAGAACATTCTTTGGAATGTGGTTTGCACAGCCCATACGTGGGGGACACAGCTGTCAGCAGCACAGTAAGAAGAACCAGAGGTTGTTTAATGCTGAGTCCTGGCAAGTCTTTAAGGTCAGGAGGTGCTGACCACCATGGTAGTAGTGAAGATTTGGCTGATAATTGCTAGGTTTGAAAGATAAGTATCAAGAAGTCAAAGATGTGGTCAGGATGGTCCACAGGGGTCCGGAGAAAAGCAGTGGGAACCTGGAAACTGGAACTGAGTAAGTTGGGGGGTAAACTGTGTTAACCTTGAGCTGTAATTACCAAACCACTTCCCAGGCTTTCTCAAAACACAGAGATATATATTTAATAAGTGTGTTGGGGAGCTTACAAAAGGCATTTTGTTTGTAATAAGTGACATTAGACAAAGTTTTCCTGTCAGCAAATAGGACTGCCATTTCGATTCCTGTGTTGCTGCATGTAAATAAATCGCTCCTTTTATGTAACCCAGTTTGAGATTCCTGTAAACGCTGGGGATAAAGAGGTTGTTTTTCAGTTTTCTTGACACAAACCACATGAAGAACCCAGGCACCAGAATGGCATCTGGGCCCCTCCCCCATCCCGGAGATGCAGAATGAAAATGACTTGCAGTAAAAGGATTAATAAAGGAACGCATCTCTGCCAATTAGCCTTCCTCAAAAAGGCAGAGGAGTAAGTACCCTACTTCTCTTCAGTAAAACACTCTGACATTTAGCATTATTTATTGTTAGAAATGCCCACATCTAAATCTTCCTGTTAAAATGAAGACTTTTCCATGTTCTCAGAGGAAACAAAACACATGAAACCAGATTGTAAATCTAAATTAGGTTTCTTCTTTAATCTCACTCATATTCTTTTCCTATATAGCCTACAGCATGGTTTACAATCATATACTTTTATGTGTATTTATTTGTTCTCTCTCTCTCTCTCTCTCTCTCTCTCTCTCTCTCTCTCTCTCCCTCTCCCTCTCTCCCTCTCTCCTCATTTATTGTCTAGTGCCCCAAGGGCAAGAAGCATGTCTATTTTCTTTACCATTGTGTACCCAGAACACAGTTCTGTACCTGCTCCATAGTGGGCTATCAACAGATAGTTATTCAGTAAATAAATGGGAGAAAAGGTAAGGTCTATAGTTTGGGATCTATTCTAGTTCTTTGTTTAATGCCAGTGCATGCAGTGGGTCTTTATTTAGTGTCTGCCACTGCCATGTTCGATGCAGTCAGTCAGACATCCTACTTTTGCATCAGCTCACTTCATTGCATCTCCAGGGGCTGCTCAAAATAATACTCCAAAGTTTCTCACCTGGGCCAGTGAAGCCCCTCACTAGCCTCCAGTTTTTCTCTTATCAGTCTCACACAATTATAGAAGGTTAAGCTTTACAATTTCCACATTCAAAGCTAGAATGAATAATGTAGTGCTGGATTAGAGGTCGAGACATGCTTTAAACTCATGGTTAGCTCAATATAGATATTGATGGATCCATTTAGAAATAATCATGGATATGGGTGTATACATGGTTAGCATAGACACAGGTATTTCCCATATCTGTCTGCTAAGAGAGGCTAGAAGCAGTTATATCCCAGCATCAATGAGCAAAACATTCACCCAGATCTTGGTTTCTAATACTATTCTCCAATAAAATGAATCAGTGATCTTAGGACAAAATGACAGGCCCTAAGGGCTTGGTTAGGGAATATACAAGATAACCCGGATTATCATGTAGTGCTAGAAAATAAAGAAGTACTGAAACAAGGTGATGTGAGTATGTTGAAGGGACATAGGTGTCTACTGAAAGAGCATCAAAGGCCAACAATGGTGTAATTTATGGGTCAAAGTAAATAAAGTAGCACTGGGTTATAATGCAAAATATAAGATAAATATCCACCAGCCCAACCTATAATCGAAATACACGATTGAACAAATAGATAAATGGGGAGAAGAGTCAAATCTATATGGAAAAATTCCAAATAATTTGTACAGATACTCTGCTCTCAAGGAGGTGGAGCATAACACCCCACTCTTTAGATGTGGACTATGGTTAATGACTTGCTTTTAAAGATTATAGAAAAGAGAAACCTGTTAAACACAACCTTAGCAGGTTATCAAGATTAACATCATCAGTGATAAGTCATGTTGACAGCACATGTCCTCAATATGATGTATTAACAATCACATCTTGCCTCTCTGGTCATTCTCACTCAAACCTATAAACCCCATGTAATCATGAGGGAAACACCAGCCAAATCCCAATGGAGGAGTATTCTACAAAATACATAACTAGTACCCTTCAAACTATCAAGGTCATCACAATCAAGGAGAGTCTGAGAGATTGTCACAGTGCAGAGGAACTTAAAGAAACACAATGACTAAATGTAGTCCGGTATCCTGGGTGGGATCCTGGAACAGAAACAAGTCATTAGGAGAAAAATAATGAAATACAAATAAAGTAGGAAGCTTAACTAATTGGTGTATTAATTGTAACAAATGCACCATAGCAGTGTAAGATGTTAATAATAGAAGAAACTGGGTGTGGCATATACAGTAATTCTCTGTACTATCTTTGCAACTTTTCTGTAAATCTAAAACTATTCTAAAATCGAAAGGTTGTTTTTTTTTTAATTATAAGAACAACAACATATTTAACACATTTGCCACATCTTACCCCACTTGAAACTATTAGTCATGAATGTCAGGGTAAATTCAGGTCTGTGTAGAGCCTATGTCCTTGAGTTCTCTAATTTTGCATGTGTAGCTCAAAACGGATCATAGGCCTAAATGAAGACACAAAACTGTAAAACTAGAAGACAGGAGAAAATCTAGATGACCTTGGCATGCCGATGACTTTTTAGATGCAATGCCAAAGCCATTATCTATGAAAGAAATAAATGATAAACTGAACTTCATTGAAATTAAAAACTTCTGCACTGTGAAAGACATGGTCAAGAGAATGAGAAGATAAGCCACAGACTGGAAGACAATATTTGCAAAGGACATATCTGATAAAAGACTATTAGCCAAAAACATACAAAGAACACTTAAAACTCAATAATAAAATGAAAATCCAATTTAAAAATGAGCAACAGGCCTGAACAGACACTTCACTGAATAAGATATACAGATAGCAAGTCAATATATGAAAAAATGCTCCACATCATAAGTTGTCAGAGAAAAAGCTAGTTAAAAATGAGATACTACTACAGTCCTGTTAGAATGGCCAAAATCCAAACAACTGAAAACACCAAATGTTGGCCACTAAATGAGGATGTAGAGAAACAGGAACTCTCACTGATAGCTGCTGAAAATGCAAAATGATACAGCCACTCTGGAAGGCAGTTTGTCAGTTTCTTACAAAACTAAACACACTTCCATCATGCAATCCAACAACTGTGCTCTTTAATGTTTACCCAAAGGAGTTAAAAACTTACATCCACACAGATAACTATACCCGGATGTCTGGAGAAACTTTGTTCATGATTTTCAAAACTTGGAAGCAACCAAGATGCCCTTCAGTAAGAGAGTGAATAACTAAATTGCGGTAAAAAATGGAAATTGAAAAGTGGAATCTTATTCAGTGCTGAAAAGAAATGAGCTATCATGCCATTAAAAGACATGAAGGAATCTTAAATGCATATTATGATGTGAAAGAAGTCAATGTGAAATGCTGCATACTGTATGATTGCAACACACGCCATTCTGCAAAAGGCAAAACTATGCAGTAAAAAAAATTGTGGCTACAAAGGATTGGAGTGGGGGAAGGGATGAACACGTGGAGCACAGAGAATTTTTAGGACTGTGAAACTACTGTGTATAATACTCTATATATTATAACGGTGGGTAAATTTTCATTATACACATGTTTATATGTAACATTTGTGTATGCTATACCTATATATAACTGTATATACATTTGTTAAAATCCATAGAGTGTACACCAAGAGGGAACACTGACATAAGGTATGGACTTTGGGTGATGATAATTGTCAATGTAAGGTCACCCATTATAACAAAGTTACCCCTGTGGCATCAGATGTTCTTAGTGGAGAAGCTGTGTCCGTGTGGAGGCCGTGGATACGTGGGAACTCTCTGTACTTTCTGCCCCATTTTACTATGAACCTAAAATTGCTCTAAAAGAATGAAGTCTATATAAAAGGGGAAGATAAATTAATAAATTAGGACATGAGCATAGGAAACGGCAGGCAGTGCTACTTAGATGGCGTGGTCAGAGAAGGTCTCTGTTATAAGGTGCCATTTGAGCAGAGACTGAAGGAAGCAAGGGAGTGAACCATGGGGGGATTCCAGGAAGACGGAAGGCAAAGCGCTAAGGTGGCAGCAGACCTGTAGAGCCAGGAATTGCAAGGAGGCAGGGAAGCTTGGGGGACAGGGGAGGGTAAGAGATGAGGTTATGGAGTCCTAGGCAGGTGACGGGGTCACGTAGGGCCTGTAGGCCAGAGATGAGGGCTGCGGATCCTACTCTGAGTGAGATGGGAAGCTGTTGGGGGTCTGCGGCAATAACATGATCTGACTCGTTGTAAAAGCCTCCCTCTGGTTGCTGTGTGCAGAAAGATCTGTTAGGAGGCAACTGTATGAGGAATCGTTGAAGTAGCAGAGGCTCAGCGTAGGCGTTTAACACCAGAGAGAGTGAAAAATGCTTAGTGGATATGCCCTGATGGTGTATGGTCAGCAGGATTTGGTGATAGATTTGATCTGCAGAGGGAGAGAGATGGAGTCAGGGATGTTTCCAAGGAGTTTTGCCAGAGCAAATGGGTGAAACAGAGGTACCATTTACTGAGACGGGAAACAATAGAGAAAGATCAGGTTTGAGGGGCACAGTTAAGAGTCTATTTTAACATTGTAGTGGAGACAGCTCGCTGTCCACCAAACCTGTACTCCTTCCATGGAGTAGAGTCATATCAGGAAAGTAGCTGCCTAGCCAGAGCTCGCCTTTCCAATCCCCTTTGTACCTCCATATACCTGTGTGGCCAGTCTCCCCAATACAATATTAGTAGAAATGATGTGAATCTGTCATTGACCATGGCTTTTAAGGAATAGATGTGCCTTCCCCATGTTCTCTTCCCATCTCCTCAGTTGGATGCAGAGCACATGGAAGCCCCAAGGAACGGTGAGCCACAAGCAGTAATGATCTTGGTTTCCTGAATCACCATGTGGAAGAAAGCTCTCCAAACAACCCAGGAACACATGCATTAAACAGTTATATGAACAGCCATAAAATTCTATTGCGTTAAGCTGCTGGTGTTTTGGGTTTCTTTTTCTTCTCTCTCCCTCTTCCTCCTCCTCCCAGAATTAATGTAGTAAATACAGAGCTAGAATTCACCTAACCAACACAAAGATATAAATATGAGATGCCTGTTAAACACAAAAGCAGAGGTGTCACGTTGGCATTTAGATACATGTTAGGTGATCAATGACTAGTCTCTGAATGGTGGCAGTGGATTGGACTTTATCCAAAGTTTTAAACCAGGAAATGATAGAATCACATCTTCTAACTACACCATAAATGCTTCTGTTTCTTTGGTTGATGGGTTATTCCCAGACAGTTATCCCAGGGAAATGTGGAAGATGTAGTATAAATGAGCTCTAAAAAATCCATATGACAAGATCTTTCATTAGAGCCTATAAAACGAGAGAGAAAGAGACATGTGGTTTGGTCATCAGGCCATTTAGATGACAGCAACTGGTCAAAATGATAGCTATAAAGAATCCTGGCTGACCATTTGCTGTTTGGATGGGTGTTGCTGGCACTACTCGTATATTGTGGGGGCTCTGGCTGGATCCTGCTCCTCTTAACATATTTAGCTATGTCTCAGATGGAGATACGTATTTTCCATTGAGGATAACCTCATAGTTTCTAGAGATGACAAGAAGATAAAAAGTTTTGTAATTCACCGGATAGCAGTATTAGAATACAATATTATTTAACAGATTTTAGCGGGAGTCTGAATATAGCAAGATAAAATGCAAAGGCCCCAAAAGACAGATGCTATAGGAGGATGGAGACTTGACTGAGCAGAAACATGTTTGAAAAACAAGGGATTTTAGAAACCAGTTTGTTCTTTGAGCGAAAACAAAAAAACGGCTACCATAAAAGTTATGACACCTTAATCTGCTCTAAGAGAAGCAGAATGTACTCATTCAGAAAGGGGATGTTCTCTTTCCATACTGTACTTAGCTTGCACTGGAAGCATTAAATGCTACAACACACAGGCACACACACACACACACACACACACACGTATATTATTAGAAATTTCATATATTCAAAATAATATAATGTAAATGCACAGTATATGGTGTTCTTTTTGAGTGTTCCATCTTAAATGGAATATAGACAAAATAAAATGTGATATGCATAAAAATAAGGTCTACCAATTATTGAACATTTAATACATGCCAAGTATCATTTTATGCACTTACATCCCTCATTTAACCTTCCTAGGTTAATGTAGGTATTATATGATGTAGGTATTATAATTATCCTCTCATTTACACATGTGAAGACCAAGGCTCCTCACAGTTCAGGGCCTTACACAAAACCACACAACTAATAAAAGATGGAGCCAAGATTTAAACCCAGGCAGACCTTTCTCATTCACTTCCCTATGGAGTTTAGGATGCTGTTCTCTGAACATCAGATGAAAGAACAGGGAGTGATTAGCTCAAGGACAAGCTGACTTGAGGGTATGATAGCTGTCACCAAATTACTGGCAGATCTCTCAGGTGGAAGAAGGATTAAACTTGGGCCCAAAGACAAATGTGTAAAACCCATAAAGAAGCAAATTTCACCCAAATTAAAGGGATGATTGTCTAACAAAAGGAACTGCTTAAGTGACTAAGGACTGTCTTGATAGATAGTCTTATCATTTTAAGGTGTTCAGTAGAGAGGAAATATGGAGAGAATGGTTAAGAACTGGGTTTTTTTGTTTGTTTTTTTCCAAACGATGTGTATTTTCCAATTAGTATATTGTAAAATTAATTTAGAGGGATATTAACAATATTCTGTTTAAAACGAAATAGAAAAAGCAGAAGATAAATTATTTGAAGTGCAATGTTTGTGAAGCATTGGATGTGTGCTGTTTGTATGTATGTGCTCATGGAGTTGTTAAGATGTATTTCTTGTGAGTCATTCAATAGATGTGAAAGCTGCTGGCTTAAATAATTGGTCCTCAAGCCTTGTCTCTGAACCAGTGCTAGTCCTTGACAAAGCTATGTCTGGTATTTAATGAATAGAGAAAAATATAAACAACATAGAGTTTTTCATTAAGCTACATTTATTCAATTTAAATGATTATCCTTTAGTCTGAGATTATGTCCTTCTAAATATATCAGTGTTAAAATGTCCTGTCTTTTTTTAAACAAGGGGTGGCAGATAGTGTTTCCAAACATGGCTACAGCAATATTGCCCATCCCACATGACCTTTTGCAATGTGACGATGTCACTCTGCCATCAAAAGGCAGAATATATTTTCCCTCCCCTTGAATCTGGGCTGGCCCTATGACCTGTATTCAGTAACTAAACAGAGCCAAAGTGATGCTGTTTAACTTTTGAGGCTGGTGTTTAAGAGATCTATAGCTTCCACTCTCATTTCATAAAGTATTTCTTCTTGGAACCAGCTACCGTCTGGTGAGGAGCCCCAAGTAGCCATGTGGAGAGGGCCACGTGGAGAAGAAACAATGGCCTAAGCTGACATGTGAGTGAGGCTCCTTTTGATCTTTCTACCATCCTAGCTGACACCATGTGAGGCGCACATTCTGGGCCAACCTATAATTTGTGAGAAATAATAAATTGCTGTTGTTGTGAGACATTGAGTTTTGGTGTAGCTTGTTATGTAGCAATAGATAGTGAAACCAGATGGTAACAATAGATCCTAGCCAATTCCCTGATTATTTGTTTTAATGTCCACTCTTGGCAAAATAAAAATGGACAACCTGATGCATGTCCCCTGCTATTTTTTTTAACTTTTTGGTTCTACAAGATTGGGTTCATGGAAACCCTTGGACTAGATGACCTTTCCTTCGATCTTCACTTGGTAGGAGATGTCCCCTCCTTTGTGGATCCAAATACCTTTATTGTCCCTGCCAGATGGAATAAATAGCACTTCCCAGTGTCTTCTTGTAAAACCAGGACCTTACACCTATTTTAGTGTTTCTCATCCCATTGTGTAAGAAATTGCACTTTTCACTTGGTGAGCTATATAAGGACAGAGCTCTGTCTGATCCATTCTTGTTTCCTCAGCATCTATATTAGTGCTGGGTGTGTAGTGTGTTCTTAATCACCCAGTGGGACCTGCATTTATACCCCTTTTTTAAAAATGTAATTGTTTCATAACATCTTTTGTTGTTCTCAATTGCCAACATGCTAGGAGAGAGTATACTGTCGTGTACATTGGTGCTTATCTCATGGAAATGTAATGAGAAGAGAGTAGGAGTGTTGAGAAAGGAAGACCACCATGACCACATAAGGAGTGGGGTAGTCATAGCTGTTAAATATGTCCCCCAAATATCAGAAACAAATGGGCATAATTCTATGTCAACACTGAGAAACATCTGCAAGAAACTGAAGTGAATAATAATTAGTAACAGCCAGTTCTTTCAACCTAAAACTTCCTGTTGGCACAGAGGAATCAACCAACAGAGGTTTGCCCTATTGATGGATGTAGGTGTATTATATCCTCTTCTCATGTCCTGTTTTTTACATGGAGCCTCACACATAATACTTTTATTTGATATCCCTAAGCACTAAATGTAATTGATTGAACCAGTAGTAATTGAACTATTCACTGATTATACTAGGACCATCTACTGATTATACTGGTTAATTATATGATTTAATCATTTGATTTAAACACCTATTTTCAAGTTATGGGATACATGGCTGAGCGAAATATTTGCTTATCATTATTCACTAGTGTGGGCTCTTTTCCATTGGTTCAGGGTTACTAGCATCCACTTGTAAGGCTGTCTGTTAGAAGTTGACTTTGGTGGTAGTGGGGAGGGAGGCGCTGCTGAATGCTATGAAATTTATTTTATGTCCACAAATACTTCCCTTCAGAAATTGTGTCTGTGATAATGATAACCTTGACTTTACCACTGAGTATGTTATAAATGTTTCAGCTGCATGGATTTACATGGTGTTTGGACAACTGAGCTGCCCAAATTGCTGAATGTGTGTAAAGCTGTGTTGAATCTACTTTATCCCTTAATTGAAAATGAATAACTTTTGACATAGTTTTTAAATAAAGATCTTTTGTAAAAATTAAATTCTGCTAGTAAATTGCAAACTATTAAGACTCTTTCATCCTTTAGTAAATGCTAAAGATCCACTGGTTTGATCTAAAGTTTTAAGATACCAAGAGGAAAATCATTATGGACTGGAGAACACTTTAATGCTGTGGTTTGGTTCCATATTCTATAATATAAGAGATCTGAGAGCATCATTGCAATGTTCCTCCCCAAAGAATTCATTCGTAAAGAAACCAAAAGTAGAGAAAGTGGGGAGGTCATTGGGCAATTCTTATTTTTGTAATAGACTCTCGGTTAGCTTTGACTTTCTTGGATCTGATGATTCCTCATCATAAGAGGGAACATCTTTAACCAATTAGGAGACTTGTGGTGGTTGGGTATAGGAATTCCCTGTCTCATTTGAAAGAATTAAACAAAGCATTTTCTTAAAAGAGAAAAAGGATGCATTTTCATTTTAGATGTTTAATTTCTAAAAATTTCAGCCACATTTTATTTGATCTTAGGACCGCGGATGTGCTGAAACCAAGCATCATTTCCACAGTCTGGTCCCATGAGTTTGGAGGTGGGAGTTTGTGAACACATTTTTTTTTATTAGTTTCAGGTGTACAAAGCAACATAATAATTAGAAATTTACACCTCTCACAAAGTGATAACCCTTCTCCCCCAAGCTGCTACCCCTCTGACATCGTGTATAACTGTTATAACACCATTGACTATCTTCCTTATGCCATACTCCCCATCCTGTGACTATATACATAATTTACATATATATAAATCAAGTTGACATACAATATAATTCTATTTCAGCCTCAGCTGCACAGCACAATAGTCATGCATCTGCACAGTCTATGAAGTGATCCCCTTGAGGTCTCATTGTGGTATTTATTTGCATTTCTCTAATGATTCGTGATGTTGAGCATTTTTTATGTCTGTTAGCCATTGTGAACACATTTTTGAAGACATTTTATTTGTGCATAAATTCTGATGTAGCACATGATAATAATTTTTCATTATCAGGTAAATACCATTACTTTTCATTAATATTCTTTTGGTTGGATGATGCTACATACCTTGTACATTGAAATAAATATTATATTGAATCAAGGAGAGTAAAAAATAATTCCAGAAAACATGAAAATGTAGCTAAAATGGTATCTGTTGTGGAGTGGTCACCAAGGAGATTCCATAAACGGATGATACATTAAATGCAAACATGGAAAAGGCAAGTGTCCTATGAATTTCATACCCAAAAGTGTTCATGTAAGATTCTCTTATGAAAAACAAAGCAGATAGAGACCACAGCTGTTGAAAGAGAAATTCTTTATTGGGAATTAGTAGTAGGGTAACTGAGCAAGGCCTAATCAACCATTGTTTTCACAAGCACTAAGCACTGACTAGCAAGTACTTCAATAACTGAAGACCTTCAGAGTCCTTGGGGTCTTCCTGGCTCCTCCAGTCATGCTCTGCAGGCTCCCCCTAGAATGTCCACCACCTCCCCTTTGGTCCCTCCCCTTATTTCTCTCTCGTCCTGGTATTTCCCACCATCATACACTCTCAACAAACAATAGCTACACAGATGCTACACTCATCCAGTACCGCATTCATAGGGAACTTGAATTTGAGTTTTCTAGAAGTGTCATTGGCCTCTAAAATTTTACTTGGACCTGTGAGTTCTATCAGAAGGTCCTCTCTCACAATGCCAGTTCCCTCATTCTTCAGCACTCCCTGTTCTAGTCGTTTCACAGATCCCTCTTAGAGGCCCAGAAGTCACAGAATTCACTTCAGCCTCCATTCCCCAGGAATGCCAGTCACCACGAGGCTTCTGAGGCTCGAGTTCAGCCCCCTTCTGAGGCCCCCTTCATCTTTAGGAAAGTTCCCCAGGCCTCGACTCCTCCACCCTAGAGATCTGCAAGGGGAGACCCAACTCCTCACACTTGAAGCATCATTTGCATGAACTAAAAACTCACATTAGAAAGTAATTAAAAGTTCTAAGCTCCCCAGAATCATGTAGTGATTCTGCTCCCCATCCTCACCTACCAGGTTTCCACCACCCCTGTGTTCACTGCTGTACCCATGCCCTGTAGGCCCCAGCCTGTATCCCTGGTAACAATGGTATAAGCCATATACAGAGAGGAAGAAAAGGTGAATTTCGAGACAAACAATGGGCCATGACAACCCACTGGGTCAAGGTGCGAATTGGAATAGAAGAAGGATGGTAAAGACTAGTTGAATAAAGGCAAAGATAGCTGGCTCAGGTTTTAAATGACTATAAGAATAGACCAGTACAGAAGAATAGTGCTTCATTCTGGATTAAGGCAAGACATGAACAGTTTAGTGAGAAGAGATTTGGGCTCTAGACAAGGGAAGCATAGGAGATAGATAGGGTATAATTATATGATTTTAAAACTGCAAGGTCAACCTAGGACAATTCCCCACAATGTTCTCAAGCCACAGGAGGTAACTCTGTAAGCAAGAGAAATACAGGAATAAAACATCTATAGTCAAGGATGATTCTGCTTTGCTCTCAAAGCCCAGGAAACAGGAAAATCTAAATAACTGAATAACGTAGAAGTTGGAGCTATGGCTCCCAATAGCTGGTCCTGGACATGTGATAGGCTTATTGCTGGAGTTTACCTGGGCAACTTTTAAAAATAGGAATACCTGGACTCCATATCTAGAGGTTCTCATTCAGGAGGTCTAAGGTGAGAACAAGGAATCTGGAATATTTTAAATGGCTCCTGGTTAATTCAAATGTGCAGCCAGAATTAGAACCCACTGGACCAGACGCCACAAATTCTGAGCCCAGTGACTCATGTCTCCTGCTAGGTTGTTGACTCAGTCTCAGAAGGTCCACAGAATGAACCAATATAGAGCAAAAGACATGACACATAGGCATGTGAATATGCAGATGCTTATAGTTGGAGCAAGATGGACTGTCTGAAGAGGATGTAGTTAAAGAAGAAATAATCACCAATAAGCAAGCCTAGGATTAGCTAAAGGCTTGCAGGAAAATTTTGACACTTGTATCAGAAAATTAAAAGGACCCTCGGAAACAGCTGCTAATGACATTTTCCAGACGTTAGTGAAAGATAGAATGGCAATAGAGCTAATGTTATAGAGCCACGTATCACTCGCTTCATCATGCTTCTAGTTCCTCACCCCAGGTGTCTGCAGTTATGTCTCCCCCACTTCACCACTCACTCTGTCTTTCACCTCCTTCTGTACTGACACTGTATTTCCTATTTTCAAAATCCATGCATCATTTTCACTGGAAGATAAAGTAATATGTTGAAAAACTGTGTTTTGGAGCAAGCCTTCCCTGGGTTCAAATCTTGGTTCAGTTCCCATCTTAGTCAGCTTGAGCTGCTATAACAAGATACCATAGACGCGGTGGCTTACACAATAGAAATTTCCTTTTCAAAGTTTGGAGGCTGGAAAGTCTGCAATCAGGATGCCAGCAGGGTGGAGCTCTGTTGAAAGCCTTTTTACTGGTTTGCAGATGGTCATCTTGCTGCGTCCTCACATGGCAGAGAACAGAGAAAGAGCAAGTTCCCTCATGTCTCTTCTTACAAAGGTATTGCTCTCTTCAGGAGAGCTGCACCCTCATGAACTAAGTACCTCCCAAGGACCCCACTTCCAAATACCATCACATCCCAAGGTGATTTCAACATATGAATTGGGGGGAACACAAGCATGCAGTGCTTTTACTAGTTACCCTGCCCCGGATCTCTGGGTCTTACCTGATTAAAATTTACTGTGCTAGACATTTCATAAATTGTCACTGCTGTCCTTCTCATTTTCCTTTCTGTGGTATTAGACACCACACTCTCTCTTGAAACAGTCTTTCCTTCTGATACCCTCAGCACCACATTATCTTATGTTTACTCCTTTTCCTATAGGGGTCCTTCACAATGTCTTCTTTTTGTTTTACCTTCTTTCATTGAATTGTGTGTTTCTTCAAACTGCCAAAACACACCTGCAACTTGGAAGACTTTCCCATCTGCCCCTCTCATCCAAGCAGAGCCAGGCACCCCCATCCTGTACAGTCCTCATTAGGCCCCTCATGTGGGCCCCACAATGCCCTCCACACACTAATTGCAATGCAGTGTTCTCTTTCTTTCTCACCCACTGGTGAGCCTCCTAAGAAAAAGGACTGCTAACCTGGGAGCATAGTTGGTGCTCAGTAAATACATTTTGGAAGGAAAGATGGAAGATTGAAAAAGTGAATGAATGAAGGTCCCTGTTTTCAACCTGCATGTGCAGTGCACATTGTCTAGTCAATTCTAGTTACCTGGCCCCTTGCCAGGGATCAATTTGAGGACAGGCCCATTTGGACCAGTGAGACACTAGGTGAGACATACTTGAACTTTCTGGGAAAGAGAACCAAGCATCTCTGTCCTGCTGAGTGTGAACAGGGAAGTATTGGCCCCAGTAACTGCTAATGGCTAACTCATGATCTCGATGAAAGTCAGCGTCAGGGCTGTGGATACCAGAGTGGGGACATTGAAGGAACCTGGGTCTTACATGGTCTTATTGAAGCCTGAACGCACAGGACACATTTATGGCTTAGTATGTCTAAGGGATCTTGTGGGGAAGATAATGTTTTTTGTGTGTGTGTTTAATCCCTTGAGCAGTTAAAATTCTACCCCTTTTCTAATGCCCTAATTATTGACATCATTTTGAGAAATGCTGGAATAAATACATTATTCTCTTCCTCAAAATATCTTTTATACGTCTTTCTATCTGTTTAAATCCTGGTCATGTTCAAGTTCTTGCTCAAACCCAAATTTCTGGGCATGAGCTACCTGAGTTGTGAGTGGCACCTCTCTTCAGAACAACTATTCCAGTTATCGTGTGTTGCTCATTCAGCTTCTAGCGTCCATGTACCATTTTCCATTGTGTGTCTATGCTCTGGCTCGCAAGAATAATACAATGATATGAAGATGTAAGCTGTGTCTTTTTCTGCTCTGCATACCTCTGTGGCCCAAAACACCAACTGAAAGTTCAATAACCCACACTGCTGCTTATTTCCATCACTTATTCAGGTAAAGATCAGGTGACAGCTCCTAGTATGTTCTCATAACCAACATGCCTGGCATATCACATGAACTTCATATTTATTGACCTTGGCAGGCATTCTTCAAGTCCGTGGAACTGAGCAGTGAGTGGGAAGGTGGGCCCCATCCACGTTCCCCTGCCTAGCAGTGAGATGCAGGCAGCATTCTATTGCAGACTCGTTCCAGGGAAGTGTTAACCAGACCTTGAATCAATATGACAGTTGTAGGAACACAAAATGAGATGAATTGACAAAGCTGTTTAAACAGTTTTGGCCAAAGACTTTGTGAAGGGCCCTGATGAGCTGAAAACGACTCCATGACTGGGGCATCAGGAAAAAGGGCAATCATGAATTGTTCTGTTTAATTCAGGTTTGAGTTGAGATAATGATAGTTATAAACTCTTACCTATCCTTTAAAGGATAGCTCAAACCCCACCTCCCTCTCAAGCTACCTACAGTTCCCTCAGCTATTGGTGACTTCACCAGTATAGCCCAGTTTCATGAACCTCAAAGCTCCTGTTCTCTTACAGTACAATGCCTTATAGTGTATCTACATTATTATTATCTACACCTTATTATTATAAGACATTAACATCCTTACAGTCACAAAAACTTTTCACAAGCTTTCTATTTGTAAGTTTGAAACAACACTGTTTCCTATAGCAGAGCCTAAGCACCCTGTATGTGTCTTGTCTAAGTAATCTTTGCAGCTTCCTGATCACTCTACAGCCTGATCTCAAGTTCAGAACTGAGGTATCTCAGGGAGAAGACAAGAGAAGGGGGACTTAGAAGAAGCTTGGGAGATCTTCACAATTTATTCAGTAACCTTGGCACCGGCATGGGCCTTTGTAAAATAGCTGGGAGCTTTGTAGCACACAAAAGTCCAGGTATGCCTGACCCTCCCTTCCCTCTTTCTCCATGAAAACAACAATAAGCACCTGATAAGGAAATTTGTGCAAAAGCATGCACATAAAGTGCTCACTTCCTTTGGTGGTCTCCTGTAACTGCATATGACCAAATGAATCAGCAAAGAGAGAGGGCTGTGATCCATCCCTGTAGCAACCACCCAGAAGCAAGAGTTGGCAAGCTCCAAATTGCTGCACGAGAAACTGGAATTTAAAGGGGAAGAGGTGAATGAGCAAGTTGGAGACTCCCAGGAGGCTTTTCAGGAGTCAGGGGGAACTAACCAGTAAAAGCGCAATGAAAATAATTAAGCCCAGAAAGGAAAGATCTCAACCACTTGAGATAGTGGCTGCAGCCCTATGGGAAGTACGCATCACCCATCTCTTCACCTGAGGGATTTTTGAAACGTATTTAAAAGGGAAACTAAACGTGTCTTTTAACTCTCTTGGGTGAAAACGAAAAAGTATATGCTGTGATTTTTCTCTTAACTGTTGGACAAAGTAGGGACGTGATTCCATGATGTTTGTCACGGCCCCTTCTGTTTGGCATTGTGGTAATTTGCTGGGATCTTTGTCTCTATGTGAGGGACACCACATACCACCCTGGTTCCCACCAGAGTCAGCGGTCTGTTTCCTCTTTGTCTTCCTTCTGAACTACCACTGCATGCCTTCCACATCCCCAAATGTGCTGTCTTGCATTATTCAACTAAAAAGATGCTTTACCAGCACCAGTGTCCTCAGATGTGGTTCTCTCAAATAGCATCCTACCAGCAACTAAACAGTAACTGGCATCCATCAGCCTCTGAGGAGCGAGGGAGCTCTGAGAGACGAGACCGCTTCAGGCTTAAACAAACAACAATAAGAACATGTGCAGATTCCAAAAGAACACACAGCAAATCTAATAAAGACTTGGTGGCACAAAAGGCTGTGTTAGTGGGTGATACTGGAGTTCTTTTGTTTTCCTCCTGGACTGTCTTTTATAGCTTTGTCTCTGGAAGTCATGGACCCAAAAACACTTCCTGTGATAGTGAGTCAGTCCACCTTTGACTGTGCTGCCTCTTGGCAGCTTAGAGCTGGGACCATCAAGAAGGGGCTTGCTACAGTACTGCTTGAACGGAGCCCAAGCTGTGAGCTCCAGGCCACGGGATTGTTAGGTCAGTGTCCCCCAGCCACCCCACACATGGCTGGGCTGGGTCACAAGTGCATTTAGTTAAGGGCATTGGTGACATTTGCATGTGGCAGTACCTGGAGAAGAGCCTTAAAATCCACTTTTCACTGGTAGCAGCTAAAGAACTTCATTAAAACTAAGTGGTAATTGTACTGACACAGTATAGAGGGAATATCTGTGGGCATCTGCAAGGCTTTACAAGGAAAGAGATATTTGAATTGGGGCCAGAAAAAAAGCAAGATAATATTGTAGCCCGGGGGATGCAGAGACAAAGCGTAAGCCCAGAGACTGAGGCACAAAACCCTGTGGCACATTCAGGTGTTCTTTTTATTTTTAAATAAAAGTGGAAAGTTGACACATTTCAGGCAGTGCAATCAAGAAAATTGTTCCTTCAGACAGTATTGGGAAGGGAGGGAAAGCTTAGCTGTTTGGGAGTAAGACAGGAGAGGCTGGCTTGAAGCTTTTTCTGATTCCACAATTTCTTGTTTTGGCGGTTCTCAAACTCTCCGATCCTCTCAGATTCTATATTTTAGAAAGCATGGCTGTCATAGTGGAGGGGGAGATTGGATTGGAGAAGAAAAGCACTCCAGTTCAAGGGGGCTGTAAGGCAGGTCTCCCCTGTGTGGGAGGCCCTTAGATCCTGGAGTGGGGGATGCAGGAGAATGGGCGGCTTCTTTTCTCTCCTTTAGGAATGAGCCTGCAGCCACCGAGGCAGCTCCTTCGCACAGCCCATCTGAGCGCTGCCCACAGCTGCCCCTTGCCCCTGGTTTCCCACGCTTGCAAGCCCAGCACACTGGGCTGTTCACTGGAACGTGCCCGGGGTCTCCGGAGGGAAGGCAAGGGGCAGAGGGAAAGGAACAACAGTCCCTGGAACTGCACACACATGGGCCTGCTCCTTGTATCAAAATGAGGCTGCGTTCTCGGTCTGCAGGTAGATAGAATTAACAGGTGCAGTGTGGGAAAGGGAGTAACGGGATGGGGGGTGGGGGGGTGCTGGACATTTTCAGAACAAGGAACGGAGGCCAAGGAGAGTGAAGGCTCCACGTGGTCTTCAGCAAATGTCAGTTTTTAATCTTGCTTTTCTGCGTAAGTCCAATTTCCTGTCCTTGACCCTAAATTACTTGATCCTGCCAGGAGGCAGCTGCTCCTGTAAAGCCGTGTGCTGCTCAGCAGATGCCCAGGGTGGGAGTGGTAGTGTGGGGCCAGGGGTGGCCGCCCTGACTCCAAGCGAGGCTGACTCTGGGTGAGCAGTGGCAGCGAGAGGTCCTGTGAAAATCGTTTGGGCTTGCCTCTGCTGGCTGCCCTCCAATAAGAACTGCTCATAAGCCTGTTCTCAGGCGGTCTCATTCCACAGGGTCTAACTGGGAACACAAAATGCTAGGCTTTTCTTTTTTTTTTTCTTCCCCACCAACCTCAAAGAGATCCTTTTATGGACAGACCCGTGCCTGCTTCTTTGTGAAAAATTCCTGTTGTGAAGTTGCCCTCCCTTGACCTGGGCAAAGTAACAGGTGACCCCCTAGAAGAGTGGGCGGTTGTCAAAGCAGCTCTTGTGTCTGGGGTCTCGGAGGAGCTGAAGACAAATGCAGCTTTCAGCCTGGAAAGGACGCAGGCGCTGCCTCAGGAAAGGCCTTTGAGTTTGATGGTGTGGCAAGCAGGGCAGCAGGACGCAGCCTCACAGAGAAGCTGTGGCGGGTCCTTCAGCTTTGGAAACTCACTGGGTTGTATGTGATCATGATGGCAAACAAGAGAGCAGGATGTGTAACTACCTTTTGGAAAAAGTTCCTTGAGTTTTCATCCACATATACCCAGAAACACTTGGCTTCAAAGCTTATCCACAATGCAGTGTCCTCTGTGGATAGCTGTGGAGATCCTGACTTAGGTCCCGACTTTCAACATCGCTGACTAAATGAGAAATGATGCACTTGGGTAAAGAATGTTTCCTGAAGTCCGTGGTGGCTGGGATTTTCTCAAATCTTCAAGAAAGCATTCATTTGATGCTGTTAATTTACTAAGCCATAATTAAGCATCATAATATGAAATGAATGGAAATTCAATATTGGCTCCGGCTACCACTCAAATGTGTCAGCAATCTGATGTACAGATCTTGTTTTAGAAAAAGGACTAATAATGGTCCTGGACCTATGTAACCGAAAGTACAAATGCATTTGGATCCATTTTAATGGCTTTCTTTAGCCACATATTTAGATTTCCAAATTTAGTTGATGTTTGGAGTGATAGAAAGGAAAGGAGCTACCAAAATTCTGGATTCTTTTTCTACTATTAGGAGACTTAGAATAGATGAATCACTTGTCCCTTTGGTGTATTTTTATTCTACTTTCAAGCACTCATTTATTTTATTTTTTAAATTTTATTATAGCCACATTCATTTTATATACACACACACACACGTATGTATGTATGTAATGAATTATATATAAATACATATATTTATGTATATGTATTTTTAAAATTAATTTGACATGTATTTAACACTCACATAGTGTCTTACACTAAATTAATCATTCTAATTTTGTGACAGTGGTTTTCACAAGTGATCTACAAGGCCTAAGGAGAAAATAGAAATGGTACCACACACAGTGTTATTGAATTCAGGCACGTATTGTTTCACTTGATCCAAGAAGCTGACATAACACGTATGACTTTGGGACTTGGTATTAACTCAGAGCCAGTCAGAAGTGGAGTCAAGCCTCAACCCCAAGTCATTTGCTTTATCCTCTTGTGCTCTTCTGAGCATTGGTAGGGAACCTTAAGGAAAACCACTGGCAATTAAAAAAAAAATCACTAAGTTCTTACAGTGCTTGCTTACATCTGAAGAACAGAGCCCCAGTCTAACGTGCGTGGGAGGCCCTAGGTCATTCAGTAATGCCCCGTATCTCTCAGCGTCTGCATTTGTGATGGGGATACTTAAAACACAAGTTAGTCCACAGCTATGTCTTGGGGATAACATAATACTGATAGCCATCGACATAAAGATAGTTGTTTACTATTTGCAACATTCTTTTACACACAAAAGAGCTTTGAAAGGAAAAAGATTGTATAATCGCAAGTGATTACTATGCTGCTCTTCTTAGAACTTCAGTTTTCCCAACAGCAAAAAAGATGGCATGTAGCGGCCTAAAATATTTAACAAGAGTTCAGCAAGTCACTCAGTGTCACTTGGACAGTCTTTTCTGAGCTAAAAAGATGTTCCTTCAAAATCCAGCATTTATTGAGCAACTATGACCAGGCTAGGCATTATATTAAGTACAGGAAAGGTGAGCAAAACTGGAACCTTTACCTCAAAGACTTTATAGTCTAGATGGGGAAACAGACTTTAAAAACAACATAAGGCCTATTGTAATAAGTGCTAGAAAAGAAGTTAAAACAGGGCCTCAGGCTTAGGGCAGCCAGAGGAAGCTGTTGCAGGTAGCAATGAAGACAGACAAGGGAGTGGGGATGGAGAGCAAGGCTGGAGATGCAAAAGATGTTTCTGAGGTAGATGAGGCTCTCTGTGTTTAAAGGTAGGGATTATTTGGTACTTGTTTCTGTTTCCCCAGATACCAGTAACTGCGGCAGGAAATAAAGGGTGGTAAAAAGAAGTTTTGGTATTGGGTTTTAGACATGCTGGATTTAACACCTTTAGGCCACACAGGTGGATTCCCAGAAGGCAGTTGGAAAGACATTCCTCAAAGGTTAAAAATTTGGAGATCATCTTTTCATAGGCAATAGATACAATTACGAAGTGTATCGATAAGATTGTGCAACTGATCATCATAGTCAAAGGAAAGAGGGTCAGTGACAGTACCTCAGGAACACCAATGTTTGAGCAGAGTATTCAGGAGGGGTTTATAGTACAGATTAAGATTGCGATTATAGGGGAGAAAAAAAGTCAAGAGAATACTGTTGCTGACACTAAGGTAGAAAAGAGTGGCAAGAATGAATTAAATAATATCCAGTTCTACAAAGAAGTCACATAAGACACAAACTGAAAACATGTCACTTGAATATATAATAACAACTATAAAGTTGTTTGTAACCAACCTTAGGAAGATCTATTTTGGTGGAGTGGCAGGTAGAGAAATTGCACTGCAGTGAATGAGGGATGAGTCAGAGGTGAAGAAGTGGAGACAAAGGTATAGATGCCAATTTCAAGGAGTTTTACTAGGAAAGGCATGGGAGCAATAAGGCAGAAGAGGAGGAAATTGTGGACTGGATAATATTTTTTAAAATAAGAGATTTAAGCAGGTTCACTGGCTGATAGGATGGATCCAGCAGGGAGGAAAATATTGAGGACACAGAAAACAAAGGAGACTCGATGGAGAAAAATCATAAAAGAGACAGGGTGGTAGACAGAATAATACAAAGATATCCATGTCCTAATCCCTGGAAAATGTGAACGTGTCACTTACATGGCAAAAGGGACTTTGCAGAGATGATTAGGGATCTTGAGACAGAGATTACCCTAGATTCTGGATTAGCACAATGTAATCACAATGGTCCTCATAAACCAAAGGCAGGAGGCTCAGAGTGAACTGCAGATGTGATCGTGGAAACAAGAGGTGGGACTGGTGCGAGGAAGGAGCCATGAACCAAGGGACGCTGGCGGTCTTTACAAGTTAAAAAAGGCAAGGAAATGGATTCTGCCCTTAGAGCATCCAGAAGGAACCAGTCCTGCCAACACCTTGACTTTATTTTAGTGAAAGTGATTCGGGACCTTTAGCTCCATAACTAAAAAAAATCAATTTGTGTTGTTTTAGGGTCTTAAGTTGGTGGTAATTTGTTACAGCAGCAATAGGATACAGTCTACAACTAATACAGTTAATAGTTCAATCAAAAAGACAAATGTAGAGATTAGCTCTAGGAAGGCAGGGGAAGAAACACCTTCCACAGAGAAAAGAAATAAAGTAAAGATAACTTGGGATGCAGGTATGTTTGCAATTGTGTGGTGAATGTGTACATATACGTGATTTTATATAAAGTAGGGCAGGGCTGAATGGCAGGAAAAATGAGTTTTTAGAAGGAAGTGGAATGATGTAATATGGCCTATTTTCTCAATAAAATAGGATGTAAGCTTATGTTCTGAGAGACAGAAAACATTAATATGGCAGGAATTAAGATGAAAATAATGAGGAATTGGAATACTCACGATGGGAAATTAGAGGGAAGGTGGGAAGATTCCCAAACAGCATTTGAGATAACAGATGAGTTTGAAACAAATTATAATACTATTTCTTATCTTTTTTTATTATTTTCTATTATTAGTTTTAGGTGTACAAAACAATGTAATAGATATTTACACCCCTCGCAAAGTGATAACGCCCCCTCCCCCAATCTATTGCCCCTCTGATGTCACACATATCTATTACAATTCCATTGACTCTATTCCCTATACTATACTCCATATCCCATGACTATATATATATATATATATATATATATATATATATATATACACACACACACCTATACCTAGTTAGAAATATATATATTGGGTTGTCGGAAAAGTCATGACACAGTTTTGCAACGAAAAACAGAAAATATACATCAGGGCTTTTCCGACAACCCAATATATTAAATTGTAGTTGACATACAATATTACTCAGCTTCAGGTGTACAGTACAGTGGTCAGGCATCTACACCGTCCATGAAGTGGTCTCCCTAAGAAGACATGTGACCATCTGGCACCCTACAGAATATTTACAACATTATTGATTATATTCCCCAAACTGTCTCATATCCCTGTGACGATATTGTAGTTACCAATTTATGCTTTCTAATCCCTTCCCCTTCTCTCTCATCCCCACCCCCATTTCTTATCTTTTGCAGTTGAGCAATTTTCTTTAGCAGTTCTCAATAGTTGCATAAAAGGCAAATTGTCAGATTGAGGCAAAATTTAAAGTATGTAGGTGGAGGGTGATGAAGTTTAGAGATTGGAGGTACTTACTGGTGAAAGTAGTTGAAATGATTAAAATGGAGATAGCCTAGTTAGAAATTGATGAGTAAGGGACCAACAGAGAAAAAGAATGGTTATGGGAACTGAAGTGCCAACAAACTAAGTAAACATCCGGTATACCAGCAGTATAAAAGTGAAATAGGTGGATGTAAACAAAGTTGTGAAATTATGCAGGAAAATCCAAAATAAAGAGCAATGCAATATGGTAGAAGACACTGTTAGGGCTTACTCAACATCCATATACTTCTTATTTATTCTCTGCTCCTTTTTACTTCTTCTCTGGTCCTTTTTTCAACTTTAACAGAGACTCAATTTTGCTCAGGCATTTTTTGTTGTTGTTTTTCAAGTAGTCAGTAAGGTTGAATCCCTTTCTCAGTCCTAGGGATCAAATCACAGTTGTATAAGCCACTAGTTCTTAAACTTTAGTATGTATCAGAATCACCTGGAGGGTTTATTAAACCGTGGATTGCTGGACTCCATTCCTGGAATTTCTTATTCACTAGGTTTTGGGTTGAGGCTTGAGAATTTACATTTATAACAAATTTCCAGGTGATGCTTATGCTAGTGGTCTGTGAGTGGTATTTTGAGAATTGTCTAAGCCAATGGTGGTGGTCTCATTCCCCTTATCAATTTAGGTATGGGCATTTGCCTCAACCCTGGCCAATAACAAACTAGGAAGTCTTCTGTGGGGCTTCCTAGACTAACACACAGAGTCACACGGGAGAGAAGAGATCCTCTCCTCTTCTCCAGTGTACATTTTTACTCATGAGGTCCATAGAATGGCTCTAGCCATTACGAAGCCGTGAGGAGAGACATTGCAAACTCTGAGGATGGCTCTGGTTCTTGATGACATCTTTGAGCTGATAAAGAGGCCCTGGAACCATACTTTCTCTGAGCCTGTGTTGTGTGAGGTAAACTTTGGTGCTTAAGCTCCTTTTAGTAGGATTATCTGTTACATGGAGCTAAATATACCTACCTCATTGATGCAAATATCATTTTGTATGGCGAGCAAAACAGTTAAAGGAATATAATATCCATTGTTTGACAAAGATGTAGGAGAAAAGGCATTCTAATTAGTTGTCACTCAGGGTATGAAAAACAATAATCTTTTAAATATGTAATTTGGAAATACTTATTAAAATTTTAAATGTATAAATATTTTAACCTAGACATCTTACTGTCTGAAATATCTTATAGAAATGAAAGTACCAATATAAAAAAATATATAATTAAGTATATTTATTGTATTTTTTTTATTTTACTAAAAAAAAAAAAGAAGCAGTAACTTGGATATGCTTTAGTAGGTGAATATTGAATCAATTGTGATACATTCACTCTTTGGAATGTTATGCAGCTCTTTAAAAGAATGGCTTAAATTCATATTTATTGACCAGGGAAGTTACCTATAATATGTTGTTAATTTGAAGAGAAATATAATCCCAATTTTATAAAAGCAATAAACACCTCAAACCTTTATGTATTTGTTCATAGGCATGAAAAAGAGTGTGGAAAGATGAATAATAAGCTGTTAACACTGATTTCTATGGAGAAAGTATATTAGAAAACAACAGTATAAAAGGAAAAAAAATAAGCTAGAAAAAATTTTTTAAGACTTCTGATATAATACTAAGTGACAAAGTACAATTGGCAGACCTCTATTGATAATATTATTGCAGATATGTAAACAGATAAATATGTGCAAAGAAGTAGGTGACATCAAGAACAAAGTAAAGCACTGATTAGGTAACGCGGTAAGGGGAAATTTATCTAGGTTATCAATTATGTTCATTGTTTGGCATTAAGGTCACAGTAAAAATGTGGGGTATTGAAATTTAAAAATTCAGTTGGCTGCAGGTGTAACAACTCAGGTGTATTGGGGAAGTGAAAGTGAAAGTTTCTGGAGGTGAGGAGATCACAGGCTTTACAGGGGCACAGAAGTCACCAGGGCAAAGGTAGGCCCTAGAACCAGAAGGATACATGAGCCAAAGTCCTCAATAAATGAGAGTTATTAATATTAGGAAAGTGATATGCAGCAGAAAAGAGGAAAGAAAGATGATGCCATGAAACTAAAACAGGAAGAGTTGAGCATGAGGTTGGGAGACTTTAATTAGGCAACATAGGCACTTAATAAAATGGCCAATGGTACTCATAAACCTCTATCACCTTTCCCTGCACCTGTTCCTCACCCCTAATTCTTTCATTTTAATACCTGAGGGGGAACCTCAGCTCAATTTAGCTCTTCTTCCTGTAGGTCGAAAAAGCCAATTCTGTACTTGAACTTCTGCCCATCCTGTAACCCTGTCCCTTCTCGGCCTGTACACAAACTTCAGAGTCACCCAGAAGTATTTTCTCCCTCATGACTTCCTTGACAGCTCTGACTCCAAAAAGTCTGTTCCATCTATGAACACGCAGCACAACTTCATTGTGTTCTCGTCACAGACTGCCATTTATTACTCCTCTGTAAATCTTGGTTCACAATAGTACTGTCTAAGCTTCATTATCCTCTTTAAGCCTTCTACCCTATCAACTCCCATTCTTTTTTTGTTCTTTTCATTTCCCAGAGAAAATTAAAGACATCCATTGGAAAATTCCTCACGTGTTTTCCTCCCTCTTCACAATTCCCCTTCAAGACTTCTCATCAAGGAGAAGGAGGTACCCCTTCAGATGTGTAAAGACACACACACTCTACTGGTGTCCGGTTTTCTTTATTTACTGAGCATCAACCCAGTGCTGAGTAGAGAGTGATGAACCATGCAAGGTGGTCCTTGTCCTCAAGGAGGTTAGAATCTGATGGACAGCAGGGATTTGTAAGTATAAATAGGATAAGTGTGAAGTCACAGAGATTCTCTCTCCCTCTGCCTTTTTTTGAAACTGCTGATTAACCCCTGCCGTCTTTACTGTCTCCAAAATTTCACGTTCTATAACATCTCCACAGTCAACATTTGTATTTGCTGTCTCACCTTCTTAAAAGTGAGATCAAATTTCCTTTACCTTATACTTCCCTCTAAATACAGTCCTATATTGTCCTCCATTTTACAGCACAACTTCTAGAAAGAGTTGTTTATAATCATATTTGTTTTCATACTTCCCTTGCAACTTGGCTTCTGAAGCACTTCATCTTTTATCACCAGAATCCAGGGACCTCTCCTGCCAAAAACAATGACTTTTGTGTTGGTGAACCCAATTCATATTTTTCAGTTTTTGTGTGACCTCTTGGCAGCATTTAACATTCCTTATTATTCCCTGTTTCTCCAAATCCTCTTTGGCTTCAGACACTCCACCTTCTCCTTAATTCCTCTTACTTCTTTTGCTTCTCTGTTTCCATCTCCTTTGCAGGTTCATCGTCAGCAATTAGACTTGTCAGTTTCAATTCTCCCCCTCCTTTCATGTGGTATCTTTCACCCAGACAATTTCATCTATTCCTGAGCCCTAAATTAATGTCTTCAGATGATGGTTCCACATTCACAAGTATATCCCCAGCTCAGATCTCTTCGCTGAATTTCAGGCTAGTGTACCTTGTGCAGTTTCCCCTGGGAATGTTTCCCAGCATCCTCAACCAGCTCAGAGCCCCTCACAGTGTGCTATTTATCACCGTGTATTTTTCTACCTACTTTGTTGTGATTTTATTATCTGTATTCTTCCCTGCAACGTAATCTGTGAGGGCAAGATCCCCAGAACTGTGTCTGTGTTATTCATCGCTTTATCCTCAGTGCCTAGTAAAGTGCATTGTAATTTGTAATTACAATTTAGTATGAACTGATAAATTTACTGATTTTAATTTAAGCCATTATAGTTGTTTGTTGTAAAGATATTTGTTGTAAATCATACTAATCAAAATCAGTATGCTTTTCACCTTTTACAATATGATAGTCCTTTAACGACAGATACTTTTGTGAAATTCAATGAAAACCAATTACTAGAAAAATAAAGCTAGAAATAACAAAAAGACGTACAAAAATGCAAGCCCTGATTTTTTTGTTACTAGAATCAGCAGACTTGATATTACTTGGTGAGATCATTATAAATATTTATAAGTGATTATTCTAAATTCTTATAATCTTCCTGGCACTGAATGGTCACAAATAGTTCACAAACCAGCTAGACAGCAGACCATACTTTAAGTAGTGCTGGACTGGATGACAGAGTGAGTTATACCTCTTGATTTTGTTGCATCTTTCCCTGATCGTTTTATTTTCTGAAGAACATAAGATAAAAGTCCTTTTCATTTCTGCAAGTAAGGAGTTGATTGTCTAATTGTCACATTGGTCAATGAATTGAACATCCCTCATAATTCAACCCTGAGATGGTTGTAGAAAATACAGATGTCATGGATGGTGCTCTGAGGGACTGTGTGGGTAGCATCAGTGTGCATGTGTACAGCCCTCTGCTTGTACCTGCGTGGTGATTACAGGGCCCTCGAGAGAGGGACCACAGAGACAGTACCTACTGTGGTACAGCCTGATCCTTGACACTGAGTGCTTTAAAATCAAAGACTTTCTAAAGATACCTGCATCCTTCCATTGTTTATCAATACTGTTAACAGAACTCGTAAAATACTGCAATTTATAGAGCCTTTAGAAAATTCTTACACTGTCACTACTAAACATCTGAGAACTACAGCTTCTCGTGGAATGGCCAACTCTTTTTTTTTCTAGGACCAAATATTCATGGATTCTAAAAGTTCAGTGTGACAGTATCTATTGTTTTCTCACATATTTTTTAACATTAAAACTATGGGGAAGTTTCAACCTCTTCTCCTTATCAACTTTGGAGTTATTTCTCTGTTTAACATTTGAAGAACTAAAAAAAGCTCAGCCGCAGGCTGGAAACTCAGTTTATCTCAGGCAGAGGTTGCTGGACAGAAAGCTTGGTATTTAGTGTCTTGTTAGATTTGCCAGACTTAACAAATATAAATACAGGACACCCAGTTAAATTTTAATTTTAGATAAACAACAAAAATTTTTAGTATGGCCATGGGACATGTCCCTTGCATGGGGCATATTTACACTAAAAATTTATTCTCTGTTTATCTGAAATTCAAATTTAACTGAGTGTCCTGTATTTTATCTGGCAACTCTGTCTTTTGTAAATTATTTTATTTAGATGGATTCTTTTTCCTGTGTTACCACTGTAAGGATATTTTTGTTTTGTTTTGTTTTTGTTTTTAGACTCTTTTCTTCACTATTAGAACAGTTTTTAAAAGGCTCTCTGCCAATCCTCAGCTCATTATCAATGACATCATTAGCATCACGATAGCTCTAAATTATGTTAAAACAGGATTAGAACTACTGACAAATTGTAAAGACAAGAGGTTCCTAAGGAAGTTAGGATCAAATTATAATCAAGAAAGGAAAGGAAGGAAATGCCAAACTTAGCTTGTAGATAATGCTTAACACAGTGAATGCTCTGTAATGGAGTCAGACACAGAATACCCCTGGGAGGCAGATGGGCACTCAGCCTCACATTTCACAGAGGCAGAAACCTGAACACAAAGAGAGGTAGTGACTTCTTGAGGGGGGGCAGGAAGCAGCTGTGTGAAGGAATGGGGGGAAGAGAAGAGAAAGAAAACCTTCAAAAACCCAGTCTTACCTGGCAGGGTGTGGTGAAGGCAGACATCACTGAAATGTGGATATTTTACTAAAATAATTTTCTTCTAGACAAGTGGGAAAGTTTTGTACCTACCATCCCACCCTTTATAAGCACAAATCACAGAACCAACACATTCTAAAATGTTGAGAGGAACATTAGAGAACATTCATTCCAATCTCTTCCTTATATTGATCGAGGAACTGACGCCAAAGAGTTTGAGTAACTTGACCATGTTGTATAACTTATAGGACTCTGCTTGGGTCTAGGCCTAAGGATTTCTACCTCTCCATGTTTTTATACAGCTGCTTTTCAATTAATAATTGATCTATAAGCTATAAAACAAAGCCAGAGTCAGCTTTTTCAACCATGGAGAGTGATCCTAAATGAATTGAGGAATAAAAGGATTTTAAAATGTGCTACTCTTTTTAGTTAACTAAGGAACTACCACCTACGAATGGAGTCTGATATTGTTAAAGGGTAAATTATAAAAGGGATATAATTATGACACACAAAAATATAAAACAAACACATGTCTGGGAATAGAAATTGGTGCAGCCACTATTGAAAACAGTATGAAGGTTCTTTAAAAAATTAAAAATAGAACTACTATATGCTCCAGCAATTCTACTTCTGGTTATATATTTGAAGGAAACAAAAACACTAACTTGAAAAGATATTTGCACTCTCATGTGCATCGCACCATTATTTACAGTAGCTAAGGCATGGTGTCAACAAAAAACATCCAGCCTAAGAGAAAGTTTATAGAGTTTATTTGAGCCTAACTGACAAAAATTGCCAGGAAGCAAAGTCTCAAAGGATTGAGAAAATGCTTCGTGAAATAGCGGTTTGAAATTTATTCTATACATAGAATCAAAGGAGGAAGGTTACATGAAATCCATTGATGATAGATTAAGTGGGTGGGAGAAAGCAAAGCGGGGGGCGGGGGATCTCTGGGATTGGATAAAATAAATTGGAGAGACAGGTGCTTCTTTTACACAGGTGGGTAAAGAATAGTTAATAGTTCACTTTTTACAGTAAATAGAGATGGTAATCAGGAGACAAGCATAATAATGAGGGATTTTGAAGTTTCCAGTTCTGGTCCTGAAAAAGAACTACTGACATTCCAAGGATGTCATTTGAGGTGCAAAAAGACTATAGACAGGTCCACTTAGAGGCATAGATTGACTTTATGAAGGAAGCTTTTGGCTAAAGATGTGACTTCCCACCATGGCCGACTTAGTTATGAAATTTTTTATGCTCACACCATCTTATGTGGTTATTTTCATTCTCCTGATCTTGTGGCATGTGACTCCTTTTCCGTCCTCAATGGAAGCAACCTAAATGCCCATCAGTGGATGAACAGATAAAGAAGATGATGTGACATATACCGGGGAATGACAAAAAATTGTATACAAGTGGGTACTTTGGTCAGCGTTACTCAGGCAGTAGTTCACCATAATCAGAAGTGTCTGGACGCTGATGGTAACCACTCTGAACACCTCTTGTAATTGCAGAAATCAAATGTGACTTGCATTCATCTTTTGTTATCAGTGTATATTGAGTATTACAATTTTAATATAGGTTTGCTTTCTTAAAATGTGTAAATATATTTTTGACACCATATAAAAATTTGTATATATATTTTTGGCACCATATATACACCATATATATATATATATATTATTACACAGCAATAAGAAAGAAGGAAATCTTGCCATTTGCAACAACATAAATGGACCTTGAGGGTATTATGCTAAGTGAATTAAGTAGGACACAGAAAGTCAAATACCATATGATCTTACTTATATGTGAATCTGAAAAAACAAAACAAAACAAAATAAACTCATAGATACAGGTAACAGATGAACAGATTGGTAGTTGCCAGAGGTGGGGGCGGGGATGGGGCAAAATGGGTGAAGGTGGTCAAAAGGTACGTACTTCCAGTTATAAAATTTAAATAAATAAATAAATAAATAAATAAAACACATGTCAAAGACTTTATTTAACTTATTAATTAATGAGGGAAACAGTAAAATGTTACAAATGGTGTATATGACGATTTGACATACAGACATAATATTATCCAGCTGAGTGCTATGGACTGAATTGTGTCCTCATGCCACCCCCACCAAAATTCATATGTCAAATTCATATAACTGTATTTAGCTATAGGGTCTTCAAGGAGGTGATTAAGGTTAAATATGTATATAAAGGTAGAGCCCTAATCCCCTAGAACTGGTGTCCTTATAAAAGAGCAAAAGCCACAGGACACTCTCTCTTCACCATGTGAAGACACAGTAAGAAGGCAGCCATATGCAAATCAAGAAGATTTTCTCACTTGAACCTGACCATGCTGGCATGCTGATCTCAGACTTGTACCCTCAAGAACAGTGAGAAAATACATTTTTGTTGTTTAAAGCCACCCAGTCTATGATATTTTGTTATGGCAACCCGAGCTAAGTCACAGAAAAATCCATTTGCATTGCCTTGAAGAGGAATCATTTGCTCAGCTATGGACAGAAACATGTGCAGTACTATCCTTTGCAGTTTTGTACAAGTTAACTTCCCTCTACAAAGTTGCAGAAGCCTAGTCAAAGACAGACAAAGGCATACAACTCTTTAGATAATTCCCATACGCTGTAGCTCTTCATGAAAGGATATCCAGTAACTTCTTTTGATCTCATTTAAAAGTCTTCTAGAGTTAATAACTTCTTCATTTTTATGAAAATATAATGGTAAAAATATTTTACCCTTACTAATTTGAGCCCTCTTACACTTCACTGGAGGTTACTCCATCCTTACAACACACCTTTTTCAGGCTTCTATGAACACAGAACTCCTCTTGCTTTTCTTTGCCCTTATTTTCAACTTCTGTTTTCCCCACTCTCCATCCCTCTCTGTGATTAAAAGTGTTCATTACATTTCTCCATAATTTCTTTGCATAAAATGAATATGAAGCCTCTTTCTATTGGAAGATTAGAACACTTCCAAAATGAATAACCACTTTACTTAGGAGACAAAAGAGGAAAATTCTTTTCTAAATGGATCATATTTCTCTCTCAGAGTTAAAAGGAGTTTCAGTAGGTAATTTTTGTCCTGCAGATTTAAGTACCTAAAAGATAAAATTTTATTTAAACTATTCAAAAGTGATAAAACTCCATCTTCTTTCTAGATGATTCATAATAAGTGAATCTGTTAGAAACACAAATATTCTAATTGTCATTATATTCATCTTTAGGGAATCACAGATTTAAAGTTTAGAAGGAATTTAGAAATTGTAGAAGATTTTCCCACCAATTTTTAGTTCATTCTATATTAAAATTCAGAGAAAGTAAAACTGCTTAAATATTTTCAATTAGCTCAATACTTCATGAATAATTCCTTATCATTGTTAGATAGCACCAAAGATCATCATCTCTCCTTCAGTCTAAAAAACATTTAAAAATATATTATTGATACAAAGAAGATTTTAACAAGTTACAGAAATTTATTATTTATTTATTATTGCTCTTGTATGATATAGCATATGACCAGATACCAATAGTGTATGTTAATCCATTTGTTGCAATGGAACTCTTATTTGTCACCTTCTGAATTCATATCCTAGAATGAGAAGTCTAGATTTTAGAATCTATGTTTTTCACCTAGGCTGCTGAGAAAGGTTTAAACTCTGCTTAAGTTAATCTTCATATTGCTTTAGCTCTTCTGTAAAATTCACTTACTTGCTCGACTTTTGCTGTGATTTTTATTATAACAATGATTATAATTATCATCCTTTTCATAAAGCTTATAACTGTACTTATGGAAATTTAAAAAATTTGTCCTCCAAAGGTTACCAATGAGGTTTTTAAAAAAGTGTATCTTTATAAACTCAGTGATGTTAATATATTTTTCTATGTACGTCTATTGCAGTTCTTTTTTTTTTAATTTTTTTATTATGTTCTAACTTTTCCATCTTTGGCCAGTAGGATTTTCTTCAAGTTGGCTCCCAAGTCCTAGTAGTCTTGGGAAACTTTCATGCTTTTTGATATGATATGTTCCAGGTTCATCTTGTACACACTGCCCCAGACCTGGAATCAGCCAGCCATTTTTTCAAGCCCTGGTTTCTTTAAGAGGAAAATAGTATTAAGGTCACATAGCCTATGTGCCACGGGAGTATATTCAGAATAATATAACAATATTGTGGAACCAACCCGTTATTCTAATAATTGGGAAAGAATGGAAATGAATCAAAATCTATATTGCTTTTCATGAATAAATTGTGCCTCAGGGTAACCAAATAAGGGAACATTCTTCTTTATAGATTTACAACTAATAAATGCAGAAAGAATGGTAGAACTAGAATATTACCATTTTGCAACCTTTAATGAAATAATTGTCTTAGATAATTATAACCTATGGCTAAAATTACTAAGTAAAAAGTTGATGAACAATTTATAATAGATGATCAGACTGACAATATCAATTAGATCTAACTACCAGTTTGCTAACATGCTGAAGTCAAAGGAACATGTTAACCAACACAATAGGGGCACGATTCTACAACCTCGTTTCTTAAATAAAAACTTCAAAAAACTTAAACAGGAGTGGGGGGAGAACTTATATACTTTGAGTAACTTATAAGACATATCAATCAAATGAGTGTGTAGTCCTTGTTTGATTCTTGACTTGAACTAACCAGATGTACAAAATATTATGAGACAATCAGGAAAATTTGAATATTTTGATGGTATTAAAGAATTGTTGATTTGATCATGGTATTTGTTTATGTTTAAAAAAGTGATAAAGTAGATATGAAACAAGGTTGAATATTGCTGATTATTGTTGATGGCATGGATGGATTCAAGGGGTGTCACACTCTACTTTTATCTCCCTGTTTTTGTATATGCTTGAAATTTTCTACAGTGAAATATGAAGAACATTTACAATATATGTACTCTTTCATTTAGAATTGTATTTCCAGCAATTTATACTGGAGATATACTCACATATATATGTGAATATTCATTGCAGCAGTGCAGTGTTATAATATCAAAAGATTAGAAAGTGTCTAAATGTTGATCACTAAGGGACTGCTTACATAATTTAAGGTATATCCACACATTGGAGTACCATGATGTCATTTATAAAAAAAAAAAAAAGAAGAGGAAGCATTAGATATAAAATTAGGAATGATCTCCAAAGCATAATGTTAGCAGAATAAAGCAAAGGGAAAAATGATTTATATGTCATTGACTCTGACCATAAATCAAGAAGTACATAATCCCAGCACTGTTGGAAGACATTTTATTATCACGAGGAAAGCTGATGTGAGAACTAAGTTGATACAAGGGCACAACTGAGAAGATGTCAAAGAAATGGAGCTACTTTATTTTTTAAGTCAACTTGATTTGTGTTTGCTGTACTCATAACCCCAAAATAGTCTAATGAATCCATCATTTAAAGGGCTGGTCTTACGTCACCAGAAGATCACAGAAAGGGACCAAGGCTGGGATGTTGGCAAAGACATAAAACATCTCTTCCAAAAAGCGTAAGTCAAGAAGAGATATTAACATTATATAGTTGATAGCAGAGCACACTTTAGAGCACTGCATTTTTGTAAACTCCTTTAAAAGGTCACTGGCGTAACCCCTGAAACAAATTAAAATAGTATTCAGATAAGATATCTAAGATTTTTTTTCTGATTTCTTGCCCTAAAAGAGTCCTATTTACTCAGTGTTCAGGAATGCATTCTGATATCCATAACACATAGGGTGTTAGTCAGGACTGTAAACTTTTTTTTTTCTTTTAAATCTGAAATAAGGGAAAATTTCCTTGTCTGATTTTTGTTCTAAACTCTAGCCCAACTTGAGTGTTTGTTCATGATTTAAAACCACAAAGGACAATTCTGGGCCAAGTTTCAGGTGAAACTTCTTTCTCCCCCTGGTTTCAAGTCAGGAAAAAATCAATGTTTAAGTCCATTAAAAGTGAAAGTTGTTGGGCCGGCCAGCCGTCCAGAAGCCGGCGACTGATCTGCCTCGCCCGGGAAGAGCGCAATGATGGTGCCAACTTGGGCCAGTGAAGCAAAGTCCTCCACAACTAGACTGAAGAACAAAAAGGACAGCAACTTGTCTGTTTCCCCTCCCCCAATTCCCCAATAAAAAAATCTTTTAAAAAAAGTGAAAGTTGTTGAGGTCAATTGACCAGAATTCAGATACAAGATTTTCCATCCCTGTTGTCTAAGCATCAAGCTTCGTAGAAAAAGCTCTATTATTCAGGTCATTCCATTTGGTAGCCATGCTTCTCAACAAACAAAAGGGCTTTGCTTAATTTTTGTTTGTAACTAAACTGTAAAGTAACAAATTAGAGCAGGTATCTCATCCAAACCTAAGAATGTTTAAGGCAAAAGGATCTCAACATCAAATTATCAAAGCAAACCTTTAGGATACTTATTTAAGGTGGTTTATTTTATTTTTTTTTAATTTATTTATTTTTTTTTTAGTTGAGCCATCCTGCTACCTGTTGGCAGCTCAGCGGCTGCTCAGCTAGGGCTGGACTCGAACTGCTGTTGCTCAGAGGTCAAACTCTTGAGTGACCTCTTAACCAACTGAGCCACTTGGCCGGCCCTAAGGTGGTTTAAACGTTGTCATTATTTATAGAGTTTGTAGACTTCTTAACAGAAGAAATAAAAATGGCTCAATTTTCTTATTTGACTTATTAGGTTCCTACATGCTCTCAAATGTAATTAAGGAATCTCAAATAACATTTTTTAATGAAGGTTCATCTAGGCCTTTAAAGTCTCTGAATTGAAATTAATCTTTCATTATCCAGATTCATCATAGTCTTAAGAGGACTGGATTCCATGCTGATCTGCAGAAGAGAGAGATAAACACCTTTATCTCTGATTATGAAAGCCAAGGGGCAGAGGTTAGAAAGGAGGAGACTGCATCACAGATGAAGGGCTCCGATTCCCAACCCAGGAGACAGTTGTCTTGTCTCTGCTCCAAAAGAAAGTAGTCCTGAGAAGTAGATGCGTGCCCAGGTCAAATAACCAATGTATATAAGTGATGTATATCATCATATGCATCAGCAGTCTAAAGAAATAAAATAATGCAACCAGGAGAAAATTCCTTTTAAGCCTGTGGGTCTCAAAATTTATAGTCCATGAGAAACCGCTGAAGACCTTGTTAAAAATGTCAACCCCTGTGATAGCACCTCTAGAGTCTGACTCAGTAGGTCTGGGATGGAGCCCGATATGCCACACTTTTAATAGTTTCTCTGTTGATTCTGGTACCAGTGAGCTGGATTTCTCTGAGAAACACTGCCTTAGGCTGTGGGCAGCTCTAGCCCCAGCTAAATTATGGACTAGAAAATGCCGTGCCACTTGGCATCATCCTATCCGGAATTCCTACACTCCTGGCACCACTCCCTTTCTGTGAGTGTAGTTTCCTAAGAATAGAGGTAGACAAACTTGGGTTATGGCCTGGTTCAACCAGCATTAGCTGTGTGACCTAGCATAAACTACTTAACATTCAATCCTTCATTTATTCACTCAACAAATATGTATGAAGTTCCTGGGCATAAAACCTTGAACAAATCCTTATACAGTTTACATGAAGTGGAGGAAGCAAACAAATGTATGAACAAAGAAACAAATAAGTAAATTCTAGAGATTGTGAGCAAGACTTAAAAAAAAAATTCAACAAGATAATGAGATGGAGAGTAGGCCAGGGATCAGGAAGAGATAGGTTACTTTACTGGGTGAACAAAGTGAGGCCTCTTAGGAGGGAATGAACAGTTGAGCAGAGACCCAAATAATGTGAAGGATCCAGCCCTGTAAAGCTGTGGTAGCAGGACTGCATGCCCCCAAATAAGCTTGTACCGATAAGGAACAGGAAGATATACCTCTTAAATCAAAGTTCCTATAATCTACCGCTCACATAGCTGTCCTGAACTCTCTATGTCCAAGAAACCCCCTCCCTCTTCAATCACTCACCAGTGATTGAAGTGATGGTATCCCATCAATAGCATTTAGGACATAAAGGACCAAGAGTCCTACCAGGTATGAGGTGCAAGACTCATTAAAAAATGTGCATGAGAGGTGGCCAACCAGCCCCTAACATACCCCCAGTGAAGTTGGACTGATTAGAGTATGTTAAAAAGTAAACTGAGACATATTAAAATGCTAAGAGTTTCTTTGAGCAAAAATCTATTTGCATTGGGCAGCCCCAAACCAGAAATTGTTATGAGTGCCACACCGACAGGAGCTAAGAGAAAAACTATTATAGAGAAGGGGTGGAAACAAATCATTTGATTAGCTATGGCTTCAGCACTTACTTTGTTAGGAAAAGACTAGTTGGCAGTTTGCAATTGGTTGTCCTTAGGCTTAGATTTCTCAGCCTTGAGACATTTCCAGGCTCAGGTTTTGGTTTGCTTACTTAGGCTGCTATGACATTAGAATCACCTCAATCTAATGGCCTCCTTGTTTAATTGATTTAACAAGTAGGAACGTGGGGAGGTGGAGAGTGCTGGAATTATATTAAAAAAAAAGTTCTTGCTTTTGCTCACCAAGAGTGTGACCTGAGGCAGGTATCTTAGTTTCTCCAAATTAACTGTTTTCTATTCTATAACAGTGGGATTATAAATAATGTCTGCCTTATCCAAGAATGGCGTGTAGTTGGTGCTCAATAAACACTAATTTCCCCTTCCTCTCCTTTCAACTGTGTAGCACAGTGTTTTCTATCTGGAGGCCTGCAGGGATGGGGGAAGAGATGGGGAAGCACTGTGCCAATAATCATAAATTATATATACCCCCTATTTTCCCATGCATGCAGTTGTTTTTGAGCAAAGAAAATACAAATATATATATATAATTTGTCTCTACTCATGTAAAAGGCTACAAAACAGGTTATACTAAGAGGTCCTTCAACTTCCAAGGAGTGGGAACAGCTTTGGATTTACTACTGGAATTAAAGTGCAGCCCAATACTCTGGCCCTCACTTCAAATCCTGGTGACTTCAGTTCCTTCCCTGGGATACCTGCCCCCCCCTCTTCCCCCACTATTGGTTATCAATGGGTAGATAAGGACAATGGCTTTGCTTTTCTTCACTTCTCATATGTTGTTTCCTGGATTCCTGCCCCCTCCCATTCCCTGTCCAAGCCCCTGGAGCGGGTGTCGCCTGAGCAGGAGGGCACGTCTCCTGAATGCTACAGCAGGGCAGCCACTGAGTCACAGGCTCTGTGGGGGCTCTGGCTGGCCCCGGCCCTCGGGAGGCAGCTCCTGGGGCTGCATCTGATTGCTAATGAGCTTCCCGGTGGCCCAGCCTTCTCATCAGCACCATTTGTTTTTACAGGCCGCCTCAGTAGACTTGACACTTGTTTTCCTTGCCTCTGAGACGCTCCCAAAGTTTTTCCTCTCTGGGCCTGGCTGTCTCCTTTTCTGTTGAGACTGTGTGGGAGCTAAATTTAAACTTGATTAACAACATTTAGTCCAAGGAGGTCAGGATACTATTTTCATGTTAAACGCTGCTCTTTCTGGTTCCCTTTTGTTTTGTTTTAAGATACAATAGGCCCTCACAATGACAGCCCCTCTGATTTTGTTGCTATGGTGTGAGGGACAAAAAAAAGCAAAAAGTGTTCGGTGGTTTGATTCTGATCAGAGATGGAAAAAGCAACTAATACCCTTTTTGTGAGAACATAGTTTAGTGTTGACAGCTAGTGTTGAAAAACTTCACAAATGCTATTAGTGATAACATTTTGACTCTTTACTTCCGAGTAACCTCTACTTATTATTTGGGGCCCAGCTTGAACTTGGTTGCTCAGGGAAACTCCTTGAGTCTCCAAGCATGTCAGGTTCCCTGTTAGGAATGGCCTTCTGCACCCAGGAATGTTTCTTTTCAAGCATCTTCTGAGGCCTGATTAAACCATTATTCATCATCTACCTTCTCTACTATAGATTGTAACCTCCATGAGAGGAGGCACAGCTTTCTGGTTCCACACCAAGGGGACTAAAAATATAAGTGGACAATGGCCAGGCCACATATGACAACAGAACTCAGACCCTTAACTGCTGCAGCAACCGGTCTAGAAAGTAAGACTGTGACCTCTTGGTCCACGATGGTCAGCACTGTGGTCGGGGCTTGGTCAATGACCGCAGGCTTATCGAATTTTGTCCCTACTTCCAACTTAGGACCAACCAGAGAAAGCAGATATGTTCCCCAAACCTATCACATAGGGCGCCCACTCCTGCATAGCCCACCTCCAGCTTCTTCACGCCAAAAGCCTCTAATCGGAGCACACCGGACGCTTTCTCTTTTTTCCCCTATAATGCTTTCCACTCCCTTGTGTGCTTTGAAGTCTCCACTAAACACAAGTGATGGTGGCTGACTCCTTTGCTTTTAATGAATAACCTCTGTTTGTTCTCATTTGGATTGTCTATTTCCACACCATATTATCTCTTATACTCAGGATAGTGTGTAGCACATAGATAGCAGGCACTCAGGAAAGAGTGAATGAGTGACTAAGTGAATGAATGAATGAATGAATGAATACACACCAGTCCATTGCTGGATTAGAGTTCAGTCTTCCTGAACAGGAAATTCAGGAGCCAAGAGGACCTGGGTTTTCACTTTAGGTCTTTAAGTATCTGACATGTGTGGCTTCGGAAAAGACACTTAAAGTGTCTAGGTACCGTTTTTCTCAAGCTGTAAACCAGCAAGTTTGAACTAGATGATCCCCATGTTTCAAATATCCCTCATAAAACCTCTCTCTACAACTGTAATCTCAAGACATCCACCTAAAGTTCCCCACGTTGTGCTTAAAGAGGAAATGTACTAAGTGCTTTCTCTGATAATCCACATCTGGAAGGAAAGAATAGCTTTTAAGAAAATGAGCCTGTAGAAGTAGACTAGATGGGAATAGTTGAAAGGGCTGTGCAAAGACCTTAGCGGCAACCAACAAATATGTTCATGTCAAAAAAAAGTGTAAAAGAAGACAATTCAATATAAAGGGAGTTTTGAGAGAAGAATAAATAAATTATATCCTGGGGGACATTCTAGTTTGATTAGCATTCTCTTAAGTTTATTCTAGAACACAGCGCCACACTTTTGTGTTTAAAGTTTAGAGTGATTGTTTGAAGTTTAGAGTGATTGTTTTAACTTCAACATTGTAAGATGTGAAGATTGATTTCTTGAAGTTATCTATTTTATTTTATCATGATAAATATGTGGGAAATGGGGGGGGAGGCGGGGAGGAAAAGGAAGATTAAAGGATGGTAAGATTTTCAGAAGTTTGACTTCTTCCCAGCACAAACTCACAGACTCTGGATAGAAGTTGGAAACATTACAATGTCAGCTCTTCTGGTGGACTCATCTCACATACAAGTCTCACATTCTTCCCATAAGACCCTTTCTCAGCTGGCTCATTGTTCCCACAGCCGCTTTAACTCGGGGCTCTGAGATCCCAGTAATGGCCACCTCAGCCCTCTGACCCAGACTGGTGCTGAGCAAAATCACCTGATAGGTCTCACACACTTTTTTTTCAGAAAGCTACCACTTTCCAAAAGGGCATCCATCAAGCTTTTCAGTACACAGCCCTAAGATCTAGCCAAGGCCTAATTATCATAGTCCTCTTGCCATTTCTTTTTTGTAGGGCAAGGCCAAAATGCAGGGCATGCAATCAACAGTAAACTCCTCAGAATGCCGTATTTGGCCAGAATGCCTACCATCATGGGAAAAAATGTGACGGTTCATAAAAAGGACACAAGAGAGAATGACTTATTTGGCAGCCAAGAGCACAAGCTCCGTTCCTAATCTCCACCTCTTAGAAGTAGAACAGGGCAATCAAGCAGAGGGCTCAATGAAATACAAGCAATAGCCTGAAAAGACATGAATTACACCCCAGTATCTTTTTGCCTGTGGGAGAATTCTCTATGTGTTTGCTACATGGAAATACTTGCATTGCTTCAATCAAGAAATCTGGGACTCAGAAAGTGTGGGCGAATATGATTGCAGTGGGGGCGAGGGGGTAGGGGAGACACCAGCAAGCATGAGCACACTATGAGGTTCGAGCAGAATATCACTTTGGTCAGAAAGAATGGTCATGTGGTCACTCTATAATCAGACGGATGACCCTCTTCTCCCACCAGGACCCTCATGTACATCACTCCATAAACTTTCATTTTGATACACATAGTTATATATATTCTTATGTGTCCATTAGTCAGATATAAGTTTCAGAGTTTGTTTAGATATTCCTGCTTGCTCTTAAGTATCTTGAGGTTAACCTTTATATCTCAAGTATTTTCTCTCCTTGGCCCCTTGATTGCTCTATGATTTGTGGTTTGAAAAAATGTTACTGACTAATCTACATATGTTTTGCAATCTCAGGGAATACCTTATGAGAATAATAAAAATGTTATGGGTACCTATAGCTATCAGTATGACTTTAAAACGACAGAGTCTGACTCACATGGTTGTGCCATCTGGTTTACACGACAGGGGATGTATGGTTTGAGGACAAAGCTACCAATTTCATCCTATTTATTTATTTGTTTGTTTTTAAAACAAATATTTATCCAGTATCTATGTATTAAACTTAGTAAAAATTTTCTAAAAACATAATAGTCAAAATATTAAGACAGCCATTAACTTTTTTGTACTTTTGTTTATAATTCTATTTTATTAATAGTTATTAAACAGTGCATCTGTTATCTATGATTGCATGGCAATCAATCCCACAACTTGGGGGGCTTAAAATAAAACCACTTTTTAACTCATAATTCTGTTAAGTTGGCAATTCGGGCTGGATTCAGCTAAATGATTCTTCTAGTCTCAACTGGGCTCATTCGTGTGTCTGTGGAGAGCTGCCATGCTGTCTGGGGTGTGTGGGGTGGTGAAACTGCTAAGTCTCAGAGTAGTACAACATTACACTACATTGGTCAGACTAAATGACATGGCAGCTCAAATTCAAGGGGTGGAGAAACAGATACCCTTTGATGGGAGGAGCTGTGAGGTCACCTTGCAAAGGTGCTTGCATATAGGGATGGGAATAATTGTGAACAATTGATAAGTTGCTCTTAAATTAAAAAAAATTAATAATACATGTTGATGATAAAAGTTTCAAACAGTTCAGAAGGACATCCTCTGATATCCCAGCTTCACACTGCACCCTCTTATATATCATTCCAGAAATATTATATATATTTGTGTCTTTTTTCCTCTCACAAATTAAATATTATTATACATACTGCCCTGAATTTGCTTTTTACTCAACAGTTCATTTGGGGTGTTTTTTCCTAATAATACATATAGTTCTAACTCATACTGTCTTAATGGCAGCATACTATTCCATTATATAAACGTTCTTTAAAAACCAAATTCTATCATTGATGGAGTTTTTTCTTTTCTCTTACAAACTATTATGGGTTGAATTGTACCCCTCCCAAGTTTGTTTGTTGAAGTCCTTACCCCCAGTTCCCCAGAATGCAACTGTATTTGGAGAAAGGGCCTTCAAAGACTTAAGTTCAAGTGAGAGCATTAGGATAGGTCCTAATCCAATCTGACTGATGTCTTTGTAAGAAAAGGAGATTAAGACACACAGAGACACCGGGATCATCACAGAGGAAAGGTCATGTGAGGACACAGTAAGAAGGTAGCCCTCTGCAAGCTGGGAGAAAGGCCTCAGGGGAAACCAAACCTGTCAGCATCTTGATCTTGGACCTTCAGCCTCCAGAGTTATCAGAAAATAAATGTCTCTGTTGTTTAAGCCACCAGTATGTGACATTATGTATGGCAGCCCTAGCAACTAATACAAAAACAATGTTACACTGAATACTTTTTTACATATAACTTTCCTTATGTGTATGATTATTTATGAAGTTTTGATTCTTAAATGTCGAAATGCTGGGTTAAAGTGTCCGTGTAGATTTTATTTAACAAATACTGGCAAATACCTTCTGTGGGATTGCACTAATTTCTATTTTCACCAATTTTGTAACAAAAGGATACACAATTTCCACACCATTGCTAATAAAAATCTTCATCTCTGACATTCTGATAGACATAAAATGGTGTCCTATTGTCATTTTAACTTGTGCCTCTATAATTCCAAGAGAAGTGAAGCTTATTTTATATGCTCTTTGTTCATCTATATCTTTTTCTGTGAACTGCCTATTCATGTCCTTGGTTCAATTTTGGAAGTGCTATCTTTTTGCTATTGATTTAAAAAGGTTCTTTGTATATTAAGAAAATTGGCCCCCTATCTGTCATATGCATCTTAGATATTTTTCCAGTCTCTCCTGTGCTTTCTCAAATTCATATCTATTTTTTCTTTTTTCTTTCTTCTTCTTTTTTCTAAATATCTTACAAGGCTTTCATGTTTTTATGCAGTCAGATTTGTCTTTTTTCATTTTGGAATCTTGGTTTTGTTGTCTTTAGAAAAGTCTCTCTCCATTTCATATTTATTTATTTATTTTTATAAATCTAATGCTTTTATGGTTTTAGTTCTCATAGTTAAATCTTTGCAGTGTGTGAGAAGCTGTGGCTCTTTGCAAACATACATAAAATTACTGTTTCTCATCACAAGTGAATTGTAACAAAAGCAAGGAATAGGAAGTCAACAATTTGGAAGCAAGTGCTGGCTCTAACACTTCACTTCTTCCAGCTCTAGTCTACAATCTGTTGTCATGCACTGAATTGTGCATCCCCCCCACCCCCCACAGCCAACTCATATGTTAAAACCCTAACCTGCATTGTGACTGTATGTGGAGATGGGGTCTTTAAGGAGGGAATTAAGGTTAAATTAGGTGATAAGATTGGAGCCCTAATCTGATAGGACTGAAGTCCTGGTTAAGAAGAGGAAGACACGAGGGAGCTCTCTCTCTGCACATGTACACCAAGCAAAGGCCATATGAAAACACAGTGAGAAGGCAGCCATCTGCATGCCAGGAAGAGGGTCTCACCCTGCTGGCACCTTGATGTTGAACATCTAGTCTCCAGGACTGTGAAATAATAAATTTCTGCTGTTTCAGCCACCCAGTCTGTGGTATTTTGGTATGACAGCCCAAGGAGATTAATACATGTGAATCAAGATAATATATTTCAGAGGGATTTTGTGGGGTACAATTTAGATTTGCAAATGAAAGAAGTTTATAAACAAAAACAATATGATAGTGTCGTGAGCAGGACACAACTATCAAAGTAGCAATCTCACACACGTTTGTGTCTTTCCACAATGTCAGACTTTATTAGGATAAAGTCATGGATCTAGTCCTACTGACTCGGTTTACCATGGGCATTAAGCAAGGCTCCTGTCAGAGGCTCCAATAGTCGAGGTAGAGCGATTTCACACAAGAGGGTCACACAGGTTTGCAAGCAATAACGTTAGGCCAGGTGAACAGTCTTACGGAAGACGGATGAGAGGCAGAGTCCGGTGTTTAGTGAGAGTCCCTGTGGCTCTGGGGTGCATAGTGTCGGGCCTCGGGCCGGGCTGGTGAGCCGGTCAGGAGGTGAGGCTTCAAGCGCTCTGTCTGGGATAAGGTGAGGCCTGAGTGATGAGCCCTGAGAGAGCTCTGGTTTCATGTCAAGGCTGGGTGCGGTGCACCCATCTGCAGTCAGATAAAGCCGTCCAGATGGTCACACTCCACCCTGCATCTGGAGTTATCTGCTTAGGGCGTTCACTGGGTATGCCTTTCACGTGATGGTCTGGCATGAGTCGCTTTGTGACTGACATAGCTATTGGAATTATTAGGGTCCGTGTTGTGTTCATAATTAATGCTCTATACAAATAGTTAACTCTGAGTAATACTTAATGATAACTAGAATGAATGATGATATATACTTAAATTTAATCACTGGATTAAGAGTTGCCCAAGGCATGGTAACAGGATAGGGACAGCCTTGGTGGAGAGGAGTTTGGTAGGATTTATTAGCTGATGGAGAACGCCTCTCCACGTCGTTGCTGTTATTGACTGCATGTAAATTATAGAACCTTCAAAATGATGAGTTGAGGGACATTTCTACTTTGTCTTATGATAGGTGTCTGGAGTACAATATTTAATGCCAACATGGGCCCAGTGACCCCACTGATCAACCTCCAAATTATGGAAATAATCATTGAAAGGTAAATGGCTTTACTCCAATACAATACTTCAAAGATTAATAAATTACATAAATAAAAGTTGAGAAAACTCATAAATGTAGATGAAAGAAAATTTTGCAAGACTTAAAAAAAAAGTTACCGAGTTCAGCTGATTAATATTTTTCTATTTTACTCCATGAAACCATATACATGAACATTTACTGTTGTGTTTTTCAGGTGGCTGTCAGCTCCCACAGTCTCAGTGTCGTTATGAGCTTAGAGTTTCTGAATCTTGTGACATGGTTTAAAAGATGGGCTGCTGACTCTATCTTGAAATATAAAAAACTCATCCCATGGTGCTGGGTATTTTCTTATATTTTAAGTAAGATTTAGTTGGCTCTTTACCAAACTTGAGGAGAAAACAGAAGTTCTATTGATACTAAAAATAAAATTGTGTTCAGTTTTTTCCTTTCTATCTGTGCTGCCCTAGAGAATGGTTTGGTCACAGCGGCAGCTGAGTTTCCAGACGTCGCAGCCAAAAGCTGCCTTTTGGACACCTGCATGGAGATGCTGGCCTCGGGGCAGTGCCAGGCAGTGAGCAGCTCAATAAGACAACTTCCCCCTTTCCAGCCAGCCTTAAGCCCAAGTATTCTAGAGCTTACATGGCCCCAGGGATGAGGAACTTCTGTCCATAAAATAAGGATATCTCTCTCTCTCTCTCTCTCTCTCTCTCTCTCTCTCTCTCTCTCTCTCTCTCTCTCTCTCTCTCTCTTCCTATTTCAGCCACTCCCCTTGCCTCATTTATTTTTTCTAGTACTGTAAAATTCCCAGCTTCTCTCTTCCTCCTGAGAGGAAAAAAAGTCAGTTCCAAAATCATTCCAGCATCATTTTCTCCAAAGAGCTCAAATCATATTTTTTAAAAAAAAATCTTATCTACATAGCTCTTAGAAAGATAGATGACAAATACTAAGCTTGCAAATACAAAAGCTGCAGAACAGATCATCCAGAGATTTTCATGACAGAAAATTTACTGAGCTAAACTGAGATGTTTGAGCATTTTTCTTTATATTATACCCCATTGCACAGTTCCTGCTTCAAGGATAGCCTCTGTGTTCTTGTACCTACAAATCACCCAGAATACCTTGTACAAATTAAAAATTAGGGTAGTAAACATAAAGAAAGGAGGTATTGTATGGTCCTCAGTAATGTACTTCCAGAATTTCTAATAGAATGTGGGCAAAGAATGGACGTTACGGTATTCCTTCCTGCCTCCCAAATTCTAAAAATAAGCAAACTCATAAAAACACCCCCATGTCATATAAAGAATGACTTTTAAAAAGAGAACAAGTTGAGATGTACATGTAGATGGCACAGGGTCTTGATGGAATGACGGGGAAAGACTGTGGTCTGGTTGACATAAAAATTCCTTGGGATTTTTAAGCCTAGCTGGTGAAGACATGGCCACAACTGCTGGTTGGTTTCTATGAGTCATATTAGAGAGCTGAGGCCAGTGCACTCACCAAAGACTCTGTGCCCTCCACTTAACTCTGCTTATAAATATATCACAGCTAGTCCTACCTGGGGCTACAGAAAAGATTGTCTTGCTCTTTGGGTTATTTTAATGAAATGCTGACTTTCAGTTCATGATTCTTGGCATTATCTCAATTGCTAATAAAAAGAATTAGGAAAGAGACCTTCTAAATATATACCATCAGCTCCTAAATATACATCGGTATCTGAGAAAAGCTCCCACTGACTCTCTGGGGTGAATTTGTTTATGTCTGTATCTATGTAAGAGCCAACACATGGTCTTAGAAGGAATTATCCAGACGCTGGGATCAAAGTGTACGTTTCTTATATGTAAACTTGTTCCAGCAAGCCAAACAATCATAATAGGCTTCACTGCCTTTTAAGCAGCCCATACAGAGATTTTAGACCAATCTTAGATATCCATGAAAGACAATGCTAGAAATGGGACTAGAGGGAAGCACTTGTACAAATGAATGCGTGGAGACTTACAGAGAAACTTCTGTGATTCCAGGCAAATCATTCCATCTTTCTAGGTCTCAGTATCCAAGCCTCCTTCCAACTTGAACAGCTATGTTTTATAATCCCCCAAATTGAAATTTTCAATTCCAAAGTTATCACTGAGTACATAGAATGAGCTAGTTATGTCCTGGAGCTGTAGGGTGTCAAAATACTGAAGAATTAGATATGGTCCCTGCTTTCCAGGATTATGCTCTAGACAGGGTATACACATTGGAAACAATGCAGTATAGATGCATGTCGAAGACACAAATGATAGTAAGAAGAGTAATTCCAGAAAGAGTAATGTGGCCAGAAAAGCAATAATAAAAATGTAATTCTTAAAGGATAGATTAGATTTGATTTCAAAAGATTAAATGCAATGTGTTCTTCCTCACTTTATTTCTTCTGTTCACTTTGGCATGTTCCCCTTAGCAGTGCTCTCTTTCTGATGACACTAACTTGCCCAGTCCTCTCCAGTCTTTTAATCCTTCCTGAAATTTCTTTTTCCAATGAATTTTTTTCTTCATGTCATTCCTTCAAGACAGATCATATAGGCAGTACTTTCCAGTAGACTCTGCCCGGCTGACCCTTCTCTTATTTGATAAATCTTCCTTCTGTAGTTGTAAAAATAAAAGACAAATTATAGAACAAAGCAACATATATCATATATTTACCAAACATTTGTTGATGATGATGGTAAAAATTCAATTTCCAAGGTAAATAATTTGGTGGACTAATCTATTCTGTTCTGAGTATTATTAAAAAAAAAGACATACAAATTATATATATATATATATATATATATATATATATATATATATTATATGTTTTTATATATAATGCATTGTATACGTATTTATAAAATAATGAGCTTCTAGATGATGGCGAAAATGATTTAGTAACTACTGGGTGCCATTATGGATTCAAGAAGAACAAGCCACAGCATACTAACCTCTTTTCTTTCGTTAGCAAGGTTGACAGAGGGGAAGAATATGAAAAGCAGTAATACAGAGATCTCCATCTAGGATTTTTTTAACAAAGAATTTCTGGAAGAAAGTTTAGTTAAATGGATTCCTGTGTTGAATAACTATGTTCAATGAGCATTTATCAAGATGAACCTGATGGGAGGTTCCAAACCAGTACACAGACCTTGTGCTCAGTTCTGATCTATTCCACATTTTAAACGAGAAGTTAGATTAAGGTATATAAAACTCACTTATTAAACTTTTAAATGCTTTGAGGATTAGAAGAATAACATATTTTGTTTCCAGAATCTGATTTTTTCAGAGACTTTAAAGAAGAAATAAACCTAATATTCAATTTTATAGATTATAAATATAAAGGCCCGTATTTGAGAGCAAAATCCAAAACACAGGATGGACAAGTTACTGTAGAGCAGGGTTAATGACTTAGAGACTTTAGCTGATAGCTGATTTTTATTCTTCAGTTAGGTGTGATGTGGCTTTTAAATAAGTTAACATGCCCATAAAGTATGTAAACAAAAGAGTTACAAGTTCTAGTCTACTCTTTCTATTCTACTCTATTTTACTCTGGGCTGTTTATCCAGAGTGCCTTCAAAATATTTTTGGAGCAGTCTATTTAAAAAGTAGGCAAATCAGATAGCATTTAGCAGAGTGCCACCAGGATGATTGAAGAAACTGGAAATAATTAGATTATAAAAAGAAAGTTTCCCTGAATGAGAAAAAGAGTACAAAGCGGCGTGTACGTTAGCTGCCTACAAAAATATGTATGTTCTCCTTAGATCCAAGGTATCAAAGAAGGCCCAGTACATAAAAATCACAGGAAACAAGAATTTTTTAAGAAAAACGTTGTAAGACTGAGTAGCTTTGTGGGAGTTGGGAATTTTCTTCTTGGATTTGGGCATCTGTGGTATTTGAATCAGTGGCTTTTAAGCTATTGTCTGTTGGGAAACAATTCAGAGTTACTGACTGTGTTTTAATCATGATTCAATCTTAATTAAGGTATGATAAGGTCATACACAGATCAAAGAGAGAGCTGGCTGCCGTGAAGTGATAGAAGTTTATGACACTCATAGTTTTCCAGGGAAAAATGTAGCACATTATGCAGGGCCACGTGGGGAAAAGCCAGGGACCGTCATGAGGAAGAAAGTGTGGCTCCATTGTCAGTACATGTATTGTGGTTTCTGCCGGAAGGAGGAGGTGAGGCAAGGGAGGATGCTCTGGGATTGGTTAAGTGATATCCCTACACATTCATGCTGGCTTAAGAGTGTGAGGAGGCCAGGTAGCCAGCTCAGGTGTCTAATTGTGTACTTCAAGCAGCTGACACCCATGCTGAAGGTGCCAAATCATCAAGTTATAGAAACTACAAAATGTAGTTAATACAAACTGCTTTTACTTGGAACTATCTTTCCAAGTTTGTTTTATACAAACAAATGGCTTTGGAAGTTAGATATTGTGTCTCTGTCCAAAGTAAGGGGTAAGTTTGTTTACTGTCCAGTATAATAAAGATAGTGTCTTTTTTTCATAGCAAAAGACTGGCAAGTTTACTGTCCATTATAAAATATTTTGGTTCCCTAAGTTTAGGGTTCATTCCTCTAATACATCTACTGTGTGTGCAGGTATAACCTGGCTCTCTTTGCATTGCCTTGTGGGAATTGGGGATCAGGGAACCATAGAAAAATGCTTATACTTTGGCTACTACTATGTCTGTGTGCAATAAATTGTACTGTCCTTTGTCTATGACCCAAGAGTTTCCTGTCTTCTGCAAGCATCTGAACTGTGATTTGTTAGCTAATTTGTTAGCATACAAGTAGGATAAAATCTAAGATCCTTCACAGTTCGTGACAGTATCTTCAGATCCCATGAGTCTGTGATTTTTAAGAGTCTGGGGCCGGCCGAGTGGCACATTGGTTAGGAGCTGGCTTGGGACGCCAGCTCTGAGCAGCAGGGCCCCGGTTCAGATCCCACATGAGAGTCAGTGACACTGCGCCCTCTACAGCTATGATGGTGAACAACTGCTTGAACTAGAGCTGGGCTGCCATGAGTCACTGGCGACAGTGTAGGCTGCAATGGGGCTGGCTGGAAGCTGGTGTGCACTTTCGTGAGCTGCCGTGAGCGGCTGTCCAATGGCCAGTGGGCAACTGCCTCACTCGGGAAGAGTGCAATGATGGTGCCAACATGGGCCAGTGAAGCAACAGCCTCCACAACTAGACTGAAGAACAAAAAGACAGAAACTTGTCTGTTCTCCTTCCCTGATTCCCCAATGCTGTTCTCCTCCCCAATTCCCCAATAAAATCTTTCAAAAAATGAGTCTGGAGATAGTGCCCCAGTGCTGACAAGGTATTCTAATGGTGAGAATTCCAGCACTTGATGGTGTAATGGAGAGGTAACTGAGAGCAGGTAGGACTTTGAAGAGACTATTGGGACAAATTTCACGGACAACCATTTGCTCAGCCTGTCATGTTGCAGTGGAATATCTTTAGCATACTGTTGATGAGGGTAGGAATACAGCCACTTCCTAGGGAATCTGTGTTATTTCACACTTCTACTAAACGAGGATGTTCTGTTTGGAAATATGATATAAACTGAACTTTATTTGAATCCGTGGAATAACTGATTGTATCATACATATTTCCTCTTATATTGTCCCCCAAATGTATGAAGGTTTATCTGGCAAACACTTAACCTATTAATTTTACTATCAACAACAGATGATGTTTCTTTTCCCATTGATGTGACTGAAATAATGTAAGCTTTTTTTAAACATGTCAATTCTTTCTGGAAATAATGATAAACGAGAGACTTATTTTCCTGAAATTCCAGCAGCTTTAGCAAGACTGATATCTGATTGCTTTTATGGCTTCTTTTTTACAAGTGTTTACAATTATTTTATAAGTATTTTATCAAGTTAAAGAATTGAAGTATCCCATGAACCTGAGAATTTATGTGTGTATTGACTTATGTGTAACATGTGCACGTGTTGAGGTGGGATTGACTGTATGGATTCTTCAGGTCTTGAGCTGGGTGAGAGAAAACTATGAGTGTCAAACCCAGTCTACATCTCACATGATTGGATTTAGGCCTGATACCACATCCAAGGTTGCTCTCCAATAAGGGAAGCAGCTGGTGTAACAGCCAGACTGGAATGGGAGCACGGAGTGCCTGGGTCTCCTTGTGGACAAGTTGACAGCTGAAGCCTCTGTGTGCCAAATTGGTGTCTGGCACGGGAATGCCTCTAGTCTATGATATGCCACAGCCTGCATCATGAAGACTGAAAAATGAAAGGGAAAAAATTGGTTTAATGAAATGCTTATAGATAGGGTGAGAAATGTGCTTTAATTATTTATAAAAATAATACATCCTAAGAATGAAATTAGGGGAGAACTTAAATTTTATCACTCTCCACTAGATTTTCTCCTCATATTTCAGAGAAGAATATGGGGGGAAATGGAAACTGATAGACTGTGTTCAATTGGATGGCTTGTGATTGGAGAAAGGACCATTTTAAGGAGGAAAAGAAAAGAGTTGCTTATCTCATAGGAGAAAAACTTCATGGTCATTGGAAACTGAATAATATTTTGGTGACCTGTTAGAAGCAGAAAAGCATCCATATTTACAGTCATGAAGGATTAGGGGGGAATATGTAAAGTATTTTCAGTGGTTGGTGTTTATTATAAGGAAATAATGAGAGAAAGCCAAGAATTCCTGAAAAACACATTCATCACACATTATTTAAAATAACAAGAGGTTGGAAACAACTAACTGCCTTGTAACAGAGCAGAATGGTTGAATAAACTATAGCAGATTAATATGGTGAAATATTATATTACCCTCAAAATTACATTTCTGATAATTTTCACTAATATGAGTAAATAATTTTGATACAGTTTCAAGAAATTATAAATCCAGTGTGCTCATAAATATATATACTCTATATTCAGATATGTAAATAGTATATGTGTAAAAAGATTGAAAAGATATATGCCAAAATATTACATATACATTTTTTGTAAATGGACAAAAATATGAGATGCTTAAATTTATCAATTAAAAAGGACTGCAAGGAGCAATTACATAACTATATAAAATTGTTGAGGACATATATGGACAAAGAAAACACTGTCTTTTCCTCTTTGAATCTTAAACATTTTATATCTGGAAAAAAATGAAAACTGCTTTAAATTGTAGGTACTGTAGATGGCTTCTGGTCAATCATATTTGAATTACAGATGATTTAAAAAGTTTTAATATAAATGGAACTTTAACAGTTTTACTTCTCTAGTTCATTTTTCTTTTGGAATATATCTGGCACACATGGGTAAAGTATAAAAATATTGCCAATATATATTTTTGTTCTTTAGACAACTAGATTTAGGTGTAGATATGCCTCTGATTAGTAAATACTGTGAAAAGCTAGTTGGTATAATTCCTTAGCACTAACCTGTATGTTGCTAGTTCTAAATAAAGCAAATTTCATCAAATCCCCATAAAACCAAAAGCTTACATAAATAGAAAAGACTGTATGCAACATGAGGACATGAAAATGGGTTATTCTAGATTAACTAACTTGAGCTATTATGCACAGCTAAACTTTTACATTTCTCTGCACCCATGGCTTCACTGATTTGGTACCTTATTTTTAAAATGCTCTTCACTAAATTTGCTTTGACCAGAAAAATCTAGTCATCTGACTAATTTTGCAGTTTTTGTTAGGGTCTCCAAATATTACTATTTTAAATAAAAATGTTTAAATAAGAAACAGCTGAGATAAAATTTGAATTTTGCCTCTGCCCTTAATCTCTTTATCAGAAAAATAATCCAACAAATTCTTCTACCTGTAATTGAGCAATCGCCCCCAAATAAAAACATCCTCCCCCACTGTAGCCAACAAAGTTTCTGTTCTAAGAAAAATATTTATTTCCTTGTTTTGATGATTTTTGTCTTTGGTAGCCTGTCTCCACTGAAAGAAAGCTTTCAATTCCTCCTAAGTCCACAAAATACCCCCACTTCTTCCTCTTCATTATGGTTACCAGTTTATTTATCAGTTGTGGCAAATGGTAACCCATTACACCACACTTAGCTAAATATTGTTTGCTTTAGGAACAAAGCACAGAGGACAAATATTTCAATGTGGTTTTCCATTTAGGGCGGGATGGGGACTCACACTTGAACTCCAGCTGATTCTCATCCTCTCAGCCCCACATTATGCAGCAGCTGAAGCTTCAAAGAGCCCTTAAGGCTCTGAGGAGACACTTGGACTGGGACTCGCACAGAGGAGGCAGGAATTAGATTGGGTGCAATTAACCTGAGAAGTTCAGAGCTTCCAGGCCCCCTTGCAAGGAGAAAGTTGTAAAGACTACTACAGCACCCTGAGTTAATTGTTATAGAAACAGCTCATAGAGGAACACAGGCTCTTCTGCGAGGGACTTTTCTTAGTCAGGATGTGTACTGATTCCAGTGAACTAAATATGGAATGAATGTTAACTCAAGCAAAATCAAAATGAAAAGAACCTACCTCTGCTCAAGGCTACCCAATACGAGTCAAAGAAAATCCCCTTCAAGTCTAAAATATTGGTGGGGGTCAAATAGTGAAGGAGAACATGCACTCTATTTTATTCAATTAAAAAATACATTAGTTATGACCCACTGAACTGATTTCATGGTGCACTAATGGGTCCCGATCCTCAGTTGGAAAAGCACAGGTCTTGTGGGAGCCGATTTATGAGTGGGAAGAGATTTAGATCTGGTGCATTGAGCCCGTGAGTACCCCCAGATGTGTAATTTTTAAAGGCAGAGTGGCCTGAGAAAAAGGAAGTATAGGGTTGCAGGGCCACCAAGGAGAAAAACCTACATTGTTTTCACCAGCGTTGGGTTTCCTGGAGTCAGAAACTGATGTGCAACAGTGTGGGCGATTTTAATGGTCTTGACCATTTGTTTTTCTACAAATCTATCAGTCAAGTTTTGATAGGACTATCAGTTCAGGCTTTCACTCTTACCAATGGAAATGACAAAAAAAAACACACACACAGTACAAATGGGATAAGAAGGACTTTGGGGTACTGGATAAGAGCACAGGCTAAGGAGTCAGGCAGGCTTTGAATCGCATTCTGGCCTTGCCATTTATTAGCTGGTTATCCTGGCAATTTATGTAACCTCCCTGATACTGTATTCCCAACAGAGTTTCTTGTGACACTATGGTAGTTTAACCATTATCTCCTCTATTGTCACCTTGAGGCCAAAGTCCGTCAAAACTTTCTCTAAATAGTGTAACATAGTGATTAAGAGGCAGAATGCTGGGCTTTGACTCTGGCTCTTGACTTAGCAGCTGCTCAATGTTTTACCTTAGTTTTCTTATCTGAAAAATAGGAATATTATTTTTATCTACCTTATAGGATTGTGATAGAGATTAAATGAGGTAGTGCTTAGTATAGGCTCAGATACATAACATGTAATCAATAAATGTGTGCCTTGTTGAAGAGAATGAAGAACTGATCAATTCAGTGACTAGTCAGGACATAAGGCCTGCCAACTACCAGAATAGACAACAGTCGGTCATGCAAAGAACAAGAATTCACCTCCCTGAAGGAAGAAATTGATGGTCTCTCAAAAGTTCCTTTCTTCCCTATGATTATATTTCTGCAATTAAACAATTTGAATTCTAGCTGTTTTATGGAGATAGAAAAGATTAACATCTGAGAGATAATTTCTGAAATGTAAATATATTATAAATGGCTGAAGGTTTTGCTATAGCCTTTGAATATGACAAGAGAAGGCTGAAGTCCCCCTCTCCTTAGCTGGCTCTATACTCACGTACGTTATCCTGCCACCGTGCTTAGGTGTTAGAGTTATAGCATCAGAGATATGACTGATCTGAAGAAGACTCATTTTAAGAAGTAGGAAAGAGAAAGGGTCTATGTGACTGACATATAAGAAATCATATTAAGTTCCTTTTCCTTAAAAAGTTATCACTTCTGAAATTAGGTTAGGAAAGTCTGTGATTTCCATCTTATTCATTTTCTCTTGCTGTTTTTCACTCTCTGGCTCCCTTGCTGTGAAGGAAACCTAGTAGTCAGGAGTCGGGCTGTGCCTTTCAAATGATGCACAGTAGGACACAACAAGGTACTGAAACACATTTCTAGATTAAAGAAGAGCCCTCTAACTTTTTTGGCTTCCCATGTTCCTGCCTTCAATTCCTGAGTTAGTCTTACAGGTTACAGATTTTCTGCTTCGTCTTCCAGCCATGTTTCTGGCACTTCCCCTACTTAGCTCCTAGTAATCAACCCTGACTGACCCCCAACACTCCACCTCCTGGACCAGAAAATCAACCCAATCCCCTGATCATGGCTCCTTTAAGGCTCTGTACTCCTTGGTTTGGCTCTGCCCAGGCTTGCATCATGTCTTCCAGAGCATTATCTTTTTATTCGACACCTACTGATGGAGCAAACCCTTTATTCCTCAAACTATGCTAAGTAAGACCAAGTTACATGATACATAATTTAATTATATAGAATTTCTGGAGTTATAAAATAATGATGCACTTTTGTAATAACTATCTTTTTAATGGGTTTTACAATAAAACAACATAATCATTTCCAATAATGACAGAAGGACACAGTGTCTGATAGGCTAGACACAGTGAATGATAGGCTATAAGCATGGCCAATTTTGCAAAGGAAAGTTTGGGTTCTTGAGAATTAAAAAGTAAGAATTCATTGTAAGTCATATAATAATATGGATATTTTTTTCAACTTCAAATCAGTAAAATGTTTTCTTTTTTTTTCTAAAATGAATTTGACGTGGTCTCTAAATCAAGAATTTGTCTTTTACTCACAAAATAATTGTGTAACATATATTCAAGGCAAGGCACTGGGCTAGGCTTTTTGGGAATATAACAAAAATGAAGCTATAAAAGTTGGAGGGAAATATTTTTAAGAACTTTTCCCTCCAATTCCCCCCCAATTTCTTGTAAGATAGGTTGGAAAAGTATTTTTCTTCTTTACTCGTGTTTCACTGGAGACTTCAGTCACTGAATATGAAAAATTAAAATTTTTTGAAAAAAATTAAAAATTTTTGTTCTTCAAACTAACAAAATTATTTTAGATTTGTTTAAAAACTACTAAAATTGTTTTGTATATATGCCAATTTTCTCAGATGTTCAAGGATTTACAAAAACAATTATTTCACAATTCTAGAATTTTAAAAAGTCTTATATCTTACTGTTAGACTTACTCTACGTCAGTGTATATAAGAGTATTTAAAACAAATAATCTCTGGCAAATAAACAATGTGTTAAGGCATCTCCAATTTGCTACCTGATCTCCCATCCCCAAGAAAGTCAGCTCCTTGACAGCAGAGATTTTTATCTATTTTGTTCACTGCTGTATCCCCAGTGCCTGGGAGAATGAATGCATAGCACATAGTAGGTGCTTAATAAATATGTATTGATCAAAGGAATGACTGTGCACTTCCAGAGAATGGGATTGGGCTTTTGTTAGCATTCTTACTCTTATGCATCCTGCCATCACATGTAGATGAATGTGAAATAGATACTCTTTCCTGCTGATATTATGATTCTGGCTTTTAACTCTAGTAAAGGAATTATATTTTGCTTTACATAGAAATAAATGTGAAAATGTTCTGAAACAAAGCCTGAAGTCAAAATAAAGAAAAAACACTTCCCCAACCTGTTATTTATCTTAATCTTCTTTAGAGTGAGTCTTTGCAGTCCTCAGCCCTTAAGCACCTTCTAAAGATGAACTAGATCAGATTCAGAAAGATGAAAGGAAGTCAAAGCCTCAGATTTTAAATTGAGCTAATTCCCAAATAGTGGCGCTGGGCTGCAGTGTGTAAAAGCAGGGGAGTGAGCTGCTTGTAATAAACTGAGATACGTTTGCTGGTTGGGTCTTCCCTTGGCTTTCTTTCTTTCTTTGTTCTTTCCCTCTCATCCCCTCCATTTCCTTCCTTTCTTTCTCCTTTCTTTCCTCTTTTCCTCCCTTTCTTTCATTCTTTTTTTCTTATCTCAGAGCTTTCTGAGAAACTTGGAATCTGCCCAACAGGGACTTTCTCCTGCTGTATGTCTTTCTGTATGGATTCTATTGTGACACAAACATGAAATGAGGACTGGGTTACTTTTCTCCGAAATTTACTTTCAGGAAAAAAAAGAACAAATTCAAAAAAACTATAAGCTGATGGGAATATTTTTTTTCCTCTTAAAAACAACTTGCAATTTATGTTTTGAGGCTGGTACACATATAGGCCAAAAATGTATCTTTTATTCTCTTCTATAACCATATCTTCATCCCATGAACAGTAAGCATTAATTTTCAAAATTTGGAAAAAAAATTTGTAAAGCTCTTGAGCAGTTTACAAGTGCTATCTAATTTTAATCCTCACAGTAACCCTACACAATTATAACCTGATACAAGGAAAGAAAATGTTATTACCACCACATAGAACAGTCCTTGTATTTCACTCATATTTTATTTAAGCTGAATACATGTTGAAAATCACATCTGATTTTCATTGAAATTTCTTAGGCAGTTAGATGTGGGTATCAACTGGGGAATGTGTTTTCTTTGAATTCTGTAGCTCTTATACTCATTTCTTTATGTTCTTTTTCTTTTCTTAACCATATGTTTTTGTATTATATTAATGAAAAATGTGGGATCCCTCGCTGGGGGGATTAGACTTGAGAGAACTTGTTATACGTTTGGGGAGAGGGAGGCTGTGCTTTCTGCTTCATCTTTCTATTGTGCTATCACATTTCTCAGTGCCAATTCTGGGGAGGCTGGAAACTGGTCATAAATTGCTTTGATTATAACAAGAATATGCTTTCTTTTTTTATTTGTGTAAATGTAACAAGGCTTATTTAATTAGATCATGTAACATTAAACAAACATTATTATGCCTTCAGAACCAAAAGGATGTGAATGTATAGAAAGTATTTCTAAATTCTCCAAATATGAAATATTAATTAGAATGTGCTCAGTACCGAGACATGAGGCAAGTAGATAAATGAAGTTGAAAACACTTTCAGCTCCCTTTGGAGGGTTGTGCTTCTATTTAAATTCTTGTGATCGCTCCAGTAGCTGCTTCTGCTCTCCTTTCCCATTTTTTCTCTGTCATTACCTCCCCTCTTAGGGGTAATTTGAGAAGGGGAGTAAAAGAAAAGAAACATTATTCTAATTCCTTACTAAAATTCCATCCACATCAAGCCCTGACTCTTTCACTCCCTACTAATCTCCCAAGGAGAACGGAGTCAGCCCATTCCCTGTGTTCACCAGGACATCTCTATGAGATGATATTTGACCCCTTGCTTTCCAGATGTCGTTGGAAGTGAAACCATGTGTGGTTTTTCTAATGACTCAGAGTCAGCCCCTCATACATGAGATGTTAGCATGAACATCATGGACCCATGTATCTCCCATGAGAAAAAGAACAAGAGATAGCCCTCAGTTACCTTTCCTCCTTGCCAGAGAAGAAGGGGGAACACAAAGCCACATTGGGTAGGGTGGCAAAATGCGTCTTCCCCAGGGTGTCCTTCTTCCTCCGGACCAGCAGCCTCATTTGTTTGCCACTGTTGTTGTTGTTGTCGTCATTTAACCAAGCAACTGCAAGGCTCCATGGGCAGCTTCCCGGAAAGCTGTGGAGTGTTTAGCACAGTAAACGGGCACCTGCCCATGAGATCCTGAGATCTGGGTTACATTAAAGCCCCAAAGACTTCCATTTATTTCTTGATTCTTTAAAAACCTCATGCCAAAGCACTTCACTCACTGCTTGTCTTTTTAAAAACTTAAAGAAAATAAATAAATAACCTCCTGTCTCAGGCTCATTAGAACAAGTTCCTTTATACTTACATCTACTCGGAGGGGCCACCCATCATTAGTCTCCACCACCTGGTCAAATCAGAGCCACTTCCTCCTATTCTTCCTCCTGTGAAGTGTTTCAGATTCATCACCCCTTGTTTGGGTTTCCCTACTGTTTTCATTTCCATTGTGTTTTGGAGTCTCTTTTTCCCTCTCTGTCATTTCCAATGGTTCCCATGATCATATTCATTACTCGTGCCTTTCCTCTTTCTCTGCATAGGTCAGCACCGATTAGAGGTGATGTTCCTCAGCATTCTTTATGGCACTGCCAGGCTTTGACCATTCAGAGGAGACTCGGCTCCTGTATTACACATGGGCCTAGAGGCCTAAGCTGACCCTCTCATGCTCCCAAAGCTGAAGTTGCTGTAAAATCTGGCTAATAAAATATCAGCTAAGCAATATGTCATCCTGGTGTGTCACCTTTTCTTTCAAACAATTTGGCTTTTATAACTAGTTTGCTGTCTCATTACTTCTAGATAAGCTGTCTCCCTAAAGGAGGTCTTTCCTGACTGGTTAAGAAATGAAGCAGTGTGCTGTGAGAAGGAGGGTAAAATTCATATGGTGATTTCACTTCCTAATGGGTCATTGAGTGCATTGCCATGTTAGAGATACAAGGTTGTTGCTGAATTAACTTCAGGGATTGGTTTCTCTTGATGAAGAAATTTTTTCATGCCAAAGTAACCAAAGATAAAACAACAACCCACTTACTGCATAAATTCATTTGTTTCCCCAATTTCCTCAAGACAACTCATGAAAATACTGGGCAACGTTTTCACCACACAACACAACATTTTACCACACCACAAAGCACCACAAAACTGTCTTCATTTGGAGATTCTCTTGCCTAATTGATCACCAGAAGGTGAACAGGCAGATTCCCATGATCTTCGCATGTTCGGTAGAATTTTGAAGACCAAGAGCCAACTATTATACTATTCTCTCTCTCCACCTACTTCTTTAAGGCAAAACTGTTACTTTTTGAGCCACTTGGCCCACACTGAATGGTCTTCTGAGGTAAGTTGACACTTTCCCCAGGGCTTTCAAACCAGGAACGCTTATATGGTAAATGGGGGCAAAGAGCACATATAATGGGAGAGCACTGTCACAGACATTGGAGGGATTTCCATTGTTAAAAGGCGAAATACCCAGTTTTGTCTCTGGTTTAAATTTAAGTTTACTGCCAAAGGTCACATGACACAACAAAGTCATGCGGGCAGCCTTCGAGGCGCCCAGGGGACAGCGCTTATTCTCTATGAAGTGATGTCCAGGCAGGATGCCCCTTAGAAGTCTGTGGTTTCCACAGCAAGAGGCTGGCTGAATTGTGTTGTTGTCTCTAATTCCAGCTTATAAAAAACATTCAAAAAGATTACTCAAATGCTACAGACTTTAGTAACTATATTAAAGACACATTTGCTTTGAACATCAGGGGCCAAAAAAATGGAGGTGGAGTGAAATCGGAAATTCTATCTACAAATTGTACATGTTTAAGATGAAACCATTATTGTGAGTTCTTTCTATACTCCCTGGAATTCATTCTGCTTTTGTATTTAGCAGATAACCTTTTATCATGTCTGCAAAGGGAAGAGACCAAAACATGAATGACTTGAAAATGACAAATAAACTGAAAACCAGATACTCCTGTTACTATAGAAATCATTCAGATATTATCATGGTTGGCTATTTTAGCTAGAGTATCAAGGTACTCTTTAACGAACAAACCAAGTACACAATCATTGGTTGTTTGGCAATATCAGCATTTCTACCTTTAAGAATTTGCCCCAAATATATACTTTTTCATTAGCGAAATGACATATGTTCAAGACTATTCATGTTAGGACTATTAAATATATTCTGGGGCCGGGTGAGTGCTTGAAGATTATAAGGAGTTGGCTTGGGACGCCAGCTCTGAGCAGCAGGGCCCTGGTTCAGATCCCACATGAGGGCCAGTGACACTGCCCTCTATAGCTAAGATGGTGAATGGCAGCTCAACCAGGAGCTGGGCTGCCATGAGTCGCTGGTGACGGCATAGGCTGCAGTGGGGCTGGCCGGCAGCGGGTGTGAGCTTTCGTGAGCTGCTGTGAGCCTCTGTGAGCGGTTGTCCGATGGACAGCAAGCGACTGTCCCACCTGGGAAGAGCACAATGATAATACCAACATGGGCCAGTGAAGTGACGCCCTCCACAACTAGACTGAAGAACAAAAGGACAGCAAGTTGTCTGTTCCCCTCCCCCAATTCCCCAATAAAGTCTCCATATATATATATATATATATATATATATATATATATATATATATATATATATATATATTCTGAAACATTCATTCAAGGGAATAGCACACAGCTGTAAAGGGGGGCATATACTGATGTGGAAAGATCTCTAATATATATGGTTTAATGAAAAAAATTCAAGGCAAAGAACAATGAGTATAGTTTTATTTTTCTAAGTGTGTTTAAAATAAGAGAGAGAGAGAAAAAAGGAGGGAGTGGGAGAGAAGATGGCAGGAAGGAAGGAAGGAGGGAAGGGCAGAAGAGAGAGGGAAAAGGAAGGAAGAAGGACTACAAAAGGAAGGCAAAGGAAAGAAGGGAGGGAGCAAAAGGAAGAAGGGAAGGGAGGAGGGGAGAACAAAGGGAGAAAGAACATTTACTTGCATATGAATAAAATACCTCTGGAAGCCTCATCTCCTAGGGTACAAATGACAGCTGGGACATGTACTTTTTTACCTTGTCAATATTTTGAAACATCTTACACTTTTTGAATTTTTTTAACTAAGTAAATACAGTTATGTGCTGCATTACAATGTTTTAGTCAACGAAGGACTGCATATATGATGGTGACCCCAAAAGATTATAATGGAGCTGAAAAATTCCTATCACCTAGTGACTTTGTAGCCATCTCAACATTGTAATGTGGCACATTACTTATAACTATAAGGATATAGAGAAATAAAGACTTTTGTTCAGCTGTACAATGTGTTTGTGTTTTAAGCTAAGTGTTACTATGAGTCGAAAAGTTTTTAAAAACTAAAAAGTTTATAAAGTAAAAAAGTTGCAGTAAGCTAAGATTAATTTATTATTGAAGAAAGAATATATTTTTTATAAATTTAATGTAGCTTCAGTGAACTGTGTTTACAAAGCCTGCAGTCCTAGCCCTTCACATTCACTCCTCACTCACTCACTGACTCACCCAGAGCAACTGCCAATCCTGCAAGCTCCATTCATGGTAAGTGTCCTCTACAAGCGTACCATTTTTAAAATCTTTATATTGTATTTTTACTGTTCCTTTAATATGTTTAGACACACAAAGGATTGCCACTTTTTATATATGCCTACTGTATCCACTACAGTAACATGCTATATCGACTTGTAGCCTAGGAGCAGTAGGCTATACCATCCAGGTTTGTGTAAGTGCACTCTAAGATTTTCCCACAATGATGAGATCATGTAATGGTGCATTTCTCAGAAAGTATCCTCATCATTAGTTGGCACATGACAATTTACATGTTTCCTGCACTGTGAGCTCAGGGAGGGCATGATCTCTGTTCTAGTCACTTGTGTACATCAGTGCCTGGCTCACCCCTGATGCATGGCAGGAGGTTAATAAATGAGTATTGCCTGCAGAACTGTGAGCCCCAAAATGATGTTGTAAGTTTATTATCAATAAAGAGATATAATGTCCAACAGAAAGATGGCAGAATAAGTGCCTACAGTGTTTCCACCCCTAATTCCTTTTACCAAGGTGTGCTCACGTTTCTTAGAAGTAAAAATATTGTCTAAAACTGTAACAAGGTTTATTTATGCACTTTGTAGCAAGTGTATTATAGTATACAAATACAACTTTGTAAATGATTTTTAAAAGAACCAGTTAAAAAAAATAGTAAATTCGATGAGTTCTTTGCTTGAAATTTCACAAATATTAAATGTGAACATGTTGGCATTTATTTGTTAGTGATGTCCCTTTAAAAAATATTTGAGATACTTAATGAAGTGATTTAATAATAAAAATATAAAGAGAGGCCTCCAGAGATAATGCTAGTAATCATACTCTTTCCACAATATAATGACCATGTTCTCAATGCCTTGTATTTAAATTTAACTCAAAACCACAGAAGATTCTTTCTGATCAACTTAAACTTATACTTAAAAGGAGGAAGAAATGTAAAACAAAGCAAAACAAAAAACAATCCATGCTGCTTTTGGTTATTGGGTACGGTCTCATACACAAATTAGCATTTGGATCTTGATTAAATAAATGAATGTCTTTTTACTGGTTAGCAAACCTTTGTTAGTTTCAAAGTTGAGCTCTTCAACTTGAAGGTTTGAATTAGAGTGAAATAATATAAAGTCAAGAGTGATTGTTTGGGTTTTGTCCTCATCTTTTTCTTTCTTTTTTCTTTTAACAAAATAGTTTTAATTGGTTGTTCCTAATTTTGGATTTTTAGAGTTGGTGATTTTTCACATAACTCAGAGGTGAGTTTAAATGCAGGATGTATACGCTTCCTTATTTCCAAGGGAAAGCTATGATTCTGTGAGAAATTCCCCAAAAGGGGCCACGGAGACTGATGGGGACTGAGAGTTTGGGAGGCAAGAATGATGTCCAGCATTCACTCTGTACCAGGCAGCCTGGATTCCTCTGGTATGGGACCATGGACAAGTTTCACAACCTCTCTAACCTTAATTTGAAACTCCATAAAATGAGGAAATTGCTATATGTGCCTTCAATTCTAGGACATCATCAATTGTAAGATGCACCATTAATTTATATATACATCTAAGAAAGCATAATTCAGTGACTTGTCACTGTTTGTAAGATGCATCCTAATTTCAGAAATGTTAGAATGTTGGGGAAGTAGGGAGAGTGAATATTAGCATTCTTGAAATGTAGTAAAGATATGTACCTCATAGAATTATGAGGATTAGGTGAGTGATTGCATGTAAATGGTTAGCACAACTAAAAATGTAATAAGTGCCCAATAAATAGTAACCATGGTTATTATTCATATTATCCTCAACTTGAGTAATGACTAATCTTGGAGATGGATTTCAGCTGGACTGAAAGCAATCTCACCCACTGGCAAGGGGCAGAAGTATAGGACATTGAATTGTAGACCATGTAGAATAGGAACTGATTTCATCCCTCTTGATTCTGAGGTCATTTGCAGCCATACATGTGTCCATTCATATATGGTTATGGGAATAGTCACAAGGTTTAACTATAAATTCTGATGTTGAGTTTCTCATTGTTGCTATTTCTGCAAATTTTTTTTCTCTTTCTTACTTATCATTTCCTAAAGTCTCCTATTTGAATGTCCTTAATGATGATAGATAAATATTAAATGTTGTGATTTTTACATAGGCCCCAATTATTCAGACAAAAAAAAATAATACAAGATTAGAATCAATCTGGTTTCAAACATGGGGCCAGCCAAGTGGTGCATTGATTAGGAGTTGGCTTGGGATGCTAGCTCTGAGCAACAAGGCCCTGGTTCAGATCCCACATGAGGGCCAGTGACGCTGCACCCTCTACAGCTAAGATGGTGAACAACAGCTCAACCTGGAGCTGGGCTGTTGTGAGTCGCCGGCGACAGCATAGGCTGTAGTGGGCCTGGCCGGCAGCGGGCGTGAGCTGCCATGAGCCGCCGTGAGAGGCCGTCCAGTGGCCGGCGACCAATCTGCCTCACCCAGGAAGAGTGCCATGATAATACTATATGGGCCAGTGAAGTGAAGTCCTCCACAACTAGACCGAAGAACAAAAGGACAGCAACTTGTCAGTTCCCCTTCCCTGATTCCCCAACGCTGTTCCCCTCCCCCAAGTCCCCAATAAAATCTTTAAAAAAAAAAATCTGGGTTCAAACATTTATTAAAAAAAAATTGCAACATAAAACAATAACAAATGCCATAACAATACCTCCTCCCAGTTTTGTGCTTGATTAAAATAAAACAACCCTCCCAATTAATGGTGCTAATTTTCTTGAATAGCTCATTCTTTTTATTTAAAAAAAACTCCTTAGATTCAAAGTGTTAAATACACACACACACACACACATGCAATTTATTTTATTTAAATCAAATATATAATGTATATATTATCTCTCTTTTTATATAACAATTTAAGAAAATATACCTATGAAATTCCATGTTTTCTGGGAATGACAGCATTTTGATTCAAGTTCTGCCTCTTGATTATGTTTACTGAGACTTTCTGAGATTTGTTCCTTAAGCTTTCTCTATATCCCACTTTAAAATTCAAAAGGGTTTAAAGTGAGAAATATTATTTATCATATAAATGATCCAGGGTCAAGTTTATATATTTATTTAATGATTTTGTCCAAAAAAATTTCAGGCTTTAAAACTTCATTTTGCAAAGACGAGTACTATTTTTCAGCTAAGAGCGCTCTCCCCCATTTGTTCTGTATTCGTGAAGTTATCACATATGTATGAGGCTTTAGGAACCCTAGCTCAAGAAGGGAACACTCCACACCCCATGCTTACTTGCCAAATTCACTCTTTTGTTTCATGACGGATTGAAATGTTCCCCGTTGGTATCAAAGTTCTTTCCCTGGTATTTTTGAAATGGCTTGCTTTTTGCCCAGGAATTGCTGTCTTATTGGCGTTACAGTCCATGCTTGGCATTTCTCTTCTTAAAGCCACTTAGCAGTTTCACAGGTAAAGGGCTTCTCTTTTATCCAGTGCCATTTGCTTTGGGGAAGCCTCAAAGACCACTGCCCCATCAGAGTCACACGCAGAGGACCCTGCGGCTGCATCTATTTAGAAATTGGCGTCTTGAGCTGCTGAACATGTCAGTTCTGCTGATGCACTCTCAGATGTCACAGACACCCGCTGTGTCTGACAGAGACTTTTCGGCAAGTACACATGTGGGTCTGCCCTGTAAAGTCTTTATCGTTTGCAGATTATTTCACAGAGTGGCTACGAGCTGTGGTGTGATCCTGTCACATAGGGAGATTGGTCACATTTTCAGAGCACCAGGAAAGAGACACCTGGAAGCTTAATACTTAAAGAATTAAAAAAAACCAAAACACCTATGTTTCTCTAGGAAAACAAGACGGAGATTTAATTATTGATCTGTGAAGTAAATAATCTGACAGGAATGCGTCAATTGACACTTTGGCCTGGGAACTTAGGTACAAATGAAAACCAGGCATAATTTTTTTTTAATTTATCATTATTTCCCTTGATAGTTTAACAAACTTCTAGAAAAGTTCATAAAACTACTTTCTGAGTTTCCTGTGACATTTCCCCCAAGATATAAAATGTACATATTTGATAGCTTAAATATCAATATTGACAGAAACGCAATTATTTAAATAGAAACAGATCATAAAACAACAATTTTGTATGATATGAAATATCTGAATACTTTCAAAACTCCTTGGAGCAGAGATGCACTAAACATGTGGTAAGTATTAGATATTAAAACCATCACTCACGAGTTGCTTTGGTGCTCCTCCTTTTATATCTTGGCCATTTTTAAAACTTATAGTTTGTGCTCATCTGAATCTCCTTATAGATTTAAACTAGAAAAATGCCTACACTTCATACAAAATGCACCTCCTCCCCTTTTCTCACAGATGTGTACAGTATGGAGTTACAAGGAGACGCTCTTCTTAGGTCTTGTAGAAATTCTTAGATATTATTTAAATTCATTTTTTAAAATTCTTTTAAATCTTTAAATTTTATTTGGTTTTTATTGTTGTCTTTTCCTCTCATCTCTATTGTAATTAGTTACCTACCTTCTTTTTTAAAATAAATACATAAAATGTCAAACTTGCAAACTTATCACCAAACTTTAGCAAACCAAATAATAATCCATGGTGGGCAGTTTTCCTTATATAATTTTTTTTATAATTTCTCCATTCTCTAACTTACATGACTGCTCTTACTTATTAGTTGTCTTCTCTTAATAATATTGGTCTGATTCCACTATATTTTGTTCTAAGAATGTTTATAGTGTCAATCGTCTTCTGAAACCATTACGTTCTATGGATAAATCACCATTCTCTGGCACTCTAGTACTAGCAGGCTTTCGTTACATTTCACATAACCTATGTTCATTCCATTCAGACATTTCTGTATTCCTCATATTTGGCTCCCCCCAAACTCTTACCATCATTCTACTATTCTTAGGGGCTCTGTGCTTTATTCTTCTATTTATAATCATTATGCATTCTTTCCTTTAGAAAAATAGAGTAAATCTGCAACCAATACCTTTTTTCCTTTCTTAGTTCTTAAGCAGTCATTTCCAACTATTTGTACATCCATTTCTTCCTATATTTCTATCTTCTTAGGATTTCTCAAGATGTATTTGCATTGTTCTCTTTGAAATTCAAGCTTACTTCCGTTTTCTTCAAACTAGCTGCATGGGTTATTTTTCATTTTTAGGATGCAATGGCCATCTATTTCTTACCCACCAACGTTATTTTACTATCTTGCCCCTTTTCTACTTCTTTTTCTTGGAGACGAGTCAACTCTCCCATCACAGGTTTCAGTGGGAAAGTTGAAATACCTCTTTGCACAGTATTTTTCCTCTCTCCTTAGTCAAAGGGTGGCAAAATGATAAATAACAGTCCCTGAAAACGGAAGTTCTTTTGCTTCCCTGAGAGGAAAAATGACTAGAAGCCTTTAAAATCTATTTACCCTACCATTCCAGAAGACAATAAAACTAAAGATGCTACACACTTAGTTACTTGGAACTAGAGATAAATTTGTATATATAACTATATGCATATAGATAAATGTGAAATAATTTAAACAGAAAAAGAAAGAAAGAAGATTTTAAATTCCATCTAAACAAGACTTGCCATGTGGTTGGAAAGCAGAATATTTCTTCCATTAGGTTTTTATTTTTTTTTAAGCACGAATGTATGTAGACCACATGTGTTTTCTTTATCACTTGAGATTTAATATCATACATTCTAAAAAAATGTCTCCATGTTCTGACACAGATTTTGTATAACAATTAAGGAAAGTTAGGCAATATAGCAAGGTTACGTTTCCCAAATACTAAAAAACATTGAAAATAATCTACAAATGTTTTATTTTAAACAGTTCTTTGACATACCGTCTCACAAGTTTTCAAAATTTTGTGATGGAGTAGATATTTTATCCACCCAATGTTGTAGAAAATATAAGAAGCTCAAAACCTATGTCTTGTTCAGTGTCACAAGGAGGTGACAGAGCTGGAGCTCAAACGTGGTCTGCCAGGAACAAAGCCACAGCTCTGTCCACTCTGGAGCTAGCGTAGGATGCTGACCTTTCAGTTCATGTTCAAGTTTTAAATCAGGATTCCTAGATGGAAGCCCTTTCTTTGCCACTTAGAAGCTATTTATGCTTTGGAAGAATACTTAACCTCTCTGTTTCCCTATCTTCCCTCATAAAATTAGCCAGAGTTTCTCAATAGTTTCTCAGTTTTCTTTGGCTTTCGGAGTCTCAAATGCAACAACACCAGTCATCTGTCTCTTAATACCAATACTATTTTTTACCACTAGCTTCAATTATATTTTCTTCGTTAATTACTCACCCCTAACCCATATGATAGTCTCCATTTTACTTTATTTCATTTCTTTTCTGGCTTCAGTTTTTGCTTGGCAAATGTGTTAACGTTTACATCCACAAATATGTGTGGAGCATCTGCTACCTCAGATGATGTGCTAGGTACCAAGGCTGCTGATCTGAACAAGGAGCCATCTTGCCCTCAAGCCAAGAGACTGCCACTCAGGTATGCATCACATCAGCTCTGCCTTCCTCCCCCCTCTCCCCAGGTCCTGGGCTGAGGGAACCCACATTCCATCTCACATCCTTCCCTTTCCAAAGCTTGATAGGCCCCCTCAAATTCACCCTCAAGCAGAATCCTTCTCCCCAGGAAATCGCCTCTTCCAGACTCTCTTCCCCACTTCCACTTCAGGATGTCCTTCATGTCTACTTTGTGATTCAGTTTCCAACACTCCAGCTTGTCATGCCAAGCCACCTATTTTGCCTGAGCAATGAGTGTTTGTGCCAAGCTCTGGAAGGATAGAGAGCAGCTTGCAAACATGAGCAAAGAGGGGAAAGTAGATGTCACAAGCTACTGATCTGTCTTTATTATCTGGCCACCTTGACAGTGTGGAGGGTTTCAAGTAAGAAAGAGAATTCCCCATGGAAAGTGCAACCAAGGCACACACACTTCTGAGAACTTGAGTGAAGTCTGAGCTCTGACAATCTCTTTCTGAATGACCCGGCAGCAAATGACTTCAGCTTCTTGTAACATAGGAGGGCTAACAGCATACATGTTAAATTCCTTTTTACAGTGTAAGTCAAATGAGCTCATTTATATGGACAGGCTTTGGGAGAGGAGCTAAAGATACTAGTTTCTAAGAGCTGCATGGGATGCTGAGTATCTGGAAGAGGAAGGAAGGAACAAGAGATGGGAGAGAGGTTCAGGAACAAGGGTAAAGGGACACAGAGGTCCATTCTGCCTGTCCTGTAATTTTGCATAGGACCCCTCAGCAGCACACAGCCACTGATATCACCGCCTTAGACCTGCTGCCTGAATCAGGAGATCCAAACTTATGGAAAGGCCGCAAGCTTCACCTTTTCCCAACTGGGACAGGTACAGTTATTCCCCATTCAATTCCATTTCTTCTCTAGTGAAAGGAAAGGGGGTAGGTCATATATCTCAAGCTCAGCCTCTCCTTCCAATTATGAGGCTGTACATGGGGAGTGCCTGTCCAAGAGACTCTTCAGAAGAAACGACCGAGTGGAAGGTCGTGGTTGTGCCATGCTTCTTTGAATTTCTGTCCTCCAGCCTCTACCTCCTCCCACATCACTATCTTTTACCTGAGAGCCCTTCCCTTTTGTGTCTACAGTGCCTGTTCTTGGGGAACTTTAATGTGGTTGTCCTCTTATCCCCTGCTTCATTCTCTGGTTCTCCACACTGATTTTGCCATTCCTTATGAGGTAGGGTGTATTTTTGGTGACTATTCACCTCATACCAACATATTTGCTTCCTTCACGTCCATAGAAATCTGCTATGTTTGCTCTCTCCGCTCCAACATTTCTTTGGCAAGGCGCTTTTTCTGGCCTCTTCTAATACACGTCTTCTTCACAGTGATATTTTCCCAACTAAAACTAACAAAGTCTCAGATCATCTGATTTACAACAGTGCTGCATTTCTTTAGCCCCTTCTGGCAACCATTTGATTTCTGAATACTCTGGAGACGTGACATTTTTATCTGCAGCCTACTTATAGTAATAAAATCAAGCCAGAAGTTCTCTTTCTTTTCCAGAAATTTTGTCCCAGATCATCATTGATTACCCTTCTTTCATTATTTATTTATTTATTTATTTAAAGATTTTATTGGGGAATTGGGGCAGGGGAAACAGCATTGGGGAATCGGGGAGAGGGAACAGACAAGTTGCTGTCCTTTTGTTCTTCAGTCTAGTTGTGGAGGATGTCGCTCCACTGGCCCATGTTGGTATTATCATTGCACTCTTTCCGGGTGAGGCAGTTGCTCTCTGGCCATTGGATGGCTGCCCACGGCGGCTCACAGCGGCTCATGGCAGCTCACAAAAGCTCACACCAGCTGCCGGCCAGGCCCACTGCAGTCTACACCATTGCCGGTGACTCACGGCAGCCCAGCTCCAGGTCGAGATGTTGTTCACCATCTTAGCTACACAGGGCGCTGCATCACTGGCCCTCATGTGGGATCTGAACTGGGGCCCTGCTGTTCAGAGCTGGCATCCCAAGCCAACTCCTAACCAAAGCACCACTCGGCCAGCCCCGATTACCCTTCTTTTAAAACTTACCTCATATTTGCTCACTCACAACCTTTTTCTGGTCATGGAAATATCTCTTGGAATTACGAGGTCTTACCATTAAGTTCGAGAACTTGTTGCAACAATGTTGCTAAATTTTTATTTTTTTATTTTTTGTTTTTTAGCTGAGCCATCCTGCCACCTGTTGGCAGTTCAGCGGCAGCTCAGCTCAGGCTGGGAATCAAACCGGCGACCCTGTTGCTCAGTGTTTCCACTCTTGAGCGAGCTTTTAACCAACTGAGCCACTCGGCTGGCCCCTAAATTTTTTTAATACCAGAGGGATTATTCATTATGAATTTGTTCCAACTGGACAAACAGTTAATCAAGTTTACTGAAAAGGCTGTGTGAAAAAGTTAGACAACCTGAATTTCTCGCCAATAATTCATGGCTCTTGCATCATGACAATGCACCAGCTCACACGGCACTGTCTGTGAGGAAGTTTTTAGCCAGTAAACAAATAACTGTATTGGAACACCCTCCCTACTCACCTGATCTGGCCCCCAATGACTTCTTTCTTTACACAGATAAAGGAAATGTTGAAAGGAAGACATTTTGATGACATTCAGGACATCAAGGGTAATATATCGACAGCTCTGATGGCCATTCCAGAAAAAGAGTTCCAAAATTTTCCAAGGGTGGACTAGGTGCTGGCATAGGTGCATAGCTTCCCAAAGGGAGTACTTTGAAGGTGGCTATAGTGATATTCAGCAATGAAGTATGTAGCACTTTTTCTAGGATGAGTTCACAAACTTAATTGTCCAACTGTGTATACCAGGTGCCCGTATAACCAAAGTTCCTAATGTATTGTCTGTGTGTATGTGTTGCCTGCCTTTTTTTTTTCCAGCTTCATTTGTATTTTATAGAGCAATGGAGTGTCTTTCCCCTCTTGTAACACTAAATAGATCCTTATTTCTCCTTGCAGGCCCTACTGTATGCAAGGCATAGTTCCCAGAGTTCAGAAGAAGTAGAAATGTAAGACATAGTACTGCCTTCTAGAAAATTATAATCTAGTTGCAGAATCAGGTCACGAGTAAATCATGTGATGTACTAACTAGAGTACTGAATTGGAACCCAGACCCCTAGGGACCATTCCAGTTCTTTCCCCCCACTCAGTGGTGATGCCTTGAAGGTTTGCTTCTTCTGTGTAGCCAAATCAACCAGCCCAGTAACAAAGAATTTGTGAGGTTGACCTGGGTTCAAGAGAGTTGAAGTATACCTGGGGGTTGGTTGTTAAACAAAATAAAAGTGGAAACAAGATTAGAGGGACCATGTTTAAAAGCATAAATAATCTTAAGACTATGACTAAATGAATTACTCCTGATTAATTATGTTTCTTATTTATTCATTTTATCCAGACCCTGAAGGACCGTCTATAGCTTATTAGTAAATATATGTATATGTGAAATAGTCATATTAAAATATATATGAATATGTGTATGCTAATTCCCACATTTGGAAATAATTAACAGGATTTTGTATTTAAAATTGATCATTCAGAACACTAGGTTTCTCCCAGCTGGTGGCAGTCCCTGGTATTTTGCTGCCTCCCCTCTGGTTTATGTCCTGGCCGGCGTCTGAGTATTGATGAAAAGGGGAAATTGAGCGACAGGGCAATCAAAGGGGAGTGCCTGAGGTTAGAGAGCCGGTAGGGCCGGAGCCAGGAATAGCCCACAGCAGGATTCCTGAGCGATAATCAGGCGGCATGACCCGTGCAGCCTTCCCCTATAGCGTCTGGGGGGCTTATGGGTCCTCAGGCCCGCCATCCTCTCCTGAAAAAGGTGCTGTGGGCAGGCAGAGGAAGGGGCGACCCAAGGCCTGCAGGGGTGGCAGCCGCGGCTGCGCTCTCATCAGGGCAGAAGTCAGACCTGGCTGTTCCTCTTTCTTCTGTCGTCTTCCTGCACTGGGTATGCTCTTGTCAAGATACTTCCGAGGCCCCTGTTGCTGGCTGTTTGTCCAAGAACAGTGGGAGGTGCCCCAGCCAGCCTGGTGGGAAGACCCGGCAGACATGCGCCTCCCTTTCAGCCTTCGCCGCCCTATCATTCACTGGATGACAGATGCATTGTTCTCGGGGACAGGCGGCAGCTGGACGCCTCCCTCCCCTTTCCTGCAGCTCCCATGCGGGGCCTCACAACCCAGCCAGCCCACCCGGCACAGCCAGGAGGCCTTGCATGGATGCCACGCTCCCTGAGCCTTTAACAACACCTGCTAGAAGAGTGCCTGGTGGTGGCATGAATGAAGCTCGCTGTTCAAGCAAGGAGCGTTTATAGTTATTGCTATGAATAGGGAAGTCCTGTCCCTTGGGACCGGAAAGCAGCAGGCATGTCGGCTGGAGCCAGAAAGCCAGTGCAGCTGCAGATAACACCTTAGGGGCTGTGGCACTTGCCCTCTGCCCCTACCTGGCACTGAAAGACAAAAATGCTGAATTGTCTTTGGAAGTTTCAAATCACATTGCTTCTCATACTGCAAGGAAAACAATGGGTCCCGCGTAGTGGGATCTGCAGTTGCCTCCCAGCAGCAGCTTTTCAGAGTGTGACTCACTTTTCCTGGACGGGAAGGGAAGGAAGGCTCCTCCGGAGTAAACGAAACTTAATTAGCTTTAAAAAAATTTTTAAAAATGGATGCTTAATTTGTATTAGGCAAATGCATTTCCAAATGCCTGCTGAAAGTTCCTCTTCCAATCACTTAAAATAAGTCGTCAAAAACTGAACTTAGTATTTTCTCTCCTGTCACTGGTTTCTCTCCTCAACTTAACTGTATTAAAGTATTACCCTAGTCATCCAGGTTTGCAGATCTGAAGTTCTCTTGACTTTAGCCTCTATGCTACCTGGCTCGTCCCACCAGCTAAGAAATCCTTCTTTGCACCATCTTTCACAGTGGTTTTCTCCTTGATGTTTCCATGGACACCATCCTAGCTGAGGTAATCACTCCTCCCCTCCTGGAGCACAGCCTCAGTCTGCTGTCTGTCACTCTCAAGATGGCTGGCACCCTAGTCCAGGGGATACGTTGTTGCAACAATGTCATATGCTGATCATCTCAAAGATATTAAATGAGTCCCTGTTCCCTATGGCAAAATGTGCAGCTCCTTGGAGGGACTTTCAAGACTTTGCAAAACTTATTTGCCAACATTATTTGCCTACTCTCTATTCAAACTCCTTGTTTCAGTCAAAATAGTCATCAAAAATCCCCTGCAACGGTCTCATGCTTTTTCTGTTTCTAAACTGTGTCTTCTATCCAAGACACCTTTCAACTCTCTATTGGCCTATTCTTCAAAATCCAGGTGAAGCATCGTTTTTACTATGAATAGTTTCCCAGCTTTTCAGAGAAAAAATTATGTTTTCCTTCTCAAGACACCAAATACTTGTTTGTATCAGTCTTGGACAATTACATACATTACTGGTAATTGTCTACCTATCTTGTCTCTAAATCTCCACTGATACACTCTGGGAAAAATGAGCAAGATGACTAGATGGGCAGCCTTGAGAATACCCATTAAATGCCCATGGAGTATCCAGTAGCATTTTGACATTTTTCTCTTATTAATGATCTACTTGGATTAAAATAAAGGACATTGTAAAGTGCCAAAGAAACAGCTACATCTGTGTCCCAAGCTCCTTCCAGTGCTGACCCTGGCATGCATCCTACCACCCCTACGTCCTACTTCTGACCAAAGGCACATATTTGTGTATCTGTAACCATGGAAGGACTGAGGAGATCAGCTAATATTGAAATATTGGGCTTAGTGGTGCTGTGCAGAAGCCAAATGAACTAACCAAGTAACAAGGATGTATAAAATGGTCTATAAGCCCATCTTTATAAAGCCCAGGGGTTTATAAAATGGTGTATAAAAACATCTACTTAAATCTCAAAGTAGAACTATTTAGGGATGTTTAAAAATCTCTTCAGCTGTTAGATTTTATTTAATACAAGCAAAATAAAAACACACATGCCTCCACATGAACTAGTCAAGCAACATTTCCAAAGTGTGAAGTTCTCTTAGAAATGCTCTTTATGATTTAATTTGCCCATCTGAAGTCTAATATAAGACAAAATTTAGACATCTTTCTTCAAGGTGTATTATAGCCAGAAGATGCTGTAAACCTGAGTGACCCTAAAAGAGGTTCTGGAACCAATGACAATAAAATACCAATTCCCCCACTCTACCAAACAATGCTCAAAACACTAGCTGGGTGTCCTACAAGTCAATTCAATTCTGACACTGTCTACCCAGAAATAGTCAGATTCCACCGATTAAGGGCTCAGTTTCACAAGACCACCCTACACTTCAGATGCCAACCACAAGTCCAGATTGCCTATACTTCTGACCAACTGGCTATAAACCAGAGGTGCTCACCATGCCCCCATATTTGATTAGTTTGCTAGAGTGGTTCACAGAATTCAGGAAACCTGTTTACTCACTATTTTACCAATTTATTACGAAAGATATTGAAGGATATGAATCAACAGACAGATCAAGAGATACATAGGGTGAGGTCCTGAACAAAGGAGCTTCTGTCCTCGTGGAGTTTGGGGCCCTGTGTGGTGTCATGTGAAAGCATTCTGGTTCTCCAACATAGAAGTTCTCTGAACCCCACCCTTGGGGTTTTTATGAAGGCTTCTTACATAGGCATGCTTGAATGCAACATTGCCTGTTGGAGATCGATTCAACCTCCAGCCCCTCTCCCCTCCCAGGAAGCCTGAAAGTACCAACCCTCCAATCACATGGCTGGTTCTCCTGGCAACAAACCTCCATCCTTAGGTGGGTTCCAAAAGCCACCTTATTGAATAAGAAACACCTTTCTCATCCCTTAGAGAATTCCAAGGATTTGGGGAGCTGTGATCCAGGCACTGCAGGTGAAGACCAAACATAATGAGGCATATATATTATAAAACACAATATCACTGGCCCTAAAAAGTATTCTTTCTGAGTTGAGGCTGTCAGTGTGCCTTTAGGCCATGTGAGGCGGAAGGTCAAAGATGAGTGATGTGTGAAGGAGAAAGAACCAAGGCAACAAAGCACCATAGTGATGACCATGGCCTCAGAGCCAACTCTGTGTGACTGCACAGAAGGTGAGCTATGAGCCAGGAAAGGAGGGACTAGCTCCGACCACATAAAATGGAGAAATAGGCTCAGAGGCACATCAGATGGGTTTGCATTGCAGGAGAAAAAGGCATGACCTGAGGGATAGAAAGAGATAAGAGAAATTATATAGAGAGTCAAGTGAAAAGAAAACATCACAATGGACACTTGATTATTTTCCTCTCACTGAGCAATAGGCAATAGTAAGTTTTATGAGAAAAGACAGGGTCACATTCAACCACAGCGCAGGCCTCATTCCTTGATGGTTATTAACAAAAGTGTATGAAGAGCTACATGAACTAAACAGATATGCCAAAATTTAAGCAGATACCCGTGCTCCTTTGAAACATGGGATTTTGTTTGAAGCTTTGATTATAAAGACACATTCTCATTTTAGTAAAATCAAATAGCAGTGGGTTACATCAAATACTTCATTTTGTGCCCCAGGGTTGCTGTTAACAGGTGGGCATCCTCCAACGAGTCCTCTACATAAGTAAACATATATATCTCTATATCTATCCATCTCTGGATAGATAGGTAGATGATAGATAGATAGATAGATAAATAGATAGATAGATAGATAGATATAGATAGATAGGCAAATAGGCACATAGGCAGATATTGGGTTGTTGGGAAAGTCATGACGCATTTTTGCATTGAAAAACAGAAAAATATGTCATGACTTTCCCGACAACCCAATAGATATTAATAGATGATAGATAGATAGATAGATAGATAGATAGATAGATAGATAGATAGGCAGATAGATAGGCAGATAGATATAGACAGATGATAGATAGATCAACTTACCATTTCTATGCAAATAGAATCATGCTACAATTCTGCCCTACAACTTGCCGTTTTACTTTTCCAATACTGGGGACAACTTTGAATGCGTATACATAATAATTTTGCTCTCATAAAAAAATGATGGGGGGCCGGCCGAGTGGCACATTGGTTAAGAGTTGGTTCGGATCCCACATGA
>NW_017731717.1:496164-502638 GCF_001890085.2 Hipposideros armiger
CAGTTACCCTCATTGTAGTGGCTGTACCAGTGGCATGACACCATTCCCACTAAGTAAGGAGACAAAGATGTGCCCTACAGAGGGGTAGCCCACACTTCTCTTATACTCTATACCCTGAATTATATGCCCTGGAGCAGGGTTGCATCTGTCTGGATAAAGGAGGGCCTCTTTCTTTGTCAAAGATGACATCTTTCAAACAAGATGAGCGCTCAAGGGATTATGATGCCCAGAAGAGGCATTATTTTTATCCCCACAAAGGATCTGTGTGGGTGAACAGCCCTGCCATTGACCCAGTTAACCAAAGATGAAAACTGGGGTCATTCTTGGTGCCTACCAAATTCACCAGCAAGTCCTACTGATTCCACCTCAAGTCCATGACCACCACCCTGGTTCATGCCACCATCATCTATTCTGTAGAGTACCACATACGCGTTTATAGTATGCACCATTGTATATGAAGGGGTGGAGGGATAAATACAGGTATGTGCTTGTATTGGTATAGAATACTCTGGAAAAATATGCTAATTTTTCTAATAAAAAATAGTGACTAATAATTTACTCTAATGACAGTAATTGGCTCTGTGGTAGGACTCTGGATGTCTGGAGGTAGGTGGAAGAAGGGACTTGCCCAGCATGTCCTTCTGTACTTCCCACTCCTCCTTTCACCAAGAAGATGGGTGAAGAAAAACGTCAACCATCCCTGTCGTTCTCATTGCCAGTAAGAGCTACTTTAAAAGATACTGCTCTTCTCTTTGACTCTCAACCTTTGTCTCAGAACTACTTCACAGAAAATATAGAAATCATCTCCAGACACATTTCTCAGTTTATGGCCATTTTCTTGTGTATCACCTGCCTGGGCATGAAAGGTTTTTACATTTATTTCCACCATTTCACATAATAAGATCCCTTTTTCTCATTTGTTTCCTATCTATCTATCTATCTAATCTATTTATGTATCTATCATTTATCTATCATCTATCTTTATCGCTATCACTATCTTTATCTCTCTTTCTCTCTATCCCTTTATCTCTCTATCTCTATGGCTACCTCTACCTCTCTGCACTTTCTTGGTAGTATTGAAATACCTTCACATTTTTTCTCTCCTTGAGAAGAATTATCTGTACCCTAGACCTCTTTGCTGGCATTTTCCCTGTATTTCCCCTTTATAGCTAAGTTTCTTAAAGAGTTTTCTGTATTTTTCCCTCTCTATTTCATCGTTAACCATTCACACCCATCCCACTGGATTTTCTTCCCTTCATTCCTCTGCAACAGGGTTTCCCAAGCTCACTAAAGACCTCCTTTGTTAATAAGCCCAATGGACATATTTTCTGTCTTTATCTTATCTGACTTCTGCCCAAAATATTGTCACTGAAGATTGCTGCCTCCTTTCCAAAAGTTTTATTTCATGGTCCCCATAAAGCTTCCTTCCTTTCCCTCTCCCTTGCCCAAGTAGGAAGTTTGTCTTAGTGGTTCTCATAGAAATCTAAGCATACCACTATTATGTGATTAACCATGGGTCTGAACAGGAATAGCTTCTCTGTTAGATGATCCTATNTTAAGAGTTGGTTCGGATCCCACATGAGGGCCAGTGATGCTGTGCCCTCTACAGCTAAGATGGTGAACAACAGCTCAACCTGGAGCTGGGCTGCCAGTGAGTCACCGGCGATGGTGTAGGCTGCAGTGGGGCTGGCTGGCAGCTGGAGTGAGCTTTCGTGAGCTGCCGTGAGCTGCCGTGAGCGGTCGTCCAATGGCCGGCGAGTGACAGGTTCCCCTGGGTAGAGCGCAATGATAATACCAACATGGGCCAGTGAAGTGACATCCTCCACAACTAGACTGAAGAACAAAAAGGACAGCAACTTATCTGTTCCCCTCCCCCAATTTCTCAATAAAATCTTAAAAAAAAAACGATGGAATGGCATTCTGGTGAATTAATGCACCATAATTCATTTAATTGTACATGTAGTACTTTTCTAGGTTTTGCTTCCTTTCCAACATTAAGAAAAGTTTACAATATGTATGCTTTTTTCAGTAACTAAAACAATCAATAAAGATGGTCAGGTCTTCGTCTGTATTAGAGGTTTCATTTTTCCTTTCATGAATAAAATAATAAAAACACATACATTTGAAAAACAGTTAAGAGTATGGCTAAACAGGTAAAAAAACTTCAGTAGCCATAAATAAATATATAATTTTTTACAACTAATTAGCTTGGGAAGAGTTGGTTAAAAGTGGTAAAATCACTACCGTATAAACAAACATTAAAAAATATATAAAGTCATATTGAAAAATATTCATGTTTAACTAGTGAGTTTTCTAACAATTTACTTGGAGTCACAGAAAAAGCTTTTAAAGAACTTCATGAAAACCTAAAAATAAGCAAAGCAGGTATGGCTAGCTGAAAATTAGTAGTTCTCTGCTTAATAAAACTTCTTTAAAAATCCCTTGTGCTATCATTTTATAATCACAAATAGTTATCCCCTTACCTTCTATTCTAACTCCTGACAACTATATAATCATGTAGTATATAACACAGAGTTTTTTTTTCGTTTTTTTTCACTCAGCATGACTCCCTTGAGACCCATCCAACTTGTTGCATATGTCAATGGCTCGTTCCACTTTATTGCTGAGCAGTATTCCATGGTATGTATATATTATAGTTTGTTTGGCTATTCATCCATTGAAAGACATTTAGATTTTTCCTAGTTTTTGGCTATTACAAATAAAGCTGCTATGAACATTCAAAACAAACAATAAAAACACTTCTAAAAAGAAAATGGAAGACTAAGAACTTCCCTGGGGCAGGGGCGGGGAGGTCACAAAAATGATCAAAAACCCTAAAATTTGTATTAATGACTCAAGATGCACATAATATTTATTGGGGGAAATTGTAAGTATGTGGAAAAACAGAAATTAGAATTATTCAATTTTACTAGCTTATCTATTTGGGCTTTTAAACCAGTTTAACAAAAAAACAAAAAACTGTGCTTTTCATGGATTTTTAGAGCCTCACCTCCCATCTATTTGGGAGGAGAGCAGGAAGGTCTCTGAAGTGATTCCTCTGATCAGAAGATTTATTCAACATGGTTACCATGTACTCTGAAAACTGGTACAGAGAAAAATCTGACATTCATTCCATCTGCCAGTGTTCCTGGGTAACAAACCAGATGGTGGGCATGGTCTGTGCCTCAGCTCTACATACAGAGATCCTGAAAGACATAACAGCACACTGTGTATTGCTTGAATGGGAGATAAGGAATGTTTATTGTATGGAAGCAAGAAGGTAGACATGATTAGCTGGCCCTTCCCCTTCTGTTCTCCTCCCCCCACCTCCTCCTCCTCCTCCTTCTAAATGAGAATTAGAATGCAATCTAATAACTTGTTCATTACTACAGATCTGTAAAAGGAATAATTCCTTTTACAACATAGCCACACACAGTGTCGTTTTTAGTCAGCACTTTCCCATCATTTTGTCCGGTCTCTTTTATTTCAGAATGTCTCCCACCAGCTAGCAGAACTAGATAATACCTTGACAAGCAGAGAAACTCAGTTTCCTAAATCCAACTCCTATGAGAAAGGCTGGAGTAACACTTGACACCCACTAGGATGGCTATAACAGAAAGGCAGACAATAACAAGCATTGGTATGTGGAGAAGCTATAATCCTCACCCATTGCTGATGGAAATATAAATTTGCTCATATACTTTGGAAAACAACTTTGCAGTTTCTAAAATGTTAAATACAAATTTTTCATATGATCCAGCAATTCCACTCCTAGATACCAATTCAAGAAAAGTGATATTTATATTGGGTTGTCAGAAAAGTCATGACGCATTTTTGCAATGAAAAACATAGAAAAAAATACATCATGGCTTTTCCAACAATCCAATATGTCCACATAAATATTTTTACACAAATGTTCATAGCAGTACTATTCATACTAGTTAAAAAGTGGAAGCAACCCAGATGTCAGTTAACTGATGAATGGATAAACAAATGTGTTATATCCATACAATGAAATATTATTCAGCAATAAAGAGAAACAAAGTACTCACACATGCTACAACATAGCTAAAGCTTAAAAACCTTATCTTAAGCAAAAGAAACCAGACACAAACAACAAAATGTATGTACGATTTCATTTATATGAAATGTTCAGTAAAGGCAAATCCATAGAGACAGAAAGTAGATTAGCGGTTGCCTTGAGTTGGGAATGGGAAGTGGTTGCTAATAGACAGGAGGACTATTTTGGAAGGTGATGGAAATGGTCTAAAATTGGATTGTGGTGATGGTTGCACGACTCTGTAAATTATACTTAAAACAAGTGAATTTATGGTATGCAAATTTACTCATTAAGCTGAAAGAAGAAGAAATGGAGGAAAGGAAGGAAGGAAGGAAGGAAGGAAGGAAGGAAGGAAGGAAGGAAGGAAGAAGGAAAAGAGTAAAACAGCTCTCTAAGCTGGAGAGCTTTGCCTTGTTAGCACCATGCACAATGCACCCAACAACAACAACACACAGGTGTCCCACTAGATTCTGATTTCTGGAAGAAGGAGCAAGTTATGCAAAGTGCTAAGGAAGTTCACAGTCTGCAAAGGGTGGGAAAAACAATCTTTCCTTTCATCTATTTTTGTAAAAGTCGCAGAAGCTATAAACATCTTCCCTTTCCTAGGTTGATAATTTTATCCTGCGTGACCTGTCTTTAGCCCCAGAGAAGGAAGTCATTGAATGCGCCCTGAGGATGCAGAGGTACTTGACGCTCTCCCACACTCTCCTTGTCAGCATGCAGCCCCTCTTGTTGCCACATTTTCTATCACCTGCTTCTGGTGTTAATCTTGCCAATAAATGGCAAGAGAGGACAGAAGAATTAGCTGTTGGAGTGGTGACCGACACAATGAGCTGACCCAGGGGTCTGTGAACAGTTTATTTATTTGATACCATTTCCTCAGAACTGACAGGCAACCCTTCCTTTTGAAATCACTCTTGGCCACCATCATGCTCTGACGTTGAGCGTGCACAGCTGGGAGGAGGCCAGGCTCGACCTGCGCACTTAATTACGTGTTTTCTTAGAAACACACCAAGGGTGGTGTGGATGCCTTGCTTCCTGGCAGGGTGAACCACACAGAGCCCTACAAAAATGCTGCTTCTGCTGCTGCTGAGAGAAAGAGAAAGAAAACACACCAAGCACATGAAAGTTCAGAGCAGGGACCCGTTCTCAGAGCGAACAAACCCAGTAAAGAAATAACATGTGAAAACTCTGGGTGTCCTTGGAGTTCAAACACACACACACACACACACACACACACACAACTTGTTCAGGTCTGTGCAATGATGAGTTCATTCTTCATAACTATATCCGGTGCACACTGAAAACCTCCAGTAGAATGCAATGCAGTATATGGGCCAACAATGTCACCTTCCTGTCAGAGCAATGTTTTCTGTTTTGGAAAACAATTTCCAAGAGGATGTTTTACTTTTTCATAGCACATCAAATATCAGGCTGTGTGTTTGGGCTGGGGTGGGAGTGGGGTGAGTGGGGAGGGTGTCAGTCTATTTCTAAATAAACGGCTGTTTGCTTTCTTACCTTTTGAACCAAATATAGAGATTTCTCTAAAGATGTGCACGCTGACGCTCTATGAATGTGGTGAGCTCAGTAGTAAGTAAATGGGAACTTCACATGCTGCCCACTCCCAGGGGACGACTGCTCCTGAGTGAGCCAGGTGCCTGTGAATGCTGATACATTCAACACCATCACAGCCTGCTGAGGGAGATGTGTTCAAGTTACACTGGGGGCACGTAAGATGTGTGCCTAACCCAGGCACAGAGGGTCACAACCTGAAAGAAGGAAGGTGGGATAAGCCCCATCTCATTGAGACATACTCAGATTACCCCAGTCTTTGGAAGAAGCATCTTTATTTGTTCTGCAAACGCTTTCAGATACTGCTCCATATCTATAATCTTCTGCAGAGCAAAATTTCTAGAGGGTTCAATCTACTGTAGCTCTTTTCCTTACCTATTTATTTTTCCATTCTATCAATCTGCTTTTTGTCTTAAGCAATCTCCTAAATCCATTCTGGCAAAAGTCACTAGTGACCACCTTGGTGTCAAAACCACTGGATGTTGTTTGGCCTCAGTAACTCAACTTTTCAACAGCAGTTGACCACTACCCTCTTCTTGAAACACTCTTCTCTAGGAACACTCCACTTCACTTGTTTTCCTTCTACGTAACTGGCCCTTCCTTCACAGTCACCATTTTTAGTGTTCTTTGCACCTGAACTCTACCTTTAAGACTTACTCAGATTAAAACCTTGATTTGTTTTTTCTTTCCTTCTTTAGGTGATCTCATCCATCCTATGACTTAATATCATCTGATTACTAACAGCCCCGACATTTATTCACTGTAGTCCTCTAATCTCAGTTGGTATACCCAAATTCTTATTGGACATCACCTATTTTTTATGCACTGGACAACTCAAACTT
>NW_017731717.1:504353-540159 GCF_001890085.2 Hipposideros armiger
ATCCTCACTGCCTAGGTCAGTGAAATTCCCTTCATCCACCTACAATCAAATTTAATTAGATTAAATTATTGGTCATTATTTTTATTAGAAAAATTAGTGTATTTTTCCAGAGTGTTCTATACCAATGCAAGTACATACCCACCCCTTTATATACAATGGTGCATGCTATAGAGGTGCATGTGGTACTCTGCACAATAGGTGATGGTGGCTTGAACCTGGGTGGTGGTCATGGACTTGAGGTAGAATCAGTAGGTCTTGCTGGTGAAGTTTGTAGGCACCAAGAATGACTCTGGATTTCAATAAATGTTGATTTATTAAGTCTTGAATGAGTAAGATAATTTTTTCCCATGACTTTAGATTTAATACTAACTGTGACAGGAACTGCTCATTGCCTCTAATATCTGTTTTCCACCTTTTCACTTGTACCAAAACCTCAAATGTGTTCATTTGAAAAACTGCATTTCCCAGCCTCCCTGGTGTGGCCATGTGGTCATATTCAGGGTAATGAGATGGAGGTAGAAATATTGTGTAGTACACAGAAGCTTCTTTAGAAGGGAGGGGCAACCTTTCTCTCATTTTCTCTTATGTGATGTGAATGGCTGTAGCTTTATCAGCCCTCTCATGACCTTGAGAATGGATGGCAGAGGAGCGGGAGAAAAGGAGCGTGGGACCCTGGTATCTTTATAGGGCTACTTCACCCGCCGTGTGCCAAATACCTCTGGACTTTTAAATGTAAGATAACAAATGTTTAAACTGTTTGAGTCACTCTAGGTGGATCTCTGTAACTAGCAATAGAACTTAATCCTAACTTACACACATCATAAAATAAAAAGACTTAACATAGGTTGACTCACTTGAATGCTGGGAAGTTTGAGCCTTTGGTTCTCTAATTCATTTACTCCACAGGGGAAAGGAGGGACAGCAGTCCAGGTTTGGGTAAAGCACAGTGGCCAGATGAACAATAACATGTTTGATGCCCATGGCTTAATGCATTTGTCTGGAGCCATGGAAAAAAGGAAAAAGTGAGAGTTTAGCAGACTAAGACGTGTTATTGTTATTTGCTAGCCAATTTTCCAGGGAGTAAGTGACTGGATTAAATCTCCACTTAATTATTCAAAAGAGTTATTGGATTAAATAGGCCAGTTATTTCCGTCTAAGCAGTTATCTTTTTTGAAATAAATTTTAAATTGGATTTTTTTTCAAGTTGGTAATTCTAAGACCAAATAGAAATTTGGTCACCAAATAGGACATTTCAACACCACAAGAGTATGTTGTTAGAGTCCAGGGAGCGTATTAGCTCCAAGTATGGGAGCTAAAAGTAATGTTTGGAAGAAGCATTGTGGATCTAAAAGGCATGGACCACAACCAATAGAGATGCAGCCTGGGTGGTAACTAATGTTTTAGTGTCTTAGAAAAGCGTGCAATTTATTTATCCTTAGCAGTGTTCAAAATATTTAGTGGCCATTATCTTAAAAGATGTTTTGAAATAATTTGAATACCTGAATGTATGTGAAAGAGTCCAGACCCATGTATTTACACTGGAAAGTTTGATAAGCGACATTTTTCCCATATAGGCATGCAATTGATTTAACTATAGGCTTGACCCATGGAATTCCCTTGTCAACTGACAGCCATGAGAAAACCCGCTCTTGTGCTGGAGTGCTCCTCCTGAAAATAGAGCAGGCGCTTCTTGCCCTTTCTCACAGTCCTCTCAGCTGCAGGGAAACAAGAATGCCCTTTGTCAGGCATACCCAAGAGGAGCATTTTGGAGCTCAATTTTCTCATGGTGTATTCAATGAAAGGGAATGAAGATAATTCCATTTGAAATATGTCCAAGTGTTTCTAGCATCATCCCTGTGCTGTGGCATATTTCTGAAACAAATGAGACAGTAAGGAATCAAATCAGTTGGAGGTCTAATGCTCCCCCAAATGGCTTCTTCTAAAGCTTGCCATGGCTTTCTTTTATCCTTCTTTTTCCTGAAATAAAATGTTGGATGCCCTAGCCTACTGAATCAAAGAAACATACAAACAAAAATGGCTACCATTTATGTCTGTAACCTCAATGTATCTCAGCATATAAAAGAGCCATTTCTTCAGTAGTCCTGCTGCTTAACTTCCTTTCAGACACTGTGAATGAATCATGCATCCAAGAAGCCTTAGCTTGAGAAAAGGGACCCGAGTTGCCATCCACATAGACTAAACCTGCCGGGCCCTGCACTGGAATCTGTAAAGTCAAGGTGCTCAGGGTCCTGAAATCATCCCATCCAGGACACTCAGTAGGAGGTGGCACCTCCTCAGAATGGCCTCCCAACTTACCACTGCTCTTAGCCTTGACCCAATGTGTTACTGTAGTTGGGAACAGCACATTGTATGCACTCAGGATGAAACATTGAAGGGCGTAGATATTTTTACTTTTAATTAGTTTTTAATTAACCTTTCCTTAATAGATTATTTGGATAAAATTATTTTTATATTTCTCTTTGCATTTGGAAAATCAACCCATATGCTCACCACTTAAGCTGTCCATAATTATTACTGGTATAATGCTAATGACTGAAAACTATTTTTAAATGAGTACATGAAGTGTTTTAAGTTTTGCTGAATGTGATTTCTATGTTATTCACATACCAAGAAGGTTGAAAGAACAGGCTTTGTAGTCAGACTGCCTAAATCTGCCATTTACTAGTTGTGTAATCAGGGAAAGTTACTTCACCTAACTGTATTTGTTTCTTCATATGTAATCAGTGGGGAGAAAAATAGTAGTACCTACTGATAGCAAGTACTCAATAAACTTGATTATACATAGTGGAAGGCATCAAATATGCAGAATAAATGTTCAGTTGCTATACCAGTAGAGAGAATTCCATCATTACAATGAGAGAGAGAGAGAGAGAGAGTGTGTGTATGTGTGTGTGTGTGTGTGTGTGTGTGTGTGTGTGTGTGTGTGTGTGAATGAGCCTTGGGGTTTGGATTCAGTCTAATTTAGCCTTGCACATCCATATAGAGCTCTCTGGGTAAAATATCTTTAAGTAGATAGCACACACTAATCTGGTCATTCATTGGCCTGCTGCAGTGATATTACCAATGTGATTATAAAGTTGCAGGATGTACTAAAAAGATAAACTGCTATGCCAGAATTTACACATCAAAAGGACTGTTGACCTTTAAAGCTGTTACTTTGTAAGACTTGTCTACACATTTATTCTAATGCTGCTATGATTACTGAAAATGTTCTTGGTTTTTCTGTTTGAGAAAGGCTCTCTTAAACAGTATACAGGCTGCAGGCAAAAATTAATGAAACCCATTTCAGTTTCCTATCACATCTGACACTAATTGTGACTATTCTCCAAAATTACATTTAGCCTTCAGAAGAATTGTTAACACTATCAGAAGTCCAAAGAATGAATAACTGGCCCTGAAAGTAGTGAATACATGTATTCCTCATTCATCCACAAATATTTATTTCAATGCACTACTGAAGATGCTTTTACAATATGTACCCTACTGGCATAAGTGAAACATTTCCTCAAGTAATTGTTTTGATAGAAATGTACATAAATTTCAGCATGCGTTTAATTAAATAAAAGCTATTCAAATTAGTTTACAGACACACATCAAACTTGAAAGAATCCACAAAGATGCTACTCTAAGAATATCACAAGAAAATCATGGTAAGCACACTAGTTTTTAAATAGAAGTTAAATTTTCGATGTTAGTGAAATAGACTATTTGAATTTATTATCATTTAGTGTTATTTTTAAGATTTCTGTTGGATTAGTTCCCTAGGGCTACCATAAAACAAAACAAAACAAAACAAACACAAACTGGTTTGAAACAACAGGAATGTATTCTTTCACAGTTCTGGAAGCTAGCTGAGTCCCAAATCATGGCGTTGGCAAGGCCCTGCTCTCGCTGAAGGCCCTAAGGAAGGGCCCTTCCTTATCTCTTCCTGCCTTCTGCTGGTTTCCAGCAATCCTTAGCATTCATTGGCTGGTAGATACATTCTCCAGTGTCTGCTTCAATTGTCACATGGCATTTTCTCTGTATATCTGTGCCCAAATGTCCATCCTCTCTTTATAAGGCTACAGCCATACACAACCACCCTAATCTAATATGATCTCATCTTAACTTAAGCACATCTGCAAAGACCCTGTTTCCAAATAAGGTCACATTCACAGATACCAGGGGTTAGGGCTTCAACATTATTTTGGGGAAACACAATTCAACTCATGACACCCATATATGTCAATTCAGCTAGGCTATAGCCCCCAGTTATTCAATCATACACTAATACTACAGGCATACCTCAGAAATATTGCAGATTCGGTTCCAGACAGCCACAATAAAGTGAGCCATAATCTTTTTTGCTGGTGGAGGACCGTACCTTCAATTTGCAAAAAAATGCAACATCTGCAAAGTGCAATGAAGTAAAGTGCAATAAAACGAGGTGTGCCTGTATTGGTGTTGCTGTGAAGGTATTGTGTAGGTGTGATTAATATCCATAATCAATTTGCTTTCTGTAAGGAAGACTTTCCCAGATAACCTGAGTGGGCTGCTTCAATCAGTTGAAAGGCCTTAGTTACAGAACTGAGGCTTTCCTAAGGAAGAAATTTCACTGGGGGACTGCAGTGTCAGTGCCCCTCAAGATTTTCTAGCCTACGCTTCCTAATGGCCTGCCCTACAGTCTTCTGACCTGCCTAGCCAGCCTGCCCCCCCTCCACCAACCAGCTCCCTTCTACCCCCCCCACCCCCCTTTGGTGCCACACACACACAAATCACATAAGTCAATTCTTCGCAATAAATCTTAATATGTATTAGTGATTCTTTCTCTGGTGGAACCCTGACTGATACAATACCTAAAAGACTATATACTCCTTGAAATCAACATGTCCTCATACAGAAAATCATTTGCTGATCACCTATAGCACCACTTGCAATATAGTGTGGGGGTTAAGTGTGCGAGCTCTGGAGTTAGGCTGCCTGGGCTGAAAGTCTGGCCTCCACGCTTACCGTTCTGTCACCTTGGGCAAAGTAACACTATTTCCCCATGCCTCAGTTTCCTTATCTGTATGAGAGTGAATAATAGTATCACTCTATAGAGTAATATTTGTTAATACTTAGAGCAGTTAATACCGGCTCATACTTATTGCCAGTGGTATGCTGGAGCCAACTCGCACCGTCTCAGGAAAGCCAAGTGTGATCATCGCCTCTTAAGTCCATGTTCACTTTCGAGAACTTTGGTAGCTTAAATTCAGCTGTGGGGAAAATACTGACCTCATAAAAATCGCAAACACTGCAAATCAAGGCTTTTTGTTCCCCAGAGTTGGATCACCAGCACAACACTACGTATATTAATGTCTGATACAAAGTTAGGCCTTGGTAAAGAGTAGTGACTATAAGAGAGAAAGTGCAACAGGAAGAAAAAAAAAAGTGGATACTGTTCGTCCATTCAGTCTCTGCACAAAACAGAAAAAGGCACCCTGCCTTCAGCACACTTCAGTGACATCTGCCAGGAAATCATCATATTTAATTAAATCTATAATGTGAAACTATTCCATTATTCTGTCATTTTTGAAAGGTGGTTCTTCTCACTTAGTAAGTATGTGAGTGGTTCCTTTACCTGCATTTTTATCATCAAATACACTTTAATTCTTGTGAAGAAATAACTTAAAAAGAAAGATATTTCTTAAATAAAATATTTTCAATTCCAGGACATTTTGAAACATCTTTTCAGTGGAGAAAAGGGCATCAGTGAAAGCATCAAAAACAGAACAGTCACTGGAAACAGTAATGTTGAAGGGAAGGCACAGGGGCATGTATTTTTAGACTATTTTGAATAAAGTTGGATAATACCCAAGGAGAGCAAAACAAAACACAACGACAACAAGGACTTGGACGTGAGGAGCGCTTAGAAGGTTATGAGAACTAATTCCCTCTCGCTAGTGCCTAAGGTCGTATTAAGATTTATCCTCCAGCCCGAGCTGGGCTCTAGCCACACAGCCTGCTAGTTTTCAGAGGTCCACGGAGGCCATCCTTGCGAGGCGCCGTGAAGATAGCCTCCCCTGGCCCATTCCCCGTGCACTCACAAGGTCTGCTGCTCCCCAAGTCTTAAGATGTGAAATAAAACCCCCAAGGACTGCAATTAACAAGGGCCAGCAGTTATGGCAAAGCCCCCTGGATTCCCATGAGAAACTCTCTAGGCTTAGTTCATCTACGTCACATGAGTCTGCAAACAGGAGGCCACCAGAGTTTAAAAAGACTGTGACTGCTGGAGATTTCCCTGGCCATATTTAGCTCACATGTCTCACGATCATAGGCAGAAACTGGAAAGAGACAAAGGGAATTAGAGGGAGTGAAAGAAGGCAAGGGCCGGTGTTAGGAATCAGGATGCAATGCTGCCACCTTCCTTCCCCCAACCCCTCACTCCCACCCTCCCAAGCTTCTCTTAGCGCTTGTTTTCTCTCCAAGGAAGCTGCAGCCTGAGGTACTCCTCCGCCATCCCTGGACATCTGCTTGGCTTGTCTATTTTCTGCTACAGGCAGAGGACAGGAAGGAAGAGTTTGTTTCCTGTAAATAGAGGGAGAGAAAATTACAGCTATTATTGTTTTGACAACGGAAGCCCTCCCTGAAGCTTGTAACAGGGTTCATTCCTGACAGGCATCAGGTCTGAGTTGCGGGCTCTCGGCAGAAATTCCTCCCAAGGGGTCCCCGGGAGGGGGGGAAAGCTGAAAGACTTGATGGCTTTGCATTAGATGTCTAATGGCATAAAGATGTAATTCTGGGCAATCTTGATATCGGGCTGTGCAAATGGAATGCAGCCTGCGTTTTGATGAGTATTTTGATGCAAACCTCCGCTACCCCAAATGAGCATGCTGGGGCTTGACTTTCAAGTGTGGCGCGCGCGCGCGCGCGCACACACACACACACACACACACACACACACACACACACCACACAATTTTTTGCAAACACACCCCCTAAGTTTGAAAACCCCTTAATTATTCAAATTATTATTATTTTTGTTTATTTTTTAACTGTCTCCCCTGGTCCACTGGTTTCCCAAACTTTATTTCTTTTGAAGATTCCTTTCCTCCAACTATGTCACAAACTTATGTGAAAAGAGAGAGGCCTATGTCTTCATGTCTGGTGACCAAGCCTAAGTACCTATTGTAGAAGAGAGCCTAGCATGCAGTGATGTTGGTAACTGTTGAATGAATGAGAGCTTTGATAAGCATTGTGTCAGGGATCCTGATCTGTTCTGGGATATAAGGAAATCTTTTCCTGAAGAAGTGTCATGTGAGCCGAATCCTGAATGCTGAGAGGGAATTAACTGGAAGAATCGGGGAGGAGAAGAGGACAGGAAAGCATTCTAGACAAAAGAGACAATAGATGGAGAAGCCTGGGACTGGGAGGAGCACAGCACCTTTGTTGCCCCGTAAGGAGGGAACGTGTTTGGTTTACAAGGAAAGGGGAGAGTGGTATTAGCTGAGACTTAGAGAAGTATGCAGGGCTTCTATGTCAAGTTAAGGATTCCAGCTTTATTTTGAGGGCTTTGGGAAACCATTGTACCGTTAAGCAGGCAGATAGCATCTTAAGATTTGCTTTCTAAAAACATCCTTTTGGCTGCAATGTAAAAAAGGCGCTAGGTGTGGGCAGTGTGCCTACTGTCCTTCCTGCCATTAGGAGGCTGCTGCAGTAATCCAGAGAAAAGAACATGGTAGCCTGGACTCATCTAGTGGTGGAAGGGATGGGGAAATCAGAACAGACTCCAAAGATACCTAGGAGGTAAACAAAGTGGTGGCGTTTAGTTAGATAAAGGTGGGGTGATGGAGGGTGGGAAGAGATGGAGATAGTAAGCCTGCAGTGCAGGTTTTTGACTTGCATGTATACCTGGATGGATGGTGGCATCCAAGGCAATGTGAATTAGAATCAGGGTAAAAAAAAAAATCAAAAGCTTGGTTTTCTGTATGTCTAAATGACTTCAAGATATCCAAGAGGAGATGTGGAAGTAGACAGTTGGATTCAAGAGTAGACAGCTCAAAGAAAAAGTATGGCGGGCAGGAGGTATACATTGGGTGACACTGGTTCATAGGTTACAGTCTATGAACACTTGATAACAAGGACCACTTTGTAATTATTTATGCTTGCCATAGGGTCTAACATGTAAATATAAGATACCACTGACCAATTCAAGGAGTAAATATGGTATGAAGGCAAATTTTACAGATTATGTTAAAGAAGCAAAATAAATGTTCATTTGGAAAGTTTTTTAAAGATGTAGTTAAAAAACAGTGAATAACACGAAATTCATGTATTTTAAGTATACTACGAGCAGTCAGAACTTTTTTTTCTGCCAAAATTTCAAATTGGTTAAAAATCATCACATTAAAAACTCCCCCAAAGACTATTTTTTTATGAGCAAGTTTACTGGGGTTCCAAGTAAACTAGTATGGACAACTATATTCTAAATAAAGATTTTTACTGTAATTCTATCACAACAGTTTTCTGGGTTGAAGAATCATAATGAAAGGGGTACATTTTCCTTAACTTCCAAAGCAAGGCACGAAGCAGTAGTTGCTCGCTTTGCAATTCTGACGCATCTTCCACTTTATGCGAAACAGGACAGCCTGACATGTATTGATTGGAGTAGGAATGCATGGGAATATCATGTTTAAATTTGAATTGTTTTAAGTGAGACATAAACATGAGTGTGAAAGTGTGTCAGAAGATACACACAAGAAGTGCCATAAGTGTGAGAGTGTCCATTTCATAGAAGTGAACTGTATTAGCTTCCTAGGGTTGTCATAACAAAATACCACAAACTGGGAGCTTAACAAAACAGAAACTTATTGTCTTATAGCTCTGGAAGCTGAAATCAAGGTGTTGGCAGAGCCACACTCCCTCCAGACCCCTAGGGGATGATTGTTCCTTGTCTCTTACAGTCCCAGGCATCCTTGGTTGGTGGCAACATAACTCCAGTCTTTGCCTCCAACATCACATAGCCATCTTCCCTCTCTGTCTGTGTGTCTCTGTGTCTCACATGACATTTTCCTCCCTGTGTTTCTGTTTTCTCTTCCTATAAGGACACCAGTCATATGAGATAAGGGCCCACTCAAATCGGGTAGGACCTCATCTTAACTTATCCCATCTGCAAAGACCTCATTTCCAAATACATTCATATGAACAGGTATTGGGAGTTGCGACTTCCGTGTATCTTTTGGAGGGGACACAATTCAATCTAGAGCATGAACTGTGGCAGCTAATGGAAGTGTATGTGTGTGAATATGCAAGTGAGGGCTCAGTGTGCGATTGTGTGGGTGTGTGAGTGCATGCTCCATAGTAAAGAACTATAACCACATCACCAACTGCTTGGCTAGCTTTTATGCTGTCCCTTCACTCCATTCACAATGAGTAATGGATCATTTCCGGGCTCTTGCTCCCACCTTTAATGAATACCAACACTAATTAACTGACAGTAACATGTAGCTGCTCTTGGCTGCGTGCATCTCTCACTGAGGTCATAATGGCTTTTGGTAATTTATTACTCTGTAAGGCACACTCTGTGGCTCAGTGTGAAGACCATTTTTGCAAGTGCCAAAGCATTTTAAGGCAGGCCTTTCTTGGTAAGGTAATATGTTCCATAGCTCCTGGGCCTTGGCATAGTGATGTATCAAAGTCACAATGGTTCCACTGGAATGCTGTAAAGATTTCCAACCACAGTACCATCTGCTGGGAGGGACAGAGGATGACTGTTACACTAAAGACTATTGTTTGTAATATATCGTGCAATCAGAAACAGCAACAGAACCAGCTAAATTATCAGAACACAGTGTATTATTAGTATTATCCACCTTAGAGTTCTTCTGGGAGTGACAAAATTGCATCTCAGAAAGCAAAAACACCTACAAGCAATATCAAGGATTTCTGATTAGGAGCATGGCAGACACCCAAGCCCTTGTGTGCCCTACAATGAGGTCACTCGGGCAGCCTGCTTTCTGACCCAACTCTGTACTCGCCATGAACTCTACCAAATTAGCTTTACACGAGGGAGCCGTATTGCTTCTCAGAGAGGATCAAAGTAGCTGGACCCAGTCCCAATGTTCTGGAGATAACCAGGTCACAGGATACATTTGCACACTGTTTTACTCTTAGTACACCATGCAGCAGATTCCTCTGTATTTCCCAATTTACATCCATAGAGGGTACTTGGGTTCACATGCTTCCTTCTATTATCTGTACTAATCTGGTGACCTGAGATCATTTCTGTTCCCTCCACCCGTTACAATGTGTCTGGAACTGTGGAACATTTTTTTTCTCATGTATGGGGCTACTGTTCCCAATGAAGCCCTTTCATCCTTCCTATAATAACCTTTGTAATAATAACAGCACCTCCTTGTAACACTTAAAATGCTTGTCTCACAAGGGCAGCATGACAATGGAAAGTATGTCAATATGATTTTTCAAATGACATGTGAATAGTGAAAAATCACAAGACTATCCAGCCAAAATAATAAACAACAATGACAGTGAAAAAGATGTATTAATATAATGAATAAAGGGTGGAAAAGAATAGTATAGGTTAGAATGAATTTTAGCTGTTCAGTGGTGGGTGTTATTGGTCAATAAACCACACTTGCATTCACTCTCCTTTTTCTGCTGCTAGATTCACATATACTAAGATCACTCACTACGTACATCTATATATTCTACAAATACATTGTAAATGTGACTGTAAATTTTTGAGAATAATTTTTTTAAATGCCATAACTTAAATATCCAAATTACTATTTTCTTTAATTCTGGAACTATGTGGTTTTTCCAGTGCTACTGTATTTACCTAAAAGACTATGGAACTGATTTTTTAGAAACACCTTTGAATTTAGTTTGTGAAAACTAAAAACAAAATGCATTTTCATTACTTTGTGTTCACATCTTAAATTTGTCATCAAAACTATTTGATTATCTTGAATACTGATCAGATTCAGAGAATTCATTCAAAGTATCTTTTTCTTTAAGTCAGCCTCTTTGAGTGAGTACTTACTATCCCATTTTTAACTTTATTAGATATTCTTGATAACAAAAGTGATACACACTCTTTATAACAAGTTAAAAAAATGTATAAGGAAAAAATAATAATCTCCATCCTCTTCTTTCCCTTTGATCTTACCCTCATGAACTAATAAAATATGGTACAACCATGTTAAAGAATAATAAACAGTGATATGTATTGACCTGGAGGGCTGCCCAAAATACATTAAAAAAAAACAGCATGATCCTCTTCTTATTTTTTAATTTTGTCTATAAACATATAGATCTACTCATACAACATGGATATGCTAGATCTTATTCAAACACTGCCCTAAAGACGGACAGTCAGGGTATTTCCAGTTTGCTGTCACTACAAGCAATGCTCCAGGAGACCTCCTTAATCATGAGTCTTTATGCACTGGCACCTTTATATCTGTAGAAGAAATTCTCTAATTGGGAATTTCTGAGTCAAAATGTATATATCACATTTTTCATTACTTCTGGGACAAGGAAAAAAGTGCGTAGAACTTCATTACTTAAATGTAATTAATACAAAAATTAAAGGCCCAATCTGTGCTTCCCTGTGACGTTAACCAGAGAAAATTAGCCACATTATTGTTTAATCTTTGGTGAGGATATGTTCATTTTGCACAACAAATCTATCACAGTCCTGGGCAGCTATGCTAGTTAAGGCTGTCATCCTTAAATTACTTCTCACTCTTCAAGTGTCTCGAACCAAGTTTCAAAATTAAAATGACCATGATAAAGGCAGAAAAAAATACTGTAGCTATACTATTAGATATAACCTAACAAAAAATACCCAGGAGGTAAGATGCTAATTGGATCATTCTGTTTCATGACCACAAGGTACATAATGATTCAAATCTAACATTCTATTAAACCATTATAAACTCTGCCTGAGAAAAGCAAAAATTTCACCTATTTGGAACATTCTCTAGAGTCACTCAATAAATATTCACCATAGCAATGTCTTTTTTCTTGAGAGTTGAGTCATTTTTCTAGCCCTATCACCTTCCTAATGTCATCACAGGGACTTGTCAATGCATAAGATACACATCGATGGAAAATAACGCGTGCCAGTTTGTGAAGAGTATCTTGGACAAAGACCATCAAATAATGTGCCCACTGCTCATCATTAGTCTTTTCTTTCAGCTGTATATTTTTATTTTACTTTAGTATCTTCAACCATTCAGGAGACAGAAAATACTGTTCAAACTTTATAAAATAATGAGAACCAAGGTCATTACTGAAGAAAAGTTCTAAAGTGTCCCAGAAAGTGTATATTTTATATAACTTGACAAACACTTATTGTCTCCTCTCAGCCAGGAAAAGTCTTAGGCATAAGAGATACAGAATGGGCAAACTGGTCACTGGCCCTGAGGAGGCAAGAGACAATCCAGCAACTACATTTACACACAGTGTGAGAGGGGCTATGATGGAGACATATACAGGTTGTACTGGAACTTCATATATGGGTCACCTACAGTACTAAGGATTTGTCTAAAATACTTGTAGCATCATCACATTGGCAAGGAAGCACACAGAGCTGAATATTCAGTGTGCTAAATAGTGCTGAAAGCTTATGATTAAGCCAAGTGATGAGAAAATTGGGAATAAATGATATAGTAGCAAGTTGAAAATCTACAAGGTTATATTTAAGCTCTTCATTTTGAAAAATGTAAAGACATACTCACATATATTTATAGTGGAACCTTAAGATGATGCTCATGTTAGATAGAAACAAACACAAATTTTCTAATTTGTGAAATCAGTTTATCAAATAAAATTATTCTTTGATCTCCAGGGTATCCACATCCATGGATTAATAAGCCATTATATCATGAGGTTTGACTGTGTTGCTGTAATTTTAATAAATAAAAGTTATTGAAAATAACATTACCTTTGATTCAGTTTTTTTTTACTGTGATAAATTTCCATGTGACAGAGCAATTACAGTTTAATTCAGCATCAAAGATGAGCTATAAAGTAAAAGAATCCCAAGGAATTTGTAAAATAAAAAAACTCGAGAGAACTTTTCAAAAATTGATGATGTGTGAGCTCTAAGAACATCTGTATAATCCACTTAAAAGAAATAGTAAATGGTGTGGTGTAAAGAAGCACTTCATAAAATATTTTCCATCAATGTTTACTGTTAATCTAAAAATGTAATAGTCTATAAAAGCACAATTTTAACCCTTTAGATTTTCTTTGGAAAAAAATCTGTTTTTCTCAGTCCCCTCCCCACCCCACCCCACTCCCACACACAGCACAGGGGTATTTGCTGATTTTGTATTTGTTTTTATAACATGAAGAGTTCTTAAGTAGTTCGCTTAAGTGAAATGTTGTGTATCTTCACTTAGCATTTTCCTGAAAAGGAATAAAAAAATAAAGTCTTATATATTTTTTTTTCTTAAGGCCATTTTGCAAGGACTCCAGTGTATCACCACTTAGCACTCATCTACATAGCAGTAAACAACAGTTCCCCCCTTCCTTCCTTCCTTCCTTCCTTCTTTCCTTCCTTCCTTCCTTCCTTCCTTCCTTCCTTCCTTCCTTCCTTCCCTCTTTCTTTTTTTTCATAAGTATTGACCAAGAACAATTACATGCTTACCATGGTGCTACCTACAGAGATTACCAATGTAGACTTAACAATTACATCAGAACTATTCCATCAAAGGCTTTCATAAGACAGTGTGGTATTAGTTTCACATGTACATGGTTAAGTTCAGAAACTGAACGCCTCTGATTCAGCATTACTTCATCAGCAGGATGAATGATTGAATAAGCCTGGTTATCAATACCTGGACAAACATATTTTCCTCTGTCTTTGAGGACAAGTTCTGAATTCCAAGTGACAGTAAATTGAACATGTGGTCATATGGAAACTGATTAAAATCAGTGAGAAAAACTGCACGCTAATTTAGAAATAGAAAAATACACTATACAAGTAAAATTATTGAGAATGACTTTTTATGTGAAAGAATAACAGAAAACTATCACCCAGTCTTGGACTCAGAGTGTATACAAAATGATGGTTATAGCAGTGTAGACTAATCATTTCTTTTTAGTTTGTAGGAACTCAGCCTATTTGCTTGACACTCACACACAGTATTAGCAGTGTACTCAGTTGAGATACACTCACTAAAAGAAACATTGAAGCTTATAGAAAAGTAACAGATATGTCTGTATATGTGATATTAAGATTGTTAAAGCTCTTGAAATGACTGTGAAGTGGCCCCTGATTATATTCGCAGCGTGGACCCAAACCACCATTTTTCACTTCCATTGAGAATGGACTCAAGGGACACCGGGTGGTAGAAAGCACACAGGTGAAGGAAACAGAGAAGAAATGAAAGCTGCCTCTCTGGTTTGAGATTATATCAGCTTCTCATCATCCTAAAATGTTGGCAGTGTAGTCCTTCCTAGAAATAGGGAGAAACAAAAACCAAAACACTGACTTTAAAGTATAATTAATAAGAGGCAGCTTCTCAAGAACTGCAAAGCATACTATATTTCTCTTTTAATTGGAGTATATCTGCATATATGAATTATTTACATGTAACATAGAGGCTCATAAAGTTTATGAAGCAGAACTTTAAGTGTTGTGTATTCATTTGTTTTATAATCTGCCTTGCATCAGAAAGGGTTTTAAATTGCTTACAAGGATTCTGGGAAGATGGCAGTGGTGGTAGAGGCATGCTATTTAAATGTTCTTGAACCCTCTCATAAAGACCAGACAGGGCAACTATGATAGTAACCCCAAAAACCCACAGACAACATGTGCAGCAAACTAGGTGATAAGATATCCCCCACTAACCCAAAAACATGAGGAACCAGACCAATCACAGTGATAAGACCCATAAGCCATCATCCTTAGCACAGGAGAAAGCAGATGGCAGCCCTGAAAACAGGAGGACCCCAACAAGCTCTCAAAGGAGACACCACAGTCATCTGAGAGAGTGGCTTATGTTAGAGGGTTTCACCAAAGCTCCCCTCCAGGACGAAGCTCCACAATGAGAAGAAATTGCTGGGAAAAAATCCAATTTAGGCAGGCAGGGCAACAGGAATGAAAGAAAAAGTCCAGATGAGTGTCATGGAAACAACAGAAGAGAGAGTGCAAGGGTCCTCAAACTAGAAAAGATATCCAAAATTACCATAGCTACCCCAAAAATACTGGAAAATTCATTTCCCTTAAATATTAGCATCAGAAAAATATCAGAGTTGAATCCTATACAAAGTTATTAAATGAGAAAGAGGAGCGAAATAACATCCCTACAAACAATAAAAATGTGTCAAAAAGACATGCCTACAAAAAGATTGAAAGTATAATCTAATATTTAGAAGCAACCTAAATGAAAAGAAGAAAATAACAGAAGATATAAAGAATAACAAATTAGAATTAGGAAAACTCAAAAATGAGGTGATTGTTGAAAAGAAAAATTTGAAAAAGATGGTGACAGGAGTTATAAAAGAAAAATGATATAATTTTAAGACTAAATAGGAGGAATGCAAGAGCAAGTAAATACAGCAGATAATATCTTTCAAGAATTAAATGACTCAACAAATTAGAAGTAGAAACGAACTTCCTCAACCTGATAAAAGGCATTTATAAAAAACTCATAGCTAAGTGGCTTAGTTGGTTAAGAGCTCGCTCAAGAGTTTGAGCTCTGAGCAACAGCGGTTTGATGCCCGGCCCGAGCTGAGCTGCCACTGAGCTGCCAACAGGTGGCAGGATGGCTCAGCTAAAAAAACAAACAAACAAACAAAAAACTCATAGCTAACATCATGCTTAATAGTGAAAGATACTGGTTTTCCTAAAATGAAAAACGAGTAGGCTCTCTGCCTTTACCACTTCTGCTCAACATTGTACTGGAAGGTTTAGCCAGGGCAAGTAGGCAAGAAAATGAACTAAAAGGGATCTAGACTAGAAATGAAGTAAAACTATCTCTACTTGCAGAAAACTCTAAGGAGTCAATTTAAAAACTACTAGAATTAATAAAGAACTACAGCAAAGTTGCATGAGACAAATCAATACACAAAAATTAGTTGTGTTTCTATACATTTGAAATGGACAGTGTAAGTGAAAATGAAATTAAGAAAATTATTCCATTTATAATAGCATTAAAAGACTAATATACTTAGGAATAAATTTAACAAAAGTAGTTCAAATTATATATTCTGAAAACTATAAAACAATGATAAAAGAAATGAAAGAATAGAGGAATCAAAATCCCATCTGACTTCTTTCCAGAAACTGACAAGCTGATTCTAAAATCCACATGGAAATTCAAGTAGCTCAGCATTGACAAGACAAAAAAAAAAACTTGAAAAAGAACAAATATTGAAGACTCACGCTTCCTGATTTCAAAATTTAACAGGAAATTGTAGTAATCATGACAGCACAGCAATGGCATAAGATTACATAGAAAGACATAATATAAATCAATAGAATAGAATAAAGAGTCCATTAATAAACGTCTTCACTCACAGTTATTGATTTTCAAGAAGTTACAAAGACAATTCCATGGGGGAAAAAAATAGGCTTTCAACAAGTGATGCTGGGATAACTCAATATCTACACATCAAAAGAATGAAGTTGGACCCCTTTCTCACCCAATAGCGAAAAGTTAACTCAAAATTGATCACAAACACCCATTTGTAAGAGCTCTTAGAAGTAAACATAGGCATAAATCTTGAAGACCCTGTATTAGGCAATGGTTTCTTAGGTATGATGCCAAAAGCACAAGCATCAAAAGGAAAATAGATAAATTGGATTGCATCAAAATTAAAACCTTTTGTGCTTCAAATGGCACTACAAAAAAAAGTGGAAGGACAACCCATAGAATAAGAGAAAATATCTGCATATCATATATCTCATGAGAGACTTGTATCTAGAATATATGAAGAATTTTTCCAACTTAAAATAAAAAGAGAAACAATACAATTTAAAAATGGGCAAAAAATCTGAATAGGAATTTTCCCCAAGAAGATGTACAAATGGTTAATAAACACAAGAAAAGTTGCACAATATCATTAGCCATCGGGGAAATAAAATTAAAACCCAATGGCATACCACATACCACTTTACTAGGATTGCAATAATAAAAAAGACAGATAATAACAAGTGTTAGTGAGGATGTGAAGAAATTGGAAACTCCATACACTGCTGGTGGGAATGTAAAATGGTGCAGCCACTTTTGAATACAGTCAGACGGCTTCTCAAAAGATGATACTGATTTGTCATGTGACCCAGCAATTCTACTCCTAGGCATATACCCCAGAATAACAAAAACATATGCCTACACAAAAACTGCTACACAAATGATCATAGCAATATTATGCATAGTAAGCAAAACTGAAGTCAGCCCACATGTCAATCAATTGGTGAGTGAATGGATTAATAAAATGATATATCCATTTTATTGTATAGGAGAATATTATTCAGCAATAAAAGCAAATGAAGCATTGATACACACTACAAACTGAGTGAACCTTAAAAACCTGATGCTAAGTGAAAAATGTCAGTGTCAAAAGACCACATATTTTATGATTTCATTTATATGAAATGTCCATAATAAGCAAATTTGTAGAAACAGAGTGTAGATTAGTAGTTGCCTCAGGACTGGGTGGGTTGGGAAGCTTAGGGAAAGTGGGGAATGATGGCTAATGGGGATGGGTTTTCTTTTTGAGGTGATGAAATGTTCCAAAATTGATTGTGATGATCATACAATTCTGTGAATGTATTAAAAACCAATGATTTGATCTGCTAGACAACCCTATGAGGTAGCGCTGTTATTCTTCCCATTTGGCAGGTAAGAAGCCTAAGGTACACGTAACTTATGTTAAGGTTTGTACAATGAGTTGGTGACAGAGCTGGAACTGAAATCCAGGCAGCCTGGCTTAGAGTCCATGCCCTTAATGCACAATGCTCCCCTCTCTGTGGATTTGCTTAGGCAGAGGGTGGTGGTTGTGGTGGTGATGTCAGGAAGTTGGGAGTCATGCCAGCTATTCACAAGGACAATAGGGGGAAGGTCAGACAACCTTTGGGATTCGTTGGAAGGTTAAATTGGGGCCAGATGCCTTGAACATCATGGAAAAAGTGCTGGTCATTTTCCTTTAATCAGGGGCAGGTATTGAACAGTTCTGAGCAAGCAAGTAATAAGCTGAAAGTCAGGTTTAAGAAAGGATAACAATAAACTGGGCTGGAACAATTGGGGAAAGAACCAAATGAGGGCAGAAGATCAATTTGGAGACTTCAGGGGGAATCAATGAATTCTAAAAAAAGATGACATTTTTTGGCCAGGAGCCAAAATCCTCCAATGCTGGCTTTGACCACAATGCTGAGCCGTTGCCAAGGGAAGTTGTATAGAGCAAAAGCATGTCCTTCAATGCCGTGGAGTCTTGACTCCTAACAAGTGTTATCTTCTGCTTGAAACCAGATGGATAGATTCTATGGCAAACTCCGTCTGCCTAAGCAGAGGCAGGACTAGAGCTTAGACCAAAGAAATGCTAAGAAATCTCATAATCCTTAACCTCCACTGCTGACTATTCTCATGGTGAGACAAGAGCAAGTGTGAGAAAGGCAGCTCAGAAAGGTGAGAGCAAGCAGCTGTGAGGACTGGCAGGCCCAGAGTATCTCCTGAAATGGGTTTAACACACAACTTCCTGCTGCAATCCCAACCCTAGGGACCAGATCACACTACTTCTCATGGACAGGAGTTGAGGAGAGAAGGGCTTCCAGCCGTGCACACCTGCGGGCAGCGAGTGCTACTGCAATATTCAGAGCATCGGTGATCTCAGCACCACCTACGGTGGTGGGTATGGGTAGCGGAAAGGAAGCAGATCACAGGGATTGATTGGTAGTGAGGTAAAGGAGCAAAACCATAAAAAATGAGAGTTTTGAGCCAAAACAATGAGAATAATTGTACTGAGATAACTATGGTAACTAGAAAAAGGGCTTACTCTGAACAGACTACTATTGTCTCCTCCTTTTAGGCAACACAGTCTAGCAAAGCTCACAAAATGTAAGTGAAATTTCAAATTCCTGCTGCAGCACCTTGAACAGTTCAACGAAGGCTCACAACTCCATATGCACGTCTCCCTACAGGTCCGTGTTTCTTTTATTTTGCAGAGTTATTTTTCTGAAGGGAGCATACATATAATCTACTCATATTCCTTTGTATGAAGTATAGCAGAAAGTGATATGGGTTTCTTAATGAAAATAATAGCTCCTATGTCTTTTTTTTTTTTTTTAGCTGAGCCATCCTACCACCTGTTGGCAGCTCAGCTCAGGCCAGGAATCGAACTGCTGTTGCTCAGAGCTCACACTCTTGAGCAAGCTCTTAACTAACAGAGCCACTCAGCCAGCCCTATAGCTTCTACGTCTTGAGTACTTACTTCGTTCCAAGAATTACGCTAAGCTCTTCATTCACATTAGAGCAATAAATGCTCACAATAGCACCGTGAAGGCTATTATTGTCTTCATTTTGCTGATGAGGAAGTTTAGGTACTGAGAAGTTTAAAAAGCCGAGAATCTTTTCCCCAAATATGTGGCTAGTAAATGGCCAGTCCATGCTTCCAACTTAGGTCTCACTTCCACATGTCTTTCCCATGGTTACAAATGGTGTTCACATTGCCTCTGATTCCATTTTTCTAGAATCTGTCATTCGCCTGCTTTTTACCACATGTTTTGCTCAGGTGGTCACTGCAAAATTAACAGGTGTCCCTTTAAGTAGATCCTAACCAACGGGTTGCTTAACTGAATTGCTAATCAATCAGTGCAGTCAGTGCTCTTAAGTCCTTCTTTATTTGTTAAAAAGCATGAAGTCAATTGAACATCTACCATGCACCAAGCACATCAATCTGCTGGAGAAACTGAAAGCAGAGACTTTCTTTCCATGTCCATAGTTTTTCAAGGTGTGGAGAGACACACACTGAGAAATAAAGTATAGCATTCCAAAATCATGCAAGAAAACCAATATACAGAATGCCAATGAGACACTGAACTTAGTAAAAACTCTATTCTGTAGTCACCTATATGAGCCCAGTTTGGAGAAAAGGCTACGATTAGTAGGCAAAATAATATCAATAACTGGGATGATAACCTAATGTAAATTCTTTTCACTGCCAGTCCTTGCAAACAGACTAAGGCAATAATTAAAAAAATTAAACTATATCGCAATAGATACAAATGAAAAGACAAATAATTGAGATTATTTTTCAGAACCAATCAGATAAAACAGCTGATATTTTATTTACTTCCTTTCCCAAATATTTATTTGGGCCTAAACAACCCAAAACGTTACTTCAATTATCTTTAGCAGTAGAGAATTTGAATGAGAAAAGCATTTTAGATCAAAAGTTGAAAAGTCACAGTACCTGGCTTACCTCAGCCTGAACCTGGAACAATATAGCAGATCCATGAATAATGTCCTTTAGGTCAATGTCGTTTTGTTTTAATGTTGATGAAAAAAAAAAATCCCGATACCTAGCTGAGGCCACATGTGTGGAGCTGGCACGCTTTCCCCATGGGTATTTCCCCGTCCTTCCATTTCCTCTCACATCCCAAACGTGTGCACATTAGGTGAATCGGCATGTCTAATTGTCCCACCTTGGGATGGAAAGGTGTCCTGTCCAGGGTTACTTCCCACCTGGTGCCCTGAGCTGCCGGGAGATGCTCTGGCCACCGCAACCCTGAACTGGAATAAGCAAGTTGGAAAATAATTCTCCTACTTGTTTTCATTAATCTTTCTTAAATGTATGTGTAGCTCACATTTATGTCAAGGTTTAATATTAGAAGTGTTCGGGGTCTTTATTTAGAAGTTTGGTGATGTTTTTGTGACCAGAAATATGCCGTAGGAACTTAACTCTTGTTTATATTGATTAGCTAATGGCAAAATTGGTTTTGTTATACCTCGTGTCAACTGAAGTGGCGGTTTCCCAGAACCTACATCATTCAGTGAGGATTTATTGCAATTCAATAAGTCCTCACATATGGCAGAAGTGAGTGACCACTGTTCTCCACGGACAGCATGGGGAAGGCAGCTCAGTGCCTGACACACCACGGCTGCCCAAACCGGGCCTGAGGCATGACCCCCATTTCACAGTAACGAGGTTCCTTCCAAACGAGCACAGTGCAGAAAAGGGCAACTCTTGGTGAAGTTTGCTTCTTATATGAAGCCTTTAAAACCCAAGTATTTAGCATAGTTTAGGTTTAGAGATGACGTTTCTTAGAATATTTCTCAAAGGGGAGCCTGCAGTGTTCTCAGCCAAGCTTTGGGCCCTAAGCTGGGGATTTTAGACCTAAGTGCTGCTAAACTCAAAGAAAAAAAGAGAAAAAGTAGAATGTCTTCTTAGAATCTTCAGTATTTTTCTCTCCAGCTTTATCAGCTTTATCTTAAAATCACATCTCCTGATTCTGTGGGATGAATGTAGAATGCCATTTCATGAATGCTCAGGTCTCTGGCCTTAAAAACGTCAAAGTGATGAGGTAAATGACTTGCTTGGGAATGTAGTGACTTGGAGGTAAGCTCAATAGCTCGCATCTGCTTAGTCTCAACCCAAATAATGCTTTAAAAGATTGTCTCATACTATGTCACCAGGAGAATGTATCTTGTGATAGTGCTCTATTTAATAGGGTATCTATCATTGTTCAGATGCATCATTGAATTAAACTCAGTGTAATAAATCCCAACGCAGCCCTCAAATCAGTCACACAGAGAAATACACTGTATATTGAAATACAACCATTTTTTGCATGTGTGGTAGAACACAGAGCTATTTTGTTTCACAAGTATAACATGATGGTTTTTATGGGGGAAGTGAAGAATAATTTATCCAGTGGGGGAGGAATGTAATTAGCTTGAATACAGAGTGTTGGAATTGGGCCAGGAAAATAGCCACATTGCTGAAAAAAAGATTCCATTTTGGATACCCAAAATTAAAATAGCGCCCCCTTGTAGAAGCTTGTGTTCTCATGGTTATTATTTCTTTTGCTGTCTCTCTCGAATCAGAAAATACTATGTAATAAGATACTAAGGGAATAGATCAGAAACATTTGCCAAGCATCCACTGTGTGCTAGGCACTATGTTAAACATTCGTATTCTTCATGATGCCTCTGTGCCAGTCTGTACAGCCCAGCTCCCTCCACACCCCACAAAGTCCTTGCCCCTTGACTCCCTCTTGGGCCTACCAGTGACCCCCAGCGGTGGTACTTTCAGGAGAACAGACCTGGGAGAGGGCTGAGCAGATTAGAAATAGCCTTGGGCTATTGGGCAGGAAACGCCAGGCTCCCTGGTACCTGGATGATGGCCTAAAAGGCAGGCTTGGTGCAGACAGCACAGTCTCCACGGAAGCATGCCCTTTCGACCCTGCATTCTCCTCCGTGCTAGGCCCAGAGGCCAGAACGGAGATTTCTAAATGTGGAGCCCGGAGCAGACCCCCAGTACCTTTCCACCTCCTGCCTTTATCTAAGGCTAGTGCCGCCAACCTGGGTTAACTCCAAAGCTTATACTCTTAACCACTAAACTAAATAAATGCTGGGCTAAAGGAGCAGAAGAGCTCTGATCATCACTAGTTTTCATGGCTGTGACATTTGGTTAGCCTTCCCATGGGGAGCGCCTGTTGCTTAGCTGTCAGTAAAGGCACTTAGTTCCAAGTGCACAGGCTCCAGCGTGCTGGGCTCGCCAGCACAGCTCAGGGCTCAGCATTCTATCCATGATAATTCATCTCAATCAAGCCCAGAGGTAAATGCTTGGGTAACAGGAGAAGAATAACCCCAGGTTATGTTGCTTAGCCCGTTGTATACTTTTAGGGTTGGATCAACAGGAAAATAATGAGATCTAAAGTGCATCTAATCAGCATCAATATTTGTCTCAGTAGGACCTCCTGGTAACAGGTTAAGTTGTTGATCTATTTGTATTGTGTTTAAGTAAAACAACCTTTAGTAAGAGAGGTAGAAGTTTAGTCTATTAGTCTTTTTATAACAGGAGAAAGAAGTGTTTTCAATAATTTTTTTGTTCTATGAATACAAAAAAAAAGTCATATGCTCTTGGGAAGTAATCTTGAAAATGTAGAAATGTATAATGAAAAATCAACCCTGATCCCACCCACCAAGACAATGACCATGAGTATTTTATTGCACTTTGCATGCTAAAATCACAACCAGTTATACAACTACAGCTTCTCTTTGCACCTAACATTTAAATAAGCATTCTCGCATATTAATGAGAATCTCTGGATGTATCAGTTTTAACAGCTACATAGCATAGTATCCCATCATGTAGATTTACTTTGGGTTAACAATTTACTTAATTCTATTGTTTTCCTGGGGGCAGTTGTTTTTTTCCTGTTGTTTATTTTTGCTTTTATATTTGCCTTGATGAATTATATTGTATTTATTTTCTTATTTTGCCTTTAATATAATATTAAAATATTAGAAGGCATGCACACATAAAATATATTTTAAGAAGTAGGACAACTGGGTCAAAGGAACAGACTAATATTGAAGTTCTGCTAAATTTCTAAAACTGGACCCAGTTTAAACACCATATTCTTAATTCACCTCCCCCACCCCCACCACCAGCAATGGAACACTACCATTTTTTTTGAGTATTTGATAACTAATAAGTAAATATGGCATCCCCATTATTGTAATTTTTACTTATAAGTAAAGCAACTTAAATAAATGGAATTATGCCACAAATGTATTAAAAGATCATTTCATCTGATTGTTAAAAATATTCCCTGGGCCGGCCGAGTGGCGCGATGGTTAAGAACTCGCTTGGGATGCCAGAGGGCCCCGGTTCGGATCCCACATATGAGGGCCAGTGACACTGCCCTCCACAGCTAAGATGCTGAACAACAGTTCAACCTGGAGCTGGGCTGCTATGAGTCGCCGGCGACGGCATAGGCTGCAGCCCCTGTGGCAGTGGGTTGCCATGGGCTACCGTGTGTAGCCAGCAGCCAGCGTGAGCGGCCAGCAGCCGCAGTGAGCGGCCGTCCAGAAGCCGGCGACTGATCTGCCTCGCCAGAGAAGAGCGCAATGATGGTGCCAACTTGGGCCAGTGAAGCAACATCCTCCACAACTAGATTGAAGAACAAAAAACGACAGCAACTTGTCTGTTCCCCTTTCCCCAATTCCCCAGCACTGTTCCCATCCCCCCAATTCCCCAATAAAAATCTTTAAAAAATATATATATATATATATATATATTCCCTGACTTTCAATCAATGATAAATACATGATAAATATCTCTGAATTTACATTGTTCGTAAACATTTTCTTTCCCTTATTACTATTTTAAAAATTAAAGTTGGAGATATCCTTGGCTTCGTCCACAGAATGGGCAGACTTTTGGTTGCATATCCAAAGTTTGAAATTGAATTAAAATGATCCCATATTGTACCTGAAAACCCTATTCTTATGCCCCCAAATTCAATTTCTAAAGAACCACGGTGGCCTCCAGTATTAGCTGGAGCTATTGCTTCTCTTCTTAGAAGCTTATCTCAATTTATCTTTATATTTATGACATTTCATTTTTATTACACTTCCCATTCTCCAAAGTACTCCATGCCGTATGCTTGTTTTTCAGAACTCAAGTCTAATTTTTAGGCGGGCCTCAATGAGGATTATGCCTTACCACTAAGGCTCGCTGTATTTATAAACAAACAAAGCAGCAAAAGAAAACAGGTATGAGGACTACCAGCGTGAAGGGAGAATCACTCGCTAGAAAAGCATCCACACACCAACTTCAGCAGGATGTGGGATGCTTGCCACTGACTTTTCCATTCATGGTCTCACTCGTGAACAGTAGAAGCGAAGGAAGCTGGTTGGTGGTCTGTGCCCGTCCAGTCAATGCTGGGAAACTGTCAGGATTACAATGCTCCTTTGTTGGCTGGCTTGGCAGCGATGCCAAGAGCTGAATGGGACACAGAGACTGAACTAGTTATGACGACTGCTGGGTCCTCTTGAACCAGCAGCAGCCCTCCCCACCTCATTGCCACCCCAGGATCACAGCATGCATGTAGAGACGTGCAGGTCCCTCCCACCAGCATGCTGCACCAAGTTGGCTAATGGGAAACTTTGACTTCCTGATGATCAATCTAATTCAGTAGGAGTGTCAGCCTCACTTGAAACTTGCAACAACAACAACAAAAAAGGTAGATAAACAAGATAGAAAATAGATCATGAAAATGAAAATGCCATGGTGTAATGATACTTTAATTTCTCTACTGAAATCTCCTGGTGATGATTGGGAGATGGAGAGTCAAAGATTAAAAAATAAACCCAGAACTAAAGAAAAAAAGAAGCTCCCCCATGATGATATTCATGAGGAAAATCTGACCTGAGCAATTTAGGTCATAGTGACTTTTTCTGTTTGTTTTTGTCACATCAAATCTGCCAGAACACCAATTTTCAGCTTTAGACGCATCCCACAATAACAGAGAGAAGGAAATTGAAGATTATGAAGCAGGTAGGACAAAAGATTACTAAACAAAAAATGAGTTGTTTTCTAACAGCTTTCTGCTCACCCAGACTCCTGGTTTTATTTAAGCAGCCCATTGCCTTTGAAAGCACACAGGGTCTTTTCAATAGCAAAAGATCAAATGCTGTTAATCAGGCAGTGGGGCCTAATCCTTTAATACAGCTGTCTCTTTACATTATAAACATTCCAGCTATATAAACTGGAACGATTTTTATCTTAGCTCGTCATTTCTTCTCTCCCTCTCTCTCTCTCTCTCTGTGAATCTTAACTTTTGCCAATCAGTACAGAATATGCCTTCTTCCACCTCCTTTCTAACCCCCATCAAGGAACAATGCCTTAGAAGGAAGACGAGAAGATGGGGCAGTAGTACAGCCACCTCTCCCTCCTCTTCTTCATATTCCTCACACTTTGGGTTAGTCATCGGAGACTATGTTCCAGTGGAAAGACCACATCATCCACCGGCCATGACATGTAGCTCAGGCTTCTCCCTGCTCATCACCCGTTCCTCCTGAGCTCTTGGTTTGGCCTTATGAAACCAGCTCCACTCACCGCAGATGGAAATGCCTTGACAGCTGCTATCAACAGCTTTTTCTGAGTCAATCTGTTCTTCAAGAATACAGGAACCATAGGTTTGAATTCTGCGGCATGTTTAGGCTAAAGGAGAAATGATGGCGTGGAGTGAAGGACATAGGACAGTCGTCTTCAGATATTTGACCTGTCATCCTGTTGAAGTAGGCTTGGGCGTTTACAGGAACATAGAACCAGTAGAGCAGTGATTCCTAAATGGGGGTGTACTAGTAAGCAGAGCCACTTGGGAACTTCTTCAGGGTACAACCGCTTTCTCTGCTGAGTTACTAACATGCCTACAATAGAGTGCTACTGCTATCCATCGGAGTGTGACCTATTTCTTAGGGGCATAAGGGTTTTTTTGTTTTTTTTTAAATTGAGAGATCTATCCAATTGGACTATAAATTCCACAAGCTCAACTGAGCATATATAATCTCCTCATCTTTTTATTCCTGAGGCCTAACAGGGTCTGACATGTGGCAGATGCTCAAAAATACTTCTCAAAGTTTTGTTTTGTTGATGAATTGAAGAACAAAACTTCAGGGAAGCCAATTTCATTTTAATACAAGTAGAATGACGTGGTAAGAAGCACTGTCCAAGGTAGGCTGCCGTGAAAGACAGAGAGCTTTCCATCCTTGGGGGAGTAAAAGCGCAAGCTGGGGAAACTGCTCCATAAGCTGGTGGTGGTGGTGGGGGGTGACCAGGTCTAGGAGGCTAACTGAGAGGCAGCCAATTTGGCTTCAGGCCAAGGAATAATTCCAACACTTCCTACTTTGTGACCGTGAAATAATTCATTACCTGAAGGGTATAAAAAGATGTATCCTGTAATATCATCAGTTTAAACCAGGTGACCAAATCCTCGAGCCTTGTTTTCTGTGAATTGCTTGTTGTTGTTCAATTTGAAACACAGTTTATTAAATCCTAAGTTTTCAATTTCTATTTATCAAACTTATGTTTGTTTTACTAAGATTAACATCTGTACCTTTGAAAGTCTCCAAGAACAGGGTCTTCTTCTCCGGAGCACTGTGTGAATGCAGATACATAGTAGCCCAGAGCTGTGGCTTCTAGGTCCTGAGCACCCAATTTCTTCTACCTGCAGCAGCAGAGGCTAGGCCCACCTCTTTGTCACATTAATTCGGAACCCAAATTTTCAAATCAGTTTCACGTTGGCCCACAAGAGAGTTTCAACATTTCTTGAAACATTAGAAGTCTTTTAAGGTTCTCTCCTCCTATCCCCTCTTTTCCTTCTCCTTCTGCTGCTTCTTCTTCTTTTAATTCTGAATGAAGTTTCTCATTCAAGGGAATGTGGTACTTGATAATCACTTCTTTGATATCCATGCATTCCACATTCATTTATACTGAACATCTGTGGCCCATTAAAGGAAGTAATAAAGTGGTAAGCCTCCTGCCCAGCCAGCGGGTTTGCTGTGAGGATCTTTTGGAAAAGAGCGCCACCTCTCATCAGTAAATCCATGTGGCCTCGCTGTGGGACAGAGTCAGGGGAACTGACAGCCAGAGGAGGGGAGTGATACCTACTGCTACCATTTGTTTCTTCGCACAGAAATTCCCTGTTCGCCAACAATGGCAAAGCACCTGAGGTGGTGCACCATGCCTGCTTCAGTAAAAGCACACAGGAGGTGGGGGACCCTGTGCTCTGAAAATAACACCCGAATTTTCTAGGTCAATATTTTTTTTCTCATCATCTGTGGATTTACTTTTAAAAGAGAGCAATGGAAAATTCTTAATCTACTTCTCAGTATGAACCATTCTTTAAAACCTGGGATCTTCTACTGAATAAAACAAGTCTTGTAACTTTATTCACATTAAGAATTACTCCTTAGCATTTTAGGGATTTTAGAAAACTTCCAGGCTCCTCCTGTTACAAGAGAGGGAGCTGGGGGTCCAGAGGGTGCTGCGATGTCATGTATCTCCCCTACTGACTCCTTCCCCACTGACTGTTACCCTCAGGCCCTCTCCTGTGGGCCACTCTCCCCCCTTGCCCTTGAATTCCCAGAATTTTGCAGTTTACAGGGTACTGAAAAGGTTGGGACTATATGAAAATTTACTGTGATATCTTCATCTGTACCTGAATAGAGCTTTTATCTTTATATTTTTATTATAGTCTGCTTGTGCTAAGAAAGTACAAATCTTTCTATTCAAAACACAAAAACACATATCTTGATTCTAAATAAAGTTATATAAGTCACTGCATATGCCTCTAAAATCATGTAATGTTTTTTTTAAAAAAAAACATTTTATATTCTTCTTCCTTTGTAGGGAGTTTTAAGTGATTTGAAATATAAGCCTGTATGTGTTTTTTGATGATCATACAGTTTTTCATAAACAGCATGCTTGACTTTTGGAGATACTGTACTGTGAGTGCCAGTGGAGGAAATTTTACCTTATATTATTTACTATAAAGCGGTGCTGCTACTGGAGAAACGCAATGGGCAAAGGGTGAGAGCTTTGTGTTCCAGCCCAGTGTCTGTCACCTAGTAGCTCTGTGACTTAACCCAAGTCGCCTAAACTCTCCTGGTGGAGACATGTGTTTGTGTGTGTGTGTGTGTGTGTGTGTGTGTGTGTGCATATGAGCAGAAGCAGGGATGGGGCGCAGGGAGGAGGGAGATGTAAGAATATCTGAACTGCCTTTCTCATTGGATTGTTGCTAGCATCAAATCCAATAAGATACTAGAAAGGTCTTTGAAACTTATAAATCAAATTTAAGTTAGTATCACAACAGCCAGAGCATTTGCTCGTTGCCACGTAGCATGCTAAGTGGACACAGTGTGTTTAAAAGTTAAAAGCTGGGCTCTTTGATCTGCCAAATTGGATGGAATCCCAGTTTCACCACTGACTAGATGTGTGCCCTCTGGTGAGTTACTGAACCTGCCTAAACTTGACATCCTGAAGACATACCAATTTAGTGCACATCTTATTGGGTTGTGTTAAGATTAAGTACCGTGATGCATGCAAGGCACCAAGTGAGATGTCCAGTCCACAGCAAATGAACTTTAGTCTCAGTATTATGAGACTCCTGCTGCTCATGTGCGCTGTGGGGTAAACAGTCTGGGAGACCTGGGCTTCTTAGCCCTTAGTTCACTTAGTTCGCCTATGTACACAGCTCTAGCTAAAACATCACCTCAAAGGACATAGGGCAAATTCAAGTGTCATGAAAAAAAAATCACTGACAGTAAGAATTCATGAGTGCGAGGGTACACCCAAGAATATTTGCTTTTTATTCTGCCCTCTTCACGCTCATCTTCAGAACTAGAACCATGTCTCTTACAGAAAAAATTCTACACAGAAGAATTGACTTCAGGATGTCTCCTTGACTTTGTTTCCACCTAGTGTCCCCAGTAAGCTCAAATCCTTTATAAATTTCATGGACTTTTACATATATATATATATATATATATATATATATATATATATGTCCTTCATTTACAAATAATTTGTATTCAAATGGCTCTATGTTTAGTCTATTTCCTATTTTAGATTATGACCTTCACAAAGGCTAAACCTTTTCTGTTTTCGTCTCACTATACCCAATATTCAAGTTCCATGAATGATCCAAAGATCATTAACGCCTTGACATTAGATAATTTGGATTCATGTTGTGCCTCTTACCTACCTGTTGGGTATCCTTGGGAAAGCTGCTTCAATTCTCTGAACCTCAGTTTCTTTGCTCATAACATGAAGGTAACCTTGCAGAGTTCCTGTGAGTCTTGGAAGTAATACTTGGAAAGCCATTAACAGAAAAGAAGAAAGATAGAAAAAACAAAAACACAAAAAAACGGGGAAGCATGGTAAGAGCTGAAAGCTTTCGCTAAGCTCAAATCAGCAAACACAGAGTAAATGTATTCTGTGGTCCAGAAGTGAAGGAACTACAGGCTTCATCACGTTGATGAAACAGAACACTGATGAGATGGTGCCACCTAGTGGTATTCTCCTAGTACTACAGGCACCGACTGTAAGCAATGAGGACGTTAACTGTCAAAGGAGCTTTTGATTCTCGTCTTTATTGAGATGGTGGGAACCCACTGCATGTTCCCAAAACTTTTTCTCTCACCGTCCTGAGCTGGACTGTGGACAGCACATTCGGATCTGTTCAGCAGCACCTTACTAGTTTGTTTAGTTAGAGTGTATATTAATAGTTAGAGCGTCTCTGTGCTTCTAAATGAGCTCATAGCAACAAGACAGCAATTAACTGAAATATTAATCAATCACAAAGTAACAAAGGATGATGAGATTTTTCTTGACATGTGCAAGTTAAACTGTGGTCTTAATCTCCATTTAGAATTCTTTCCCCACCTGAGAAGAAGGAAGACAACGCTCACCTTTAATTATGAAAGTTAAGGAAGAACGTTTTATTTGATGGTGCATCCTGCAGTTACTTACTGATGATTATTATCTTTTAAACACAATGATGTTAAGTGATGGGTCCTACAGAGCTCTACAGACATTCAGTCCTGAATCCCTGGGAAAGGGAAAATGAGCAGATTCAATTAACCTCATATTATACATTCACTCATTTACAGTGGAATTAATGAAGAAAAACAAATGTCGCCAATAGGGGGGAAATCCAACAACCCAAATATAAAGCGGTGTACCCTTTAACGGTGAGAAAACCTTGTTTTGAAGTTTAGAATTTTAGAATTAGAGGGCACTTGAAAAAGTAGATGGCACAAGCTCCTCCTTTTATAGACGACACTATGTTTGCCTACCTCACGTTTTTGTGATCTTTGTGTTTTAACTTTGCCATGTTAGGTTTTCTTACAGAATGATGTGGCTCTATTAACAGGTCAGGCTGTAAAACACCTTCTACAATGTGCCGTTTATTGGGAGAGAACGGGTCTGGGAGAGAATTAGAAACAGCTGAAGGCACATGCAGGCCCATTGCTGCTCCTGTTTTAAAGGCGGTTTAAAAGCTCAAATGAGGAGCGCATAGGAAAAAATAAAAGGTTAGAGCAGAACAGATGCTGCTACTGTAGCTTTGGCTGTAGCGGAGCCCTGGCCTCCGAGACAGGAAGGACCATCCTGGCAGTTTGACATGCTTCCTCCCCAACTCCCCGCCACGCCAGCCTCACCTGGGCATGGGAGAAGAGGGAATAGACATGTCCCAATCCTGAATATCCTTGCTTTACAGAAACACCATGGCCGTGGGGCCAACAGCGTCTATTCTGGTAGAAGTTGGAAAACCTCCCAAACAGGCTGGTTCTGTTCATTAAAGTGACATTTTTGAGCTCCTGATTTGTATGAGCTACTGATGAGTATGTTAGCCACTCTACAAACATCCTGTTGGCTCACACCTCTTTGCTTTGGGCAAGGTGATTCTGTCCCAGAAACAACTCTCCTTTGAACGTCTACACCACCCCTCCACCCCACCCCGCTGCTGCCTGGATCACCATTTTCTCAGCACCGTATCTATAGGAATGTCATGCAAATTTCTTGGTTCTGAGGATAGATGAATCAGACACAGGGTCTACCCTCAGGAATCTTTCTGTCTAATATCACCGTCATGATAAAACTGCCTGAGAACTATTCCATGAGCTCAGACATGCACTTCCCAAAAGTTAGAGAATGCTGCTGCAGCTTCATGGTTGGCCACTTAGTTCTTCCACCTTCTAAGGCCAAGTCCGACTGTGACATGACAGGAGCAGGCATCAGGAAGGAAACATGACATAACTCATGAGCTAAAAATTGCATTTTAATTAAGATGAACCAAAGACACACAAAGAACCTGAAGGATCCCTAAAGAATACTTTATACAGTATTTTATAATAACATATATTCCGTATATAGTGAGATGCACTGTATATGGAAGAAGGTTTCTGCTGAATTGTTCCCTTGCAAGCCCTAAAATATGATTCTTTGGCAATACAGCCACTTTAGATTCACTGAGTACTTATACATTATTACCATATTCTGACATAGCCTCTCTAACTTAGTGTTCTAAGACTCAATTTCCAACGTGGGGAAGAGGTTTCCCTATACCAACAAGCAATTATCAGACACCAGCAGGTGTCCAATAATTCAACTCAATTCTGACACTATTGACCTAGAGATAACATAAGATTCCACAAGTTAAGGGTTCAGTCCTACAAGACTCCCCTCCCCCGCCTACTTCAGATGCCAGTTGCAAGCCTGGGTTGTTACCTCTACTCCTGACCAACCGGCTATAATCAGAGGCTCCCATGCCCTCCCCACCCCCACTTCTTTGGGTTTGATTAATTTGCTAGAGTGGCTCACAAGGCTCAGAGAAACATTTTACTCACTAGATCACTAGCAAATGATGTGTTATTTAAATAATGGCATTATCACTGCCACCTAAACCCTCCTGTGCTTACTCCCTGATACCCTCTCTCACACACACACTCCCCACCTCCTGTGATATTGCTCTACTGTTTGTGCTTTTAGCAAAGCTAAGCTCTGCAGTTTTAGGATCTGCCCTCACATCTAAGTTTTTCCTAGTGTCAATGTCTGCTGCTACTACTTGCAATACCCACCACTTGCTGCCTTTGTTGGTTGCCATTTCCCTCTCTTGTTTCTTTTCTCTTCCTTCAAACTTCTCTACAACTCCTGGCTTGAATGCTGGCGTGGTTCACCTTTTACAACTTTTTAAAGACACTGAAATGGCTCTATTCCTTCTGAACATCAAACCAAGAGACCATTAAGTGCCAAGTGCCATCTTGGGCTAAATCCAATTAGTGTTTTGGCTTGATGGCTTTAAGTTGGATGTGCAAGGTCAGCTTTTGTTCTTTCCTATTGGACACACTTTTACCTTTTTCTCCCCTTGGATGCTCTGGGTTCCATGCCATTCCAAGGTGTATAAGATTACTGAAATTGTGGCCTCTGGGGTAACTGTAGTGATGCTGCAAAACATAGAGGTTTACTCTTTAACAGTAAGAATGGAGCAGCAACAGCACTTCCTTTAGTTAGAAGTAAAGAAAGATATCCCAAATGATTGGAAGCTGCATACTATGCAATTTTTTTCCTAGTTCTCTTTTCAAAATAACTTATTCTACATATTATTTAACTTGGCTGCTGTTTTAGAGGAGTAACTATTTTTCTTTATTTTAAAGGAAAATGCTACTGATGAGTATGTTAGCAAAAAGGCCCCCCTTAGCTCCTTAATTAATGGCAGGTTTTATGGGGGAAGCGGTGTACACTGACTTGTTTGCTGCCCTGAAATACTGCATCCCAGGCAGGAAAGTGGCAAAACAGAACAAAGCCCAATTTCTTTCCCTTGAGCAAACATTCCTTTTGTAATGTTCCTTCACTCCCATACTTAATATCCTACATTGATCTTCTCTGAGTTGAATTGCTCTGCTTTAACCTAGTTACATAAATGATCAAAGCTCTCCTCAAATTCCCCTCATCTTTCCAGAGTCTGTCTACCCTATTTGAAAAAGAGAGTCTGTCTACCCTATTTGAAAAAGAGAGGTTACCATGTGAAAAAGAGAGGTTACCATGTGAAAATAAATTGTCTACTTTATTACCTTACTCATTTTAATATAAACATAATATCAACTTTCTCCAACGTTCACTATAATTCATCAATAACATAAAGAATTTAATTGTAAGCATTTTCCCTTTGGACATGTAGACTGTGATTTGTTAAACTCAGCACCAGTGACACTTTGCACCAGATAATTCTTTGTCCTGGGGGGCGGTCGTGTGCTTTGAAGGAATTTTAGCAGCAGCCCTGGCCCCTGCCCATTTGAAGCACACACACCCCCACTTTGTGACAACCAAACATGTCTCTCCAAATATTGCCCAGTGCTCTCTTGAGCAAAATCACCCTGGGGTTGAGAACCACTGATATTGACCAACTATTACCCTTTTTATCTATGAAGGTATAGCAGGCAGAAGGAATATTTCTTCCTAGGGTGTCTGAAGAGGGGGGGAGGGAAAGAACTTGGATTTTGGTCAGACTTGGTCTCTATTCTTTAGTCAGTTCCTAAAGCATATTCATTAGTGTCTCCTGGGCAAATTTTCTCAGATTAATCCATTGCTATCCTTTTGCCCAATTTTTTACATAAATCAAAGTTTACAAAATCTATTTCATACATAGATCTCTTTAATTCCACAATGATAAGAAGTGTGTATGGATAGCCAGTTGGCTGGGAGTAGGGTGTCTTGGGGAGAAAGACTTGTAGGAGGATAGGCCTGAGCTTCAATTTTGGCACCACTGTTCACTGGTTATGAAAACTTAGGCCACTTCTTCAGCTTCTGGGCAACTCAATTTTCTCATCTGAAATGTGTGATTATGAGTATTTTAGAGGGATGTTGGGAGAAATAAAATAAGGTGAGGTATGTAACAGTATATCTTACCAGTAGAGGCTCAGTCAGTTAGAGTTTATTGTTTTTGTTTGTTTATAAATGCAAGATCCGAGCTTTGCATACTACACCACATTCCTTCCTTCTTGAAGTATTTTCTCATTTGACTTCCAGGACACAACTATCTCTAGTCCTCTTCCTACCTCACTGGCTGCTTCCTCGTGGTCTCCCAAACTCAAAATGTTGGGTTGCCCCAGGGCTTAGGCCACAGACGTCTTTTCTTCTTTGTTCACACTTTCTTGTCAGGTGGCCTTAGCTAGTTTCATGGTTTTACAAACCATCTTATATGGCGATGACACAAAAATTTTACCTTTCCCCTCACTTCCATAGTATACCTTTATTAGGATCTCTAATAGGTATCTCAACGTGTCCTAAATTAAACTTCGGATTCTTATCCTTCCCCACAACCTACTCTTCTTGCTGTTTTCTCCAGCTCAATAAATAGCAACTCCATCCTTCCAGTTGGTCAAGCCACAATTTGTGGAGTCGTACCTGACTTATTTCTTTCTTTCATACCCCATGCTCAATCTGTCACAAACCCTGTGGGTCCTACCTTCAAACTGTATCCAAAATTCAACATCTCACCACCTCCACTGCTCTTACCATGGACCAAACCCAAATCATCTCCCCAAATAATTATTTTAGTAGTCTCCTAATTTACCTCCCCAGTTCTCCCCTGCCCTGTGTAGTCTAGTCTCAACATCACCCTCCTTCAGTGTGCTTGTCGACTAAGTGTCCCTAAGTATCGGTATCTTTGATTGTTGATGGAATTAAGACAAAGCTGAGACAGACCCTGACCAACTTTTTTGGGGAGGGGGTTCTTCAGCACTTGAGGCTCCAGGGCAGTTGTGATTTTATCCTGGGATTTTCACTCCCTATCCCATTTAGGTCCATTTCCAAAGTCCTTGGCTATGGCTAGCCCCAAAGTCCTACCGGTAGGGTAGTTTTGTCATTTCTAATTAATTTCTCCCCTCCAAAGTACTTTCCTTGCGCCTCTGTTCAAATGTTTACGGTTTTCCCACCTTGAAGTAGACAGAGGTCCTTACCTTTCCCCCAACCAGACACAGAGTACCTAAAAGGCAAGATTTTGGTGCGGTATGACTTAGCCTTCCTCCGGAACTGCAATCTTTTTAACAGTTTGATGGAGTTCAGCTGAATGGAGTTTAGCAAACAAGTAATGAGTGCCTATTAGGTGCCAAGCGCTGTATCTACCATGGATGGTACGACGCTCAAGGGGCGGCCACCAAGGCCAGGAAGGTGTAAGTCAGGACAGGAAGGTCTGGGAAGCCCAGGGTGAGACAAGGAGGAAGAGAAAGAGGAGGAGGGAGGATGGAGGGAGGAGGAGACGGTGGGAGACGGTGGGAGA
>NW_017731717.1:540266-680477 GCF_001890085.2 Hipposideros armiger
GTGGGGGCGGGGCCTCGCGCGCAGCCGCGCCGCCTGCTCTGCCCTGGTGGGATCCGCGGCCGCATGGCTTCGGCCTCCGCTGCTGCCCTCTCGGGCCGCGGGGCCCGGAACCTGCTGCAGTTTCTGCGGCTTGTGGGGCAGCTCAAGGTGAGAGGGCGAAGGCGGGTCGTCTGGGGCCGGGGCAGGCCGCTCGGGGACAGGCTGGGGCAGGCCGCTCGGGGAGAGGCCTGGGCGGCCGTGGGGCTACGGGACTCCCCGGTCTCCGCTGGGCCTTCACCGCCCTCCGCGTCCCCGCGACCCAGGAAAGGAAACAGCCCTGGAGGCCGCAGTGCGTCCGGATGGTAGGCGGTTACCGAGCGGCGGGGCTGCTAGGCCGACTCCAGGCCGGGGGATGGGGAGGAGGGCGGCGTCTAAGCCGCATGGCGCCCCGGGTCGGGAGGCGACCCAGTGCTCGGCCAGGGGCAGCCCCGGCGGCCACGCCGGGGAGGAGCCGGCCCCCAGGGCGGGTACATTGGCGACTCGACCCCACACCTGGGCGGGTGGGGATGGGCTTCTGGGGCTTCTGAGCAGCAGGTGGGAAGATCGGGACACACGGGTCCTGCCGATTTTAAGTGGGTGCTCAAATAAATACTTAGTTCCACAAGTAACAGGAGTTGGACGTTACGTTCGTGTGTGTGTGTGTGTGTGTTCTGAGTGTAGCGTGCCTCCCCCTCCTCTCCCGTCCCTTAGTGAGTTTGCAGAATTTCTCCCAAGTTTAAAGCAGATTATCCGTTGTATGCTACTATCCCTAAAGTTGATAAAATTCTTGAGAAATGTAGACACCTGAGGAGAAAGTGCAGTCTGACAAGATCACTTAGGATCTGAATAAAAAGAAGAGCCATGACTCCTTAGGTAGCACGGAGCGGTTAGAAATGCCTTTATCCCTTCTCCGGATGTGGAAGTCTGCCCGTGTTCCAGTGCAGAGCTTTCAGCACAGCACTTTCTACTTGTGTCCGTCTAATGGGGATGTTGGAAGGCAAAACTTTCCCACTCTTGTAAGTAAGAGAATTAAGCTACTTTCCAGTTCTATTTTTATGTTTAAAGGACTTGCGTGTTCTGTAATTTATACATCAGCAACACAGAGTAACTTGACTGTTGGACTTTTGTATTGTATACTGGTGAATTATTCCTGCCTCTCTTTCTCATTCGCCGACCTTATTTGTTTATTTGATTACCAATCATTTTGGTTAGTTAAGTGGTTTTTTAATATGTTCTGAAACCATTACCCTGTTTCTGTGCCTTATTCCCTGGACTTCTCTTGAAGAGCAAAACAAGTAGTTAAACTATTTATTTTTATAAAATTCTTTTTCTGCTTAATTTTTTTATCAGAGAGTCCCACGCACTGGCTGGGTGTATAGAAATGTCGAGAGGCCAGAGAGTGTGTCAGATCACATGTACAGGATGGCAGTTATGGCTCTGCTGACCAAAGATGACCATCTCAACAAAGACCGGTAAGCTGTGAACTTTGGTGCTTGTTAGGGTCTCTGGTCTATGATTATGCACCGCTTTTCATGACTGAGGCCTGTGTCAAATTCTTATGGGTGAGTTTCATATATCAAGAAAAAGTGTTTGAGGCAAACCATACAGCTTTAGGATGTGGGAAGGGGAACTATGTGTGTTGATTGCTTCAGTTACTAATTGTACCCTGAGATTTCTCTTGGCAAGTGAAAGAGCCTGCCTTGGTCTTAAGGAAATGTAAGTGTGATATTAGGGTTTCAAGACCCTTTGCAGGTGTGTTATGTCTACAATGCTATGAGTATATTAGCACACTGTGTGCTTTTTATTTAGCCCCTTTTTATGAATAGTAGCACCCATCTGTGAGGTGACATTTTAGAGTGGTATGTGCAAGTTATAACTGAGAAAGAGATATCCTCTCTTCCTTCCGTCAATCGACCGTGTTTAGAATACTTTTTGAGCACGGGACCAAGTTTCCCAGCAATATAAAACAGTAAGTAAATCCCAAATGAATGACACAGGCCCTAAGTGGCTTCTATAAAAAGCGCAAAATAAGTTATGTTTGAAACTTAGCATGATATTCTAACAGGAGAGATCACCTGTTCTTGGGTGAACTTAATGGAGGGGATGGAATCCGAGATGAGCTCAGAAAGGTTCATTAGGCAGAGAAGTGGAAGGCACAGCACGCAGAAAGGAGGGCATAGAAACCAAAGCTCTGATGGCAGGAAAATACTTTGGAAATGATAAGTAAATCAATTTAATTGCAGCAAAGGTTCATTAGGGAGTCTGAGAAACCCTGTACTCTGTAGATAGTGTGGAGCTGAAATTTTTGGCAAACAGTATAGGTATAGAATGGAGATAAACCTAAGAGTAGTCTGAGATTTGAACTGGATCAGAGAGAGACTAGGTGGGGATACGTAAGAGGAGCTGGGTAGGCCTTGGACTGTCTTGGTAATAGTAGGAATATGAAACAAACTGGCCCTCTGGGGCATTTATCTCATGACCCACCATCATTATTTTCACGATGATTATCCTAATAATCATAGCCATTTGTTGAATGATCAACATGTGCCAGAAACTTAAAAGTATCAACTTTAATTTTCATAGCAACCTTATGAAGTATTATCCCTTTTTTTATAGATGATAAAATGAAGGCTGAGAAAACTTAGCATTTAAAGAAATTAAGTAAAACGTGGCTAAGGTCACACAGCTAATAAATGTTCCCTGGATTTAAATCCAGATCTGTCCGACTCTATTCATTTCTCTATTAAGGGCCTCATTTTGACATCTAACTAGTATATTGGGGAAATGATTGTTTCTAAATTTTGTATCATTAAGTAAATGCTATAACCAGATCATCTAGCTTTGTAATCTGAAGTTATCAGTCTTTTAAAGTGATATTTGAGAAACCAGCTATTTTAAAAAAAAAATACAGGCTAACAATTTCTTCTGCACTCTCATGTATTGTGTTGAATATTATCTAGCAGTTTTGACTCAGAATTGTTGAAGGTTAGCAGAATGTAATTACTTTAGAAAATACTGTATTAAAAATACTGAGTGATGAGAAAGAAAACTATATTATGTAACTTCAAAATAGTATAGAGAAGGAATTTGTAGTGAGTATAATTCTGTGTAATTATTCACCATTTCTTGCCTGGTTAGATGTGTCCGCCTAGCCCTGGTTCACGATATGGCAGAATGCATCGTTGGGGACATAGCACCAGCAGATAACATCCCCAAGGAAGAAAAACATAGGCGAGAAGAGGTCAGTGTTGACTCTTGACTCTCCAAGAGATTCTCCAAGAAAAACCTGTTGCTGAAGCAAAGCTAAGTTTATCAGACCTATTGGAGTAAGGGAGAGCACCACCTTGACAGCCTCAGGGTCTCAGCAAGGGAAGGTCAGGGAGGTTATTTATTGAGTTTTAGGGTCTGGGCTAGAGGATGCTTAGATGGATCTTAAAAGATGGGTAACTAGCTGAGACGGCATAGAGATTAGGACATGATAGCTTTGGACTGGTGGGACTGGTGAGACACAGTCTTAAAGAGACTCTAGAAGAGTAAGGCATTAGTATTTACTCTGTTTTGGGTAGTTTGCAGTCTTATCTTCCAGAAGGAGGGATTTCCTGGAGTGAGAATGAATTGGGTTTTACTTGTCCTCAACCTAGTTTGACACAAGAACAGGAAACGATGCTGGTTTCAGTTCTCATTAGTATGTGGACATAGATAGCATGGCTTTCATTAGAACAGTGGAAATAGCTGGAGCTTGAAGGAATTCTCCATGTGAGTTAAGCTCTTTGGAGAGAAGTTTTATAAATTAGAAGTATAATCATTTTTATAATTATCATTTGGTGAATTTTAAGTTAGTCCTTTAATTTAGTGGTTGGAAGTAAAGAAAAAATATTTGTGTTAGTAAGAAACAAACAACATAAATGAAATATTAAATCAATTATCAATTTGGGCTCTAAACCCAGAGGCCAGCCAGGCCCAAAGAGGAAGACATATTTGAAGGAGAATCTGGAAAATCCAGAAAGGCTTTTTTAAAAATAATACTGGATGGCTGGTTCTCTATTCAGGGATTATTGCAAGCTACTGTTATTATAGGCCAGAGATCCTAAATTGCTAAGTGGACACATCCTTTATCAAGATGGGTTAACAGGACAGGTGGCCTTAAATAGCTGTTCTCAGACCTGAGGTGGAGATGATCTCAGTAGCCAGCAGCATGTTTGCCTCTTTAGAGGCAAGAAAATCCACAAGGAATCCCGATTTAGGAGCGCCAGCATATCCTAAATTATGGGAACAAGCGGAATCGTGTAAGGAAAGCATTCTTCCTCCCAAAATACGATCCAGAATTCAGGCTTCGCATTGTGACAGCCTGTGAAAAGGGAGGAAACTAAGAAAATGTTTCTCTGTAGGAGTTTAGACTGTTGTGGGGTAATCATTTCGTAAAGTGTATAAATATCTAATGACTATGTTGTACATATGAAACTAATACAATATTATATGTCAGCTACACCTGAAAAATAAATTTTTTAAAATTATCTAAAAAAATCGGTTAAAAGTTATTCTTTAATAATAATAATAATAATAATAATAATTCTTCCTAGGTTGATTAATTTAAAAAGAAACTAATTAGCTCAAGATACTGAGTTACAGAAAGGAATTATTAGCCCTGAACCAGTGGGTGCTATGACACAGAGGAAAAGAAGGGGGAAAACCTCCTCAATAACACAGCTCATTTCAGGATATATGATAGTTTCGTTCAGAGATAAATCTGGACATCATGGAGGAGAAATCATATACTGAAATACCAGTGGGTAATGAAAGACTTTAAAGCGACACAGAGGAAGAAAAGACAAGCTGTTCCCATGTAGATATATAGTGACTTGGAGGCTTACTCCACAAAGGAGCAAGTCAGAACTTTCTGAAGAAAAAACAGAGTCAGTAGGAAGGATCTGCAACCACTGGAGGTGAAGGAAGACCTGCTACTGTCCTGACGAGCTGAGTCCTGGCCCTCAGGAGGGGGAGAGGGGACCTGAACCATCTTCCTGGACACTGTATCCTGGCGATGATGAAAAACCGTTCTGGCCTCATTAATCCTCCTGGATGCTGCCCACGCCTCCTGATTCACCGGATAAATAATACCTTAATCAGAAGGGACAGGAGAAACTCGTTAGAGAGCCACAAGTTCTTGGACAAGAAACCAAAGGCTTGGAGAGCGCTGATATTCCATTGCCTCTTCCTGCTGCTGCCTAGGATGTGGGAACAGAGCGAACGACCTGGGAGGTGAACCATTCTTTATGCAGAGGGAGTTTATGAATAAGAGATGGATGTCTAAACCATGCATTCAGATAATTAAATGAGGTTTTCTTGGCTGAGGTGGGATGCACATAATGAGAACCAGGAAGCATCGTTTGCCCAGAAGCCGGCTGACTACATCAGGAAGGCTTTATGCTGAAGAAGTAGAGAGAAAAAGTACTTGATAAAACCTGGAAGACTGATTGTTTTGGAGGAGAACAGGTATTAGGATGAAAGGGAGGATGAGGGCATAGAAGAGAAAATTTAGGATCCAAAAGCAATACTCATAGTGTGACCCCCGCCCCCTTACTAAACAGGATAAATTATACTTTATATTACAAGCCACGTTGGTAAAGGATGCCTGCTAGAGACCGTCAGGAATGGTGGGATGGAACCTGAGGCTGGAATATAGCAGTGCAGGTTATATTCTTTTGCAAAGGGAAGAACTTATTAAGATGGAAGGCGAGTCATGGTATGTATGTATCTGCAAGGGTTAAATGGCAAGAACTGAGCAATTAAAAGAAGAGCCAAATTTTGTTATAAGAGTCAACCTGGCAAGATGGAGAAAATGAAAAATACAGCGAACATTTTATAGACTGCTTAGTATGTGCCAGATCATAAATGCTTTCTGTATATTACCTATCTAATCCACACAGCAGCGCTTCCAGGCAGGTACCATTATTAACTTCATTTCACAGATGAGAAACCTGAAGGACAAGAAGGTTAAGTAACTTGCTCAGGGTTCCACAGCTGGTAAATGAGGAGCCAGTTTCAAACCCCACCTGAATCTATAGTGTGTAATTAACTACTGCACTGATCGGCCTCACCAGTGATGACTGAAGGATGGATGATGCCTCCTGGGTGCTTGTGACATATCTGACACAAGACATTTGCTGAAAGCTTCATTGGGCTGAGGACTTGAAGCATGTTCTTGACAGGCTTTGCTAACAGGAAGAGGCGAGGGAAATTATCACTTTCAATCTAGGTGTGAACAAGGTGAGAAAAGTATAGAAGTGAGAGCAGCAGGGCCCGCCATCAGGAGGAGAAAGCCTGGCATCTTCAGGCCTGTACCCTGGACGTCAGCAAAGCCGGTTTCAGAGGGTTCATTTAACAAGGCGGGCATGCTTCTGTGGCACATGCTGCCAAAACAGAATCGCGACTACCTCAGAGGCCTCAGCAGGCAGTTCTGATTGCACCGAAACCAATGATATCGATGAGTTTAGACCCAGAAAATCGTTGCTCAATTTCAGGAAGAGAGCAACAACATTGATCTGTTTTGTTTTTTAATGGACATGGTGAGTTTAGTCAATAGGAACCTTATTAATAGGTCAGTAATTGCATGCGATCTCTAAGAAGCCAGTTCAGTCTTAGGCTGCATTTATAGAAGTATAGCGTCTATTGTGAGGAGGCTGAGGTTCCATTCTGTTCTGCCTTGATCAGAGCACACATCAGTAGCTACATTCAGTGCTGGGGGCGTCACCTGAAATGGAATAAAAAAATCCCTGTCAAAGCAGGACTTTTATGTTTGTATTCTCATAGTTGAGATTCTGATATGCCCATACATATACATTATTCATTTCATTGTTTTCAAAGAAAAGCAATGGGCAAGCATGAGTTTTGGAATAATGGAAAGAAAGGTGACACCTTTAGTGTTTGAAAATGCAAAGTATTTTCTCGTATTTCACTGAGATTTATGACAAAGGAACAAGGGAGCATGCAGGTACAAAATCACCTAAGTTTCCTACCTCTTATGATGCTACAGGCCGTTCCAGATGGTGACGTTATAAGTGCAAGAGCAGATTGTGGACACTGGCAAATGTGTTTTACTGTAGAAGTGGTTGTATTCTATATCATTTTTTTCCTCTCAATAATAAATATACACAGATACCCATTTTTATTTTCATTGCTTTTCCCCAGTTCACTTTTTGATTTTATATAAGACCTTTGCCACTTTTATATAACCACTTTGTCAAAAGTGGTTCTTACAACCGTATTCTTCTCAAGGAGCCTAACCTCTGGTTAGAACTGAAGCAGATAAAGAGGTGTCGGATGAACATGGTCAATGAGTTTGAAGCCATTGGAGAGTAACTTGCAACAGACCCTATGCCCCCAAAGTATGCTATTTTAGGACACTGGAGCAGTGCAGAAATGAAAAGCGATAGGAGTGAGGGTGGCTGCTGGGACTTCAAGACTAGAAACAAGTACCAAACACCCACTCTCATTCTCTTACCCGCTTCTCTTAGGTTTTGCTCTCACAGGCTTCTATTTCTGGCTTCTCTCTCCCAGCCCCTGCTGGCCCCCGAGTGACTGGTTTACAGTACATGGCTATTCCTTAGCCAGTCACTGTGGCCGCAAGAGATTCTGGCCACTGGGTCACTGCCCACCTGATTGACGCTGTGTTTGTGTGAGAGGGAGGGAACCAGGAGGGAGAACTACAGGGACAATTTTCAGCTTGTCACTGCCACCTGAAGCCCATTTGAGCTGTGTCCTGAGGTGCCAGGTTCCCAGCACCGGACATGTTTATGGAGGGAGGGCAAGAGGTGTTCAGTGATGCCAGTGAAGGGTTCAGATGCTACATGGATGGTTAGGCTAATTACCCTTTAATATCCCTTTTCAGCCTGTGAGGCTATGAGCCGATAAGATGCTGTCCTGTAATTTCCTTTATGTTAATGACAACTGCCCATTTTTGTGGTGCTTTACATTTTGCAGTAAAAACATTAACAATAGAAAATGAATATAATAGTATACAAAACATTTCTTTGAGCTTGATAATTCAGTTATTTTCCTATTCTCCCTGCTCTCAGGTTTGTTTTGAACTCTAGTATGTATGCTTATGATTGAAATTTATGTGGGCATCTTGTGACTCATCCACAAGATGTAAACTCCACAGCCTCATTTTTGATATTTGTATAACCATCTCACACCCTCCTCATTGTCCTTTTGTGTGTGTGGTGTGCTGCAGGCTCAGTGATGCCCATATGAATGCATACACTTATGTACTCACTGTACACAGCTGCCTTCCTTGTAAGCCGTAAATATGATCCACTATTCCGTGCCCCTGTGGAAGTTATTTGTAAGAGTTTAGGCCCATTACTTGGCTTTGTGTATGTATTGTTAACTTAGATAAATGTGAACAAAATTAAAATAATGATTTGATGTTTCAGGAAGCCATGAAGCAGCTGACCCAGCTTCTCTCAAAGGATCTTGGAAAAGAGCTCTATGAACTTTGGGAAGTAAGCATATATGATGGGTTGCTTTTTATTTATTGTAACTAAATTTATATTCCTCATCAATGTTTTAGTTAATTCATATTATCTTAACAAGCTGTCTCTAACTTACCATTTTCTGGTTTGTGTCTGTTTCTCTCCTTTCAGCTGCTGCAGGAATTTCTCTGACTGATAGAAATTTTTCTTCCCTCCAATTTCCCCGTTTCCCTTGTCGCCATAATGCCTGGTATCAATCTTGACTCACAGCCCCTGGGTTTCCTGATGCATTGCTCTCACCTCCAACCCTGACAATACCTTGATTTCCAACTTCTAGCCTCCAGAGTTAGGAGACAATAAATTTTGTTGCTTAAGCCACCCAGTTTGTGGTCATTTTTACAGCAGCCCTCGGAAACTAATTCATTCTCTCTCTCACCCCCTCTCTCTCTTCTCTGATACCATGGTACTTTGGTACTCTGCGGTGGCTACTTTATTATATTCTTATCTATTTTTTAAATTGTTTCTATATTTTGTCTCTTAGGCTCTTTACTATATCTGTTGGAATTTTATAAAGTTAAAATTGAAAGAAAACCCATTTCTAACTCCTTTATTTTATGGATAAGAAGACTATGGGCTGAAGTGCCTTACCTTCCCCCAAGGTCTCTTAGCTAGTGGGTGACAAATCTAGGCCACAAGCCCATCTCCTAGTTCAGCATTTTCTTTATGTCATTATGCTGTGTGTTGGTTAGCATTTATAGTTCTATTGCACTCACGATACTGTGTCAGTTACTTACTAGTAAGAGACTGTTAGTTTCCAAGGATGGCTGTAACAAATTACCACAAACTTGGATGGCTTAAAAGAACAGAAATTTATGGTCTCACAGTTTTGGAGGCTACATGCCCTCTCTAGAGGAGGATGCTGTCCTTGCCGCTTGCTATCCTCTGATGAATGCCTCTTTTCTGGCATTCCTTGTTTTAAAGACACATCGCTCTAATCTCTGACTCCATAGTCAGATGGTGTTCTTCCTGTGTCTACCTGTTGGGTATCTGTACCCAAATTTCTCTCTTATAGGGACATCAGTCATTGGATTAGGGTCCATCCATTATGAATTTATCTTCATTTCATTACATCTGCAAAGACCCTATTTCTAAATAAGGTAGCATTCATAGGTTCTAGGTAGACATGAATTTGGTGGGAACACTATTCAACCCGGTACACAAACTCTTACATTAACTTAAGCATTTTAATAACTCATGTTCAATATTAGCACATGGGCTTCGGTATCAGATTTAGTTCAAATACTGGCTCCTCTGTTTACTAGGTATGTGATCTTGGGTAACTTATTGAACCTCTCTGCCTTAAATTCCTCATCTACCAAATGGCAATAATAATAGTATACTTGTCTTATAGGGTTGTATGACAATCAAATTAATTAGTACATGTAAAGCATTTAGAATATTGTCTGATGCATAGTAAGCTCTATTTTTCTTCTGTCTCCAGTTTGTATGTTCTGATTTTGGCTTAAGCAAATAAGGTCATTCCATACCCAGGGGAACTTAGAATAGTACTAACAGAAAATGCCAGTTGATTGATTTCTGAAATGTTATTCACAGCCATTCACCACTATAAATAGTTATCAACCCAGAGGGTCACATCTGTTTAAAGCAATTAAACATCCTTGATTATAATTTATCTTTCGCCATAGAAGTGTGAAATCAAATTCCAGCAAGGCGAGAGAAAACATTTTCATTTTTTTCTCAAAGTGCCACACAAAGGCCCACCCCATCACCTGCATTTCACTTAGAAGAAACAGCCCTTTGCATCCCAAAGCATAGCAGTCGCTCCCCCTGCACCCCGCCCCCATGCCAAATGCCTGGCACACCGCGCCTGCCCTTGGACTGTTTCCGACCCTGCATTTTCCCTCCTTATTGTCTGAAGTTCAATCAGTTGGAGATGCAGTTGGGTTAACAAGTACTCTAAAAAATGTCTCCCTGTTCTATCCTTTGAAGTACAGGTAGAGTATGTTACTGTAGACTTGAATGTAGAGAAACACGAGAACCCTGAGTCCTGGAGGCAGAGTCACTAGGAGGAGGGAGAGTGGATGATACAAGAGATTAACTTCATATGTATCAACTTTAGTCAGGGCCAACCTTTCCCTGAGGGAGAGGGAAGGAACTTTTCATCTTCCTCTCCTTCCCCCACTCCTCTGCCCTTTAGTCCTCCATTTTCAGGACCTAGAGCGTGCACCTCTGTCGTGTTTGAACTCATTGTCCTTCTGTTGCTCTCCAAAACCCCAGTCTGGGTCATTTCAACCATTTGTCTCCCCACCGTTCCACCTGATGGCTGCAGAGCGCCGATGTAGGGGCCTCCCATCCCCGACTTAGGAGCTGGAGCCACCACCCCTCACGGCCTCCAAGCTCTGCTGAGCCTCAGGGCTGCCAGCATCCCCTCAGTGGCACCCAGTCACCTCTCTCTGTCTGGCCCACATCAATTGTCCATCCCTCTCTTCAACCACCTACTGCGCCATTTCTCCCCCAACTTTATAGCAAATCGCCTTTCCTCTTTTGTTTAGACACGCTGTCAGATGGGAACCTTTTGAGCTTTTTGTAAGCCTTGTAAATATGTTCACACAACCCTATTTTTGAAATCTCCCTGGATGCCACATTTCCCTACTTCTCTTCACGGCCAAATAGGGAAGGCATTGTCCACATTCCCTGTTTCCTCACAGCCCACCCAAGTGTCATGTGGCTGCACCACGCCCTGCTCTAGCTAAGGTCACAGTCTGCGTCTGCGTGGCTCCATCGAGCAAGCCCTTCTCTGTCCAGGCGCCACTCAATACCTTTGCTTCACAGGAGATGCTTCCGCTCCGTATGGAAGGCCCCTCATCCCTGAGGCCTGTGGCATTGCTCCCTCCTGGTTTGCTCTTCACCTTTCTGGCTGCTCCTTCTGAGTGTCTTCACGTGCGTGCTCCTCTTCCTCAGCCCATCTCTTCAGAACCTTGTTCCTCTTCTAGGGCGGTGTCCTCGGCCACCTTCTCTTCTCTGCACCCTTCTGGGCTTCAGTGATCATGGGCTGATCATTCCATGTACTCTTCCGGAAAATCTTCCTGCTAAGCTCCAGACTCAGGAATCCAACAGCTCCACCTCAGTAGCCACAGGAGCCTTAACAGGTTCGCGGCCCACTCATTATCTGTGGCTATTTTTATTATTTTAAATCCTTTTATTGAAAAATAAAACACAGAAAATCACACACGAAAAAACAATGTATAGCATAGTGAGTTCTTAGAAGGATAACTGTCTTTAGCTACCATCCAAGTCAAGATTTGGCACTTTGCCATTTTTCCCAGAAGCTCTTTCTCATCCCCTGACCCAACACGACCCCTGCCTTTCTCCAGAAGTAGCCACTACCCTGATTTTCAGGGTGACCACTTGAATTTATGGCTTTTTCACCCAAGTGCTCCGCCCTAGATATTTTAGTTTGATCTTGCCCATTTTTGTAAAGCATAATATGTCTTTATTTTTTAATGTACAGTCTCCACCCCCTACCCCCACCCCTTTCTTTTTCTTACAAGTTACCTACCTGTTGAATCCAGACCATTTAGCACTTAGAGTTTTCCATCCTCTGGGTTTTTCCAGTTGCACACTCGTGATGCAGTTTGTGTTTTTCTGTCCTTTGATTTTCTGCAGATTGGCAGCTGCATCCAGAGCCTGGATCAGACTCGGGTTGGATCCTTTTGGCAAAACTGTAGGTGGTATTGGAGTTTTTCATCATGAGGCTCATAATGTCTGAGTTTTCTTGATCCTTATATCCCTTAATCCTTTGGGGTTGTAGAATGGTAATCTAATGTTTTTATTTTGTGTTCATTTTGTAGCTGAAATAATTTTATTAGCAGATGCTTCTTTCTCATGTACTCTGTTTACAGTTCAGTTGGAAAGGTGTAAAAATGCTTGACTTTGACGGCTCCTTTGATAGCAGGAGTGGCAAAGTGTTCCAGCCTCATTCATCTTGAACTTGTTCTTGCCAGACCTGTTTTGTTCTTTGTTTATTTTTAAATAGAAAATTTTATTCCAAGACCACAAGATAGGTACTAGGGATGCTCATTGCTATTGAGTTGGTTATTGTTTCTATGCTTTTTAGTGGACAGAGCTAGGAGATTATTTTATATATATATATATATATATATATATATATATATATATATATATACATACACACACACACACACACATATATTATGTATACACACACATATACACACATATGTATATATATATATACACATATATGTATGTATATATGTATATGTGTAGCTATATACTATATAATATCTCATTAGTTCTTAGTGCTATTTCCAATTCAGATTCAGAACTACACCATTTTTACTTAACCTCTTATATATTATGTTGCATATCCTTTCTTCTACACCAGGAATTTTAGTTATAGACTTTATCCCTTTTTACACATGTACCCACTTCAGAATAACAATTGTATATACCACCATCATTAATTCTGATTATTGAGAACAATTTAAAAAATTGTTTTGTCTGTGCTAGTTCCATTCTCCCCCTAGTTTTTTTATAGTTCTATATCTACATTGTCAGTACATTTAACCATTACATGTACTATATAACCTTTCTCTTCTAAACCTCATTTAACCTTAGTTCTACAAGTAACTATGTAGTGATGCTCACCCCCAGTCCTTAATGTTAATCTTTGCCCAGTCATTCTGGTTGTCTGGAGCTTGTTGTCTGGTAGGTTCTTCAAGAAAGGCTCACAGGAATAATATTCTCTAAATCTTGCATGTTTTTAACAGTTCCTTTGTGTTCTTTATACTTAAAGGTCAGTTTCACTTGATATAAAATTTTTGGCTTCCAGTTTCTTCCCTTGAATATCTTAAATGTGTTACTTCCATTTTCTTATCATCAAGCTTGTTGTCGAAGTCTGATCATAATTTTATGTTCCTTATATTTCAGATGCTCTTTGCATAGGTGTCCAAAGGATTTTTTTAAAGATAATTTTATTAGACTGTGTCTTTGTGTTGGTCATTTTGGGTTAATTATTTAGATTTTTTTTTAGATAATTTTATTGGAGTATGTCTTTGTGTTGGTTATTTGGGGTTAATATCCTTAGGTACTTAGTCTGCATTTTTAATACATACTTTCAAATTTGTGTTTTAATTTCAAGAAAATTTTGATGAATATAATTTTTGCTTTTGTCTTCATTGGTTCATCTTTGCCTATCTTCAGCGTTTGTCACCTCTCAAATCCTTTATATCGTCTTCATTTATTTTTGACTTTGAAACTTAACCTGCTTTTCGATTTTTATTTTCCTTAAGGCGTTATTTATCATGTTTAATGACTTTTCTTTTATCTCTAATTGATTTTACATTGTTCTTTCATGTCTTATCATTTTCTTAATACCTGTTAGTTCTTTCTGAAATAGTATGTTGTAGATTTGGTCCTTTTAAAAAAAGATTGAGAATGTCTTTCTGCAATCAATTGTGTGTAAAGATATTATTTTGCTCCCTACTCTCTTATGGTAAATTTTTATGGACTCTGACCTCTGTGCTTTTCCTGTTGTTCATTTTGATACATATTAGTTTTCCTGAGCTTTGGGAAGGATACTTGGTTCAGATAGCATTTTTAACTTCACAGGGTTTCCTCTTCTGTTTTTTGTTGGTTTTGTTTTAATGTAGTGTTAAAAATATGATGGCTTGCTTTCAGAGGTTTCCTGACTTTGTTCCCCATATACTACTTTTATCTGGACTTTTTCATTTCTTTAGTTCTATTATCCTTATCCCACTCAATTTTGATTCCATTCCTAGCATTTTCTCTTCATGTAGGGCCCTGTCCTGGAAGGGAGCCCCTGCAGGCCAGACTGGCGAATTCACCAGGGCTGGACTTTTATCAGCTGCTGTTGAAGTGGGCAAGATCCTGCCAGTGTTTTCTTTTGTTCTTAAAATTTGATAATTCTATGAACACCCATCAGCTATTTGGAGATTCTCCTGTTCTTAAGCCCATCAGATGTCCTATTGCTCCCTCCCCTTGGCTCCTCCCTGACAGACGCTGGTTGCATGCAGGGCTTATGGCTGGAGGTGGTTTGTCCCCACTCACATATATTTTGTGATTCATGGTAATGTTATGTCCCTCAGTTTTGTTATAAATGTTATCCACGCAAGTTTGGTTTTACTATTTCTTTGCTCTCTCAAGTTTCTTTTTTTTTTTTTTCTTTCTTTTTTTTTATCTGCTTCTCTGTTTTGCTCCCTGTTTAATTACCCAAACCAGAAACTAGGGAGTCATTTTATTCTTTTTTTTTAAGATTTTATTGGGGAATTGGGGGAGGGGAACAGCACTGGGGAATCCAGGGAAGGGAAACAGACAAGTTGCTGTCCTTTTGTTCTTCAGACTAGCTGTGCAGGACGTTGCTTCACTGGCCCATGTTGGTTTATCATTGCGCTCTTCCCGGGTGAGGCAGATCGGTCGCCGGTCATTGGACAGCCGCTCACGGTGGCTCTTGGCAGCTCACACCAGCTTCCGGCTCCTCACACTGGCTGCCGTCCACACACGGTCGCTTATGGCAGCCCACTGCAGCAGGGGCTGCAGCCTATGCCGTCGCCGTTGACTCACAGCAGCCCAGCTCCAGGTCGAGCTGTTGTTCACCATGTTAGCTGTAGAGGGCAGTGTCACTGGCCCTAATGTGGGATCCTAATCGGGGCCCTGCTGCTCAGAGCTGGCGTCCCAAGCCAGCTATTAACCAACACGCCACTCGGCGGGCCCTAGGGAGTCATTTTTGACACCCCCTTTCATTCACTTTCACATTTTTGTTTGCTTCTTTATCCTTATCATTTCTCAAACTTGCCCACTTTTCCCCATCTTCATTGCCACACCCTTAGGTTAGACCAGATTCTTATAACTTCTCTACTAGTGCTACAAAGTCTCAGCCTGATTTTTCTGCTTCCATTCTGTCCATTTTCCACACTGCAACTAGAATGATGTTTCTGAAATGCAAATCTGATCATGACACTTCTTGCTTGAAACCTTTCGGTGATGTCCAGTCTCTGCAGGATAACCTGAGACCCGGTAGCATAAACCACAAACACTTTCCGGAGCTGGCTCTTCCTCCACCTCCAGCCTCGTCTCGCTCCGCTTCCTCCCTTCAGTACTCGTCCTGCCATTACTTGCAGTACGTTCCCCAAAGATGCCATGGCGCCATCTTACTTCTAGAGTTTAGTCTGCAGTTCTCTTTTCCCTGCCCTGCCTCCTTGTTGGAAAGTGAAATTGGAGAATCCCAGTATCATTATTTTTTGAGAGAAAACCCAGCAATTTATATTTTTTTGAAAAATGTGTAATTTCACCAGAACGTGTTATTTCCTAATGGTCTTGTAATCTTTTTTTCTCACTTTCAACAGAGAAAAATCCTGGACTGCTATGCTTAGAGAATTCCATTTCATTTTGTTAAATAATGAACCTAAATTTCTTAAATATACATGTATAACTATAATATACATACACATTTAAATTAAGTGTAATTATTTCTAAATGCCTTTGAAATAAAACAAAATGTATTTGGTTTCATGTTAAAATGATTTCCCTGTATAATTTTAAGCTCTTATCAAAATCCAAAGAGCTGCCTTTTTAAGAATAAGGCATTTAATAAAAACCAAGAAACCTTCAGTGATTCACATCACATTATCCTGCCAAGAAAGCATAACAGGTTCATTATCTGAACACATCTGGGGTGGAATTACAAATGAGAACTTTGCAGGGAAACCAGTTGGGAACACTTTGGTCTTAATAGGAGAATGATTCTATATAGTATTAATTGGGACTTGTGGTTGTGTGACACGTGTCATGCTGTCAAGAAGCAGACTTCCTGTAGCTTCTCGTTTCAGGTCTGCACTGAGGAGGGAGGGACCAATGGGAAGAGGAAAGGTAAAACAGCTGCTCCCTGTCCGCTCTGCAGCACCTCCCTGCCAGCAACACATGCGCACACACCACTGCATGAAGAGTTCACAAGTCCTGACTACATCCTCAAGAGTCATAACTCAGAGACTTGATTAAATCTTCCCTATTTGAGGAGTAAGGACAGAGATTCCCAGTGTAAAGTGGTAACCAAAATTCAATGAGAAAGCTAGAAATTCACTTAAAAAGGAAAAGGAAACCTGACATTACTTATTTTGCCGTGTATAATGCCCTCCCATGTATAATGTGCACCCACATTTTTGGCCCAAACTTTCAGGGAAACAGAATTAGTACTACCCATGTATAATGTGCATCCTTATTTTTCCCTCACAAATTGGGGCAAAAAAAGTGCGCATTATACACAAAATACAGTAAATGGAGAAAGAAATAATTTGATAAGCATGAGATAGGATATTAGCTTGAAGTTAAAAAGACCTACACCACTCAGGTGGATTAGAGAATAATGACCTTCAAATGAAGACAAGATACTGAACAGGAAGAAAAATGCTTGGAAACGTCAGTATGAACAAACGAGACTTCCAAGGAACGTGAAATAGCACATCTTTCTTGCATGGAGCGCTGATGTTAGCTGTGAAATTACAGGTGAAGCATCTCTGTGAGTGTCTGTATACCTGGAGAAATGTGGCCAGTACAGGATGTGCTTTTAGCTGTGACTGATTTCAGGTACCGGAATCAGAATTGTCCTGGATTACCCTCTCATGCAGCCCTAATGCTGCTCTAATTGCCCCTACTTAGGAGTATGAGACCCAGTCTAGTCCAGAAGCCAAATTTGTGAAGCAGCTGGACCAATGTGAGATGATTCTTCAGGCATCTGAATATGAAGACCTTGAGAACAAGCCCGGGCGACTGCAGGATTTCTATGACTCCACAGCAGGTATGTGGTGCTACTTCCATTTCAGTCTGGCTTAATCCTAGTGTAGTGACTAACTAGCATTATAGTAGTGAATCACTTCTGTGACCCTTCCCTATGAAGCATCGAAAAAGAAAATGGTGGGATTCATGGTGAGGTGGCCTGGTGCGTGAGCGCACTGCCACCCTGGAGTCTGAGCGCCAGGTTCACATTCCCACCTGCCAGCTGTGTGCCCCTGGGCAGTCTCCTGACCCCTCTGTGTCCTCTCTGAAAAATGGAAATCATTGTATTTACCCTACTTGAGTCATAGGTTGGTTTTGAGATTTAAGAGAGATAATGATGTAAAAGTACATTGTGATCAATAAGAGCTTTATGGATGTAAGGTCATGTAAGGTGGAGGTACAATAGAAATAGAGATTTAAAACAAGAAAACCCCAAACGGCTCTAGTCAGCATACCATTGTCATTACAGCGCTTCATAGCCCAAACCTGACGGCAGAGTGCTTGCATTTGAATGCTGGTTCTGCCACCGAGAACCTCTGTAACCTGCAGTAGATTCCTTAACCCAGCTCTGGGCCTAGTTTCCTTTTTTTAAAATGTGGATAATTACAGACTCTATTTTACAGGGTTATTTGAGGAAATAGTGGGTTAATTTATGTGACGTGCTTAGAATAATGCCTGGCAATAATATGCCTTAGCTAACTTCATGGTGATCCAGTGTCCAGAGTGAGGAGCTAAGTAGCCTGTATTAGCAATGGCTGGTGTTCGTGTTGCTCCCTGGAGTAAAACTCCCATCTCTCTTCCCTGGGAGCCCGTCAGACTTTGCGCAGCCTCCGTCTCTCCTGAGGGTGCCATTAGAGACAGCCTTTCTGGGACCTCTCAGGACCTCACGTGGCCTCACCAAATAGAGGAAGGACCCAGCTCACAGACTGTGGTCCAAAATATGGTCTGCATTATAATGACGTTGGTTTGATTTTCCTCCCCCCTTTTCCAGCCCCATTACCCCCACTGTAGACAAGGTCCTCATTATTTCTGTACCGGACTGTTGTTATAACCACCTCGCTTCACCTGCCAGGCTCGCGAGCGCCTCCCACATGTCTCAGTGTCTTCCTCCTTTGCAGGTGTATGTGTGATCACATCTTTGTTTTTAAAACTCTTGTGGTTTCCCTCTTCCTAAAAAATAAAATCCTGACACGTTTGAGTGGCCTAAATAAAAACCTCTGTAGTCTAAGGCTGCTCGTCTCTCTCGTTTCCTTTCCTAATCCTCGCTGTCAAAATGAAGTGTTCCGTCTTTGTGCTCGACCTGCACTTGGTCTAGAGACTGCCATAGCGTTGTCACAGTCTGACTTGCCTTTTCCTTAATGATGTTCCTCGTTGGGTCTCTTCACAAACCCTCACGTGCTCATCCCCCCACCCCCGTAGTAAGCTGTGTTAGGGCTAAGACCAGCTGTGTCTCATCTGTCTTTGATGCCAGTGATGCTCAGAAATGTTTGACTTCAGTTAAATGAGTAACGCTGTAAACTGGGGGTCAGTAAACTCTGGCCGACGGGCCAGATTGGCCTGCTGCTTATTTGTATAAATAAAGCTTTACTGAAGCAGCCACACACATTCTTTATGAATTATCTCTAGTGCTTTTGTGCTACAGCAGCAGAGGTGAGCAGTTGGCAACATAGACCGTATAGTCATAGTTCACCAAGCCTAAAGTATTTACCCTCCGGCTCTTTATAGAAAAAGGTGTTCTAAGCAATGATTGGGCTTGACGCTAGCATATTTCACCAGTAATGTAAAATACAAGTCCTTATGTGGTGCTTTGCATTTAACACTATAATCTTTGATTTTGATACATTCACAATGAAAAATAGAAAAATGAAGCATAAAAATACTAGTAAAATAAAATGTGTGGGAGCTGGAAGGGTCATCTAGTTGAAACTCCACATTTTATTGAGGAAAAGGCTTGAGCTGGAAAGAGGGTGAGGTGCCCATGCTGAGTTGAGGTTAAAATTCACTGCACTTTCCACTCGAGTGCATGACTTCTCTTAAAAAATGAATAAATACAAGTACTGAACTGCTATAAGAAATGGTTTCTTATTTCAATAATGCTTGAAGAAAAAAAAAACCACAAGTTTAATTAGAGATGAAATGTAGACTCTGACCATTATGAGGATTTTGAAAAGGACTTTCTTTGTTTGATAGCACATTTTTATTTCTCTAATTCAGTCACAACTTAGTGCTCTCTTTTTTTGTGTTTTGTATTTGAAAGCTTGTTGATGGGGTGGATGAGAGGAGGGGGTGGGAGAGGAGCCCAGAGAAGTAGGCTGCGGCCCACAGGGCCTTACAGGCCAGCGCTGGGCACTGGCTGGTGCTCTGAGATGGGGACCCCTGGGGGGAAGTGGGGCTCAGGACTCATGGGACCTGACTAGTGTTTCCAGTGGGTCAGTTGGGCGGGAAGCAGGGAGACCAGTTGGGGACTGTTGCAGTATCCTAGTGAGAAAGACGGTGGTTTGCACCAGGGTGGTAGTGGTAGAAAAAGAAAGACGGGGTCTGATTCTGGATATATTTTGAATATAGAGTCGATGGGATTTTTGTGTTGTTTGTTTATAAGAAGAGTCCAAGGATTTTGGCCTGGGCAGCTGGAAGAGTGGAGTTGCCTCTAGACGAGGGAAGAGTGCGGTTTGGGGGAAGAAATTCAGGGGTCCCAAAACCCAGGGGAAGAAAATGTTTCAAGAGGGGAGGAGTAGCTATGAGATTTAGCAGCGTGGAGCTAACTGGTGTCTTCAGCAGGAGCAGTTGTGTGATGTGGTATTTAGTAACAGTCTAGCAGCATGACCTTTGCACAGTGGGGCAGAGGATGGCCTGGAGTCAACGAGGAGCATGGAATACAGCCCAGACCTGGGGGCGAGAATCTAGTGTGAGGGAAAACAGCCACTACGTCAGAGGCCTGTAGGGAAAGAACGAGCCAGGTGTCAGAGACAGAGGAGGCCGAGGACAGGGAGTGCTTGGAATAGCGTTAAATCAGAATGAACAGCAAGCAACAAGAGGCACTGGCAAGAACAGACAGGGAAGACGGTGAGTTTAACATGCCCGTGCTGGCCGCCATCGACCTAACGACCTAAAGAGAGCTTGAGCTGGGCTGCTACCCAGGGCAGAATTCTGGGGATGGCTGAGGAGTAGGCAACAGCATGGATCAGCCGGTTCAGTATAGAGATGTTTGCAAGACACCTTTGCGTTCTTGTTTGCATCCTGAGAAAGCTTAGACCCTCTGGTCTTCCTACTTAGTAGTCTTTTTATATGTAGGTGCTTTGTTCCTCCAATTAATTGCAGGTTTACAATAGGCAGAGATTGTTTTCAGCTCTCTGTGCTCCATACTACATGAGTTTCCCTGTAGTTCCTGATAGAGGCATTCAGAGGCTCTCCTAGCTCTGTTTAATAGACAGTTCTTTGCCCGATTCTCGTCTTTTTGCGCGGGGGCATGTGGGTGATGGAGAAAAAGCTCCAGGTGGTCCCTTTTGGCCCCTCTCCATATCGGAAGGGCGGACCTGGAATTGTGTTCTGTGTTTGAGCGAAGCATGGGTCAGATTATAGAACTGAGCCCCTGACGAGCTCTGGAATGAAGTTGGAGAAATTGATGTCTTCTCTCGTCCTTATCTTTTCCTTGTCTTCTTGCCTTGTAGGAAAATTCAGTCACCCTGAGATAGTCCAGCTTGTTTCTGAACTTGAGGCAGAAAGAAACGCTACCATAGCTGCCGCCGCCAGTGAGCCGTGTTCCTGAGTTGGTCTCTATGTTGTTGCACTCCTGTAACAAACATTTTATTTTTCCATTTCATAATACTGTGCTTTGCCACTGTTGGTCTATTGATTTCCTCAGATGTGAGTCTGTTTATTTTCAATTCCCTGGACTCCAGCAAGAAACGCGATGCATTTTGGGCAAAAAAAGAAGCTACAGAACAGGATGTGGTCACGGATGAAGATTTGGGGGTGGGTGCCTTTTTATGAACTAAATTAAATAAATTTAAAAACATTAAACTTTGGAATATTTTTTGGAGGTTTTAATTCATCTAATTCTGCATTAATACCCTACATCTCCGAGGGCCAGATTCATTGAATGATAGAAAATTTAATTATGATTGTTTTTAAGAACAGATTATTCAGCTGACTTCGTGATAAGGATCCAGGAAACAGAATGTGCTGCATGCATGCTCTCCTCAGACGAAGTGCTGCTTTATTCAAATGATCACGCTCTGGAAACAGACTTTTAATTTCACTTTGACCTGCTTTAGGTCCCTGATCATGGACTTGTAAACCTGCTAACAGGTGCCTTCCCTTCCCCCAAACCCCAGTCCTTTTTGTCATTTGGAGATATAAATTGGGGCATGCAATTTCAAATTCCACTTGTCTTCCTCTGTTTTTCCCTGTCTGATTTACAGATCTTCAGACCTTCGTTAGAAGAACATTTATCACCAGGTAAGAAATATATATTAAGAAGAGTATTGCTGGGGTCACTGGACCTTCTATAGGGAACACACCAGAACTGGTTTCTTCTCTTTTCCCTTTCATAGGATAAGTAAATTTAAAGGCCCACTTGCCTTTAAATGATGCACAACTGTTAAATGGTGAGGAAGGGAAGGCTATCGGTACAAACCTGCTCAGTATTTTGCTGTGGAACATGATGCCTCTCCTTTAGTTCAGATGTGAGTTTCCATTTGAAGAAGGGCTTTTAGGTTGGCATAGTGAGAATTCTAGGCAGCGTTTCTTTGGAAACTCTATGCGGTATCCATGGATACCCAGGGTGCTGGAAGCAAAGTGCATGATCTCTTCAGAAGAAGCACACACGTGCACATCTAGCTGCTCTGCCTCAGATACTGCTGCATCGTAGCAACAGTATTTAAATGGCGATAAATGGTGGAAAATCAGCAAAGCATGATGATTATGGGAGATGCAGTTAGTTGGAACACCGAAATACATTAATCAGTGTTTTGAAGATACTTCTCCTGGCATGAAAACATGCCCACAAAATAACCCCAGATAAGGTTCAAATACTTATAACCAGGACTTTTATTTGGGGTGTTTTGCCTTCTGTGATTTTCATAAATTCACAGAGAAACTTTGGAAGCATCTACTGGGTCAGACTGAATATTGGTCACTCAGTCATTATCCCAGTTTTCCATTTTATCAAGTGAGGGTTCAAACAGTCCTAAGCCTTCCTTACTGAGGTAATATGTTTAAAAACAAAACACAGTGGTGCTATAAAATAGGAAAAAAACGAAGATCAATAAAAAAATAACTTGAATTCACCAGCCAATTCTATACATATTTGAGCATTATCACTTAAAAAAAAAAATGTGTGTTTTTTGTTTTTTTTTTCCTGGAAAATACCTGCTACTTGCCTGGAACTAGTTTTCTGAATAATAAAGACTATAATTATGATGCAGAGTAAATAATTATTGTTGGATTTAACTGTTGGTTCACAAACTAGCCCCCATATGTGCAGAACAACAAGAAACCAAAGATAGAGACAGACCAGTCCAGATTGGTAGGTGGCGGTTTTAACAAGCAAGGGAACTTAACTTACAAGGCTTGTTGGGCGGTGAGGGTGGTGGTGGTGGCAGGAGGGTGGGTGTCACAAGTTAGTAGATCTCCACACCTGCCCTCCAGAATCTTAAAAGTTTATATAGAGGCCTTAACTGGGTTCCGTAATTATACCATTCAAATGGTCTCAACGCATGACTCTCTCAAGGCTGTGTCCTTGAAACAGCTCCAAGTGTGGGAACAGTGGGGAGAATGTACATTCTACGGACAGGTGGGGGTGAGGAGCTTCTGACTGCCCAGGTCCAGTTCACTGGACAACCAGTGGTCATATGCTCTCAATGACCCCCAACATGAACTCAACCAAAGATATTCCTTGTTACCTCATAATGAGGAAGAGAGACTACCTCACTGAAAAGGAGGAGAGGGTGGAAGGGCAGGGCTGCACACCTCAGGCCAGCTCTCCCTGCCCAGTCCCTGGGGCTGACGGGAGCAGGATGGGTTTTTCCCCCAAAACAATTCCTTACAATGCCCTTGTATTAATATTTGAAAAAATGTTGATTCTAACAGAATGTCCAACGTGGTCATCTGAAAGTCTTGTAATATACGCTGGGGGTAAATGACTGATGAAACGCCTTGTGAAAAAGCATCCTCTACACCTAGCATTTTTATTTAAATATTTTGCTAGTCTTCATATTCAAATTGAGATTGAGCCTGATTTCTGTGGAAGATTTAGTATTATGTTATTTTGGGTTTGCTTTGATACATACTCTATGGTATAAATTCAAAGCCAAGTAGAAATGTAGAATAAAGAGTTTTATCATTCTTAGAGATTATGAAAAGTAACCATCATATTTTGCCAATATTAAAGTTTTTTTATTGTAATTGAAATTACATTTGAACACCAGGTTTGAAGAAGTCGCTTTATATTTTATATTGAAGTCACTTTTTAATCATATCACCAGCTTCCTTTATTGCACCCACACACACTCAAATTTGATAATAAGTGAGAGACGGGGTTGAAGCTCACCTTATGCACCATTTTATAGTGAAGTTACACAACTCACAAGCTGACAGGTGCTTTTGGAACAGTGTAGTGGCAGAAGAGCAGCTTAGATTCCAGCTGTCCTCTTCATGTTGACCACTGAATAAGATATTCCGTAATAAAGCATGAAGTTTTTTCCGTTTTCTATATGGTTGAAGAGCAGATTTATAAGAAATTGTCTAATTGAGGGTAAAATGCAGATTGCTTTGCTGACATGATCTATCAACATAGTCTTTATGAGATACAAGTTTAAGATTAACTTGCAGCGTAAACTTATGAATATTTTCCATCAAAGCAATAGTACCCCTATATATACTGTTTTTTCCTATACATACATCCACTCTATGGCTTCTCTTAGGCATATCCAAATTGCCAACATCACTCTTCTTGCACTTTGGGCCATTATTAAGTAGAAGAACACAAGCACTGCGATACTGAGACAGTTGATCTGATAACTCAGCTGGCTACTAACTGACTAAGGGGCAGGGGGCATAGGCAGCGTGGAGAAGCTGGGCAAAGGGTGATTCACACCTCCAGTGGGACTGAGCAAGGTGGCATGAGATTTCATTACGCTACTCAACGGTGTGCAGTTTAAAACTTATGAGTTGTTTATTTCTGGAATTTTCCACACAATATTTACAGACTGCAGTTGACACAGGAAAGTGAAACTGCAGAAATTGAAACCGTGGATGAGAAGTACTGTACATTTTTTTGTGTTGATATCATTTTGTATACATGGTGCTGACCAAAAGTCATTTTGATTTGTTAGTGAAAGGTTACATCCATTGTGTGCAAATGCTTTAGCACTTGTGGAACACTTTAAACTACTGCACATACAAAGAGAGGGAGAAACAGGCAGCTCATGAGTGATGAGGCAGTAATGAAATGAAACCTCTAGCATAAGACTACCCACTTACCAACAACTGATTTGATTATTCTAATTGATGATGTGGCTGATTCACACACATCTTATGACTAAATGAAAAAAAGACTACTCATGTCATGGCCATTATATCACTCCCAGATAGAGAATAATTTAATAAATACCTTTTCAATTAAAACGGGACATGAATATAGTTTTTACAAACTGATGAATGAAGAATGGTTTAAAATAAACAGCTAAAATATATTTGAAGCTCTGAGGCATTCACACTAACTTTGATTGTTTTTCTATCCAATTTTGATACTGTGTTCTCAGAGCTAAGGCTGAGACTACCATGTGCGGAAATTGGTTGGTGAATGGAGATATTTGTTTATAGCACCATAACTCTGCTTTTTCTAATACATTGCAGTGTGCTGAATTGTGGTCAAAATGAAGGTGGCAATGAGTTTACAAAAGGTGACCATTTCAAATGCACCAGGCAACTACAGATGGGGCACAGAGAAACAAGTACCCACATGCCGCAGTGGGCAAGCAGCACGGTCACAAGCCAGAGGGACTGGGTTTGGCTGGAAGGATAAATCAGGGAGAACGCCGATGCTCCCTCCTACAGGCATGGATGGCTTCTTTGTCCACATTGGTCAACTCTGGTTCAAGTTTACAGACCCATAGCTCTCTCTGCTTAGAGTCCAGGCCTCAGAGATTGTGTGGTCCTGAACCAGCTTGATTTTCAGTCAGGTGTACAGATTGCCCTGCTCTTATTTCAATAGAATTTTTAAGATTGGCTTTATTTCACACATATCTACTTCTATTTAATAAATTAAAAATGAACAAACTAATTATGTTATATATTACATGGATTATATATTATAAATATACGTGATATATTTATATATTTAAATTGTGACTTTTTTTTAGTAGGTCTCTGCATTTAAAAAAATGTACATATAGGATGCATCTCTGCTACCTAGCAATAAATGTATGTTCCCATTTGCATATGATGTGGAAGGTAAACGTTACTGCAGAAATCTGATTGTATTAATATGATTTTTTCATGCATAAGAGCAATTTTACAAACTGGAAGAGATTCTGCTTCTCCCATTTTCTAGCTACTGTATTCCCTTTGCAGATATCCTCACCTACTTAGCAGTAACCTGAGTTCACTACTGCTCTATGTAGACTAGAGAGAATTTTAGAATTGAAGGTTGTTTTAGCATCCTAAGGTAGCCAAGGTTCTAATTACTTAACATTTCCTCTCATGTTCATCAGATTAGCAGAAGTTGAGTTAAAATAATGTCTGCAGAATCATAGCTACCACCTTTTAAGACCATCAATAGCCCTGAAGACTTAAAGAAATGAAGGCTTCAAAGTCATCATTAAAATCAATTATTTTAATTGCTTAAATAAACATGTAACTGATGTCGGTGAGGGAGATGACAAGCAGTTTAATGAAATTTGCAGTGTCTTCCCATTGCTGGAGACAGAACTCCAGCCAGTGGACTGACTGAACCGAAAGGGGGTGCTCACTCAGCCTTCAGACATGCACATGGTAAAGGAGTCAAGCAAAAATCAAAACAACTCGTTTGGAAAATATGTTGAATTACACGAAGAGAAGGTCATGACCAAGTGTGTGTGCACCTGCTCAGGTCAGGACATTTTAAAAGCTGATAATCTATGAATACTGAAGTGTGACGCTCAACTGGTCCGTTACCAACACAAATAAAAATGGAAATCATTTTATTAAACTGTGGAGAGGCCATTTGAAGAACAAGGTCAAGGTCTGGTTTTCCCAGTGGGGTTTTGGTCTTCATGTCTTGTGCACGCGGGCGGCGGTGGGCCTCGAGGTGACTGCGGGCTGGCGGCCCTAGCACTGCAGCTCCTCCTCTGCTCGCCGGGGGGCGCCCGCCGAGCTCTGCGCGCTGGCGTGGGCTGTGGAGCTGAGCACCTCTTCAAAGCTGCCTCCGCCGCTGTGGTTTGTTCCGCCTACTTTCGTCTGAAACCGGCAGAGACGCAAAAATGCACTTCATTATTTTTGTACTTTTTCATAAGCTTGATTCAAGTTCAAAAATACGTTTTTTCTTGACAGGATGTAAACGTATGTAGAGAAGTTAGTTTCCTTTAGCAGAGTGCTAGCTAGGATGCCATTCATACTTGGGTTGTGGGACTGGATTTGAAACTCATTTTAGCAACACTCTCTTCTATGTTTAAGATTCTTAGTTTCTTCAGGAGCATAACCAGATCTGTGGATTTGCACCATCTACTCACTCACCCAGACAACCAATTGAATCAAATCGTAACTGGATTTCAGATCTATTGCCCTAATTTTACGAGTGTATGGGTATCTTTAAGTGACTGCATCTTAGGTTTTCTACTTGAGATTTAGCCAGGCAAACTGGATTTGTGACAAATGTCTCTTGAAAAAGCAGTGGCTCAACTGAACCTGATTTCTGGTCTCTGCTTTGAGAGATGGAGATGAATGAAGTCTTGAGCACTGGTCACTTTACAACTTCTTAGGATATTGCCTTTATAGGAGGAATATCCCTTAAAGTGCAAAGTTATGATGCTTTACGAGGCTCCCTTTTTGTGTACTTGTTATTGGCTAATAAGAATAGACTCAGGAAATCAATTTATAATTAAGAAATATGCTAAAGTATTTTGAAAGATTCCTCCTTCAAAAGAATATTTAATGCTCCAAAATGCTTATACAAGTCTCATTAATGGTCACATTGGCCTTCATTTAAGCATTTATAATATGGAAAAACACTTTGAGGTAAAGAAAGACTAGAGGATGTTGCTATTCCCAAAATGCTGTCTACACCTCACTGTCACCAAAGTGATCGATCACAAGAACATAAACCACACAGGGGAATGAATGTATCCACCTACAGCCTGGCCTACCCTTTTAAAACCTTAACCAGGGTTTAAAAGAAGTCCAATCATTGCAAAACAAGCATACACTTTTCTCCAATGGTCACTAAAATCCCTCTCTGCCTTTTAAATTCAATAAGTTGATTTTTTTTCCATCTGCTGGAGGTTGGGAAATTTGTTCTGGAAAGTGACAGATAATACATATTTTAGGCTTGGGAATCACATAGTCTCTGTCAAAAATACTCAAATCAACCATGGTAGAAAGCAGCCAAAAACAATGCATTAATAAATGAGTTTGGCTGTGTTTCAAAAAAGACGATGGAAACACAAATTAGAATTTCATGTAATTTAATTTTCACACATCACACACTAATATTCTTCCTTTGATTTTTTTCAACCATTAAGAAAATGCAAAAACCATTCTTTGCTTACAGCCCATTCAAAATCGGTGACCATCTAGATTTGGCCCATAAGCCTTGGTTTACAGACCTCTGGCTCAGAGCATTGATTTCTCTCCCAATCAGTATTATCTTAGCTTTGGAAGAAGTGAGGTTGCTTTCAACTATGTGATTTTTCAGTATGCTCATTTCTTTCCTGAGAGAAATGAGATTAATCCAATGTAAGGTACCCTATTAATAGTTCCCATTCTCCTCTTTATTTTATTCGTATTCTGTTTTGCAGAAGTCACACACAGTATTGAATCAGATGAATACCAATTACCCATGTTTCCTTCTGGGCTTTGTTTCATTCTTCTAGTTCTTGATTTTTCTCACATCAAAATAGAAAAATAAAGGAGGGAACTGCTTTGAAATACAGCAATTGGGCAAAAGGGAAATGGAATAAGGGGTTTCCTAACCATGTGGGCTTAGTGACTTCACACTGCAATACCTTAGACAAGGACCTGCTAAAACCTCTCCCGGACCCTTCCCTGAATAATGGGATATTCATCCAAGAATTTGTCACTTTCTCCTCAATATTAAAATTGTTCTTCACAAAAAAGTGTATTTGAATTACTGAATTGGGCTTCCTAATCTCTCATTTAATAACTGGTTGAAAAGACACAAAGAAACAAGTAGAATATATTTTGCCTTTTTAAGTCAAGTTTTTAATTCAGGCCATGTGAAATGCAATGTATTCATCAAAAAGTAGGTGCCCTAGAGAACATTATGCTAAGTGAAATAAGTCAGTCAGAGAAAGACAAATACATGTGATCTCACTTATATGTGAACTCTAAAGAATTGAATAAATGAGAAATGTAAACAGAAATAGTCTCAGAGACACAGAGGAAAAACAGGGTTGCTAGTTGGGAGTGGGTGGGGATGAAGGAGAAGGGGGAGGGGCGAGAAAATACAAATTGGTAAATACAATATGGCCTCAGGGATAGAAAAGACAATCTGGGGAATATAATCAATAATGTTGTAAATATTTTTTAGGGGGCCAGATGGACTTATGTCTTGTTAGGGAGACCACTTCATAGACGGTGTAGATGCCTGACCACCGCACTGTATATCTGAGGCTGGTGTTGAATAATATTGTATTTAACTATAATTATACATACATATAGGTGCGCGATGTGGAGTAGAGTGTGGGAATGTAGTCAATGGAATTGTAATAGATAAGTAAGATATCGGGGGTGGGAGGGCAGTAGATGGGGGGAGGGGGGTTGTCACTTTGTTAGAGGTGAAAAGGATAACTATTGCATTGTTCTGTACACCTGAAATAACAACAACAATAATAATAATAAACTAGGTGCACTAAAAATATGGTCTGCTTGACATGGATACAGGATGGTTGAAAGGTATGTAGTTACTTACTCATCCTTCCCTGGAATATGGCAGAATATACCAAATATGATTCCATAAGAACTGACTGTGGGTCTGCTCTCTGTCTGTTTTAGATGGAATAGAAAGTGTGCTCACTGAGTATACAGTTGACACCAGCTAAGATGTAATCAAGTAATACACTGATATACTTACTACAAGGATGTAGGCAGAAGGAACTGAATTTTATATGATTATGATGAACTGGGAAGTTTTTCATGGAAAATCAGTCTACAGAATTGGGTACAAAGGAAGAGCAATCAACTGGGTATAAGTGACACACAGTGTGTGACAGACTGTAAAAAGATGGCAAGAATGATCCTCAGTTCTCAGCAGAAGATTATTTCTAATAGAACACAAATATGAACATAATTCCCTTTTAGGGGTAGTTTAAAAATTAAGCTTAAAGCAGTACGTGTGAATGAAGATGCAGCGTATAGGCCTGCAAGGAATTTCACTCATCCATACTCATCATGAGTCATTCCCTCAGCAAGAAACAGCCTCAGGATTCACAACTGAAGAAAGTCACAGAAATTTTGTAAAAGATTTAGGACACAGAAGTAAACTATGCAGCAAATAAGCTATATAGAGAAGGGTTAAACATCATTATTTAGTCTGGAGAAAAAAAAGAATGAGAAATTTGTAATTATTGAGGAAGTGGGAAGTTTTACACAAAACCTGATTATTATCTATTCTCCATTGCCTGCCTGGGTGGGCAGAAAATGAGGAACTAGGCATTGACCGTGACACAGGAAATAGGTGGCATGTGAGTCTTGTTAAACCCATGGACAATCATGCAGACACGAATCCACTTTCAGGAGGTCTTGACACAGGCTAGTATCCAGTTAGCGGCTGAGTTAGTTTTGCGTGTGTCTGAAGGAGGAGGCAGGTTCTATACCTTCCATCCCAATAGGGCAATAAAGGAAGAGGCTGAGAGCGTGGGTCAAACACTTAAATCATAAAATCATATGTGAGCTGTGAGCTTACCAGTTTCCTAAAAGTAAATGAAAATAGGTTGCTCTTTATTCTTCGTTTGCTTCTTCATAGCTCCTTCTTCTAAAGAAAACCTAAAAAGTACAACTTTTCCTATGTCAGAACTTAGACGTCTAACAAGCAACAGAATCCATTCTCTTTGAAATGTCTAGGGCTGAGAACCAAATGTGGAGACATTGACTCCTAGAATATTTCCTGAGCCTTTTGTTTTGAAACTAGATATTCTAGCAAGAGAAATGTCTAAGATATTGCATGTCCCTCCCTAGCCAATGTTTTCCCTATAAATGGGGGCAATTTAATGGCTCCTACTGGTCACTCAATAAGTGATGATGTTGACAAGCAGACTAGTGACACTGCATGGCCAGAAATTGCTGGTAAATGAAACCAGTGAAGGTATGATAAACGCTGAATAATAATTTCATTCTTGAGCCTTAAACACGTTATCATGGGCCTCATAAAGTAGTAGATTATTTTAAAGACCCTTCCCTAAGAGGAAAGAGCTTCCGGGTCAAAATCAGTTCAAAATCAGAGCATCTCAGACCTCTCATAAGGAATAACTTCCACCCTCACAAACCCTTCTCAGGCAGCACGTGTGAGTAGTGTGGTGACAGAGCACTGAGAAGCAACTGGATAATCAGCATGTGCTTTTGGATCTCATTAAAGGTCATACATATCCTTTATTTTCCCAGTAATAGAGAAATGGATTGTATTCAAAATAGTGGTAATGATTATCAAGATGTAATGATGTCACTGTTTAGGTGGTATTTTTTTAAAAAATATCTTAATAGTTTCAATGATTGTCCCTGGTTTAAAAGTTCTATCCATTTTAAGACTAGATGGATTTTAGTTTTGCTCTTTTTTCCTCCATAGACTAACTTACCTATGTGCAAACAATAAATTCAATGAATTTTTTAGTGCCTACTATGCAACAATCTTATTTTTAGTTTATACTCAGGGATCAAATGCACTATTAAAAAATAATGCATTTTGTGACTCAGCTTTATTGTTGCTGCATGATAACAAAACTATGCTGTGTGAACAGAGTAAACAAGCCTAGGTAGTTGACAGGTAGTGGATGGCAGTTTAACACCTGGAGCCAAGTTTGTTTTTTCTAGTCCATGTCCAAACCGAAGGAGCTTGAGCTGTTACTGAGCCTTCATTTACACCCTAAATTCAGAATTCACAGATCCTTGTCCGATACACATCCTCTCTCACATATCTACTCTTTTTGGGGAATAGCAGTAAGAGCTCTAACTAGCAAAGAGATGAACCAAACCCCAATTTACTGTAATGAACAATTCATTCCGAATGGTTTATATGAACAACTTTGTAAGGATACAGTAACACCATTCCATACTGGTTTTAGTTATATTGTTATATGTGAAGGAAAGGACTGACTGTGCAAGACTGCCTACTTGGCGGCACCAAAGCCTGGCGGCCCCGCCTTTGTAACTAACTGCAGCATTGTCTACACTGCCCTGATTCAATGGACTCAATGACACAAAAATCACTTCATCTGTACCTTAAGGCTTGTGACAGTTGTCTCAACCCTCTCCTCAAATGATTTGAAAGTAGGAGAATTCCTAAAATAACAAAAAAAAGAGAGGTCAGCTCTAATGACCTAGCTGTCTTAGCATGCACGCTACCTGGTTTCTGTTCTTGATAACATCACCTCCGTACCACAGCCAGCTGTTAGTTTACCACCTACACCAAGCGTGTGTTAACATATTATTTCACTTCTGTTAGATCCAGAAACCATAGCCTGACATGGACTTTCCTAAATAAAAGAGTCAGATACCCAACTGTAGAATAAATACTACAGTATTTGACAATGACACTACTGTAATAATTCCATGGTGGACCGGAAATCATTTTCAGTGAATCAAAGGAGTAATAGCTAAATTTTCATTTACTAATTGTTTCTATCACAACACTCTTTTTCCAAACTCAGTTTTTTTGTAATTATGGAAAGTCTATATGAGGAATGTCACATTTGACTTGAACCACTTGGAATGTTCAAGTTATTTATTTCAGTGAATGTGAGACAAGTCAGAAATTGCTCAAGGTAAAGAAGGGTTATAAGTTTTATCTTTTCAATGCCTTCAAAAGTAATCACTTGGTCAACTTCCATAAAGTGGCGTTTCTGAAAGTCATTGCTTTCATTATTATAAGTTGCAATAACACGTATCACATGCTTAATCAAATGGTGTTATTAGCATGTGGTAGTTTTCCTCCTGAAAAGGATATACCTATTTGTCCTCTTACCAGAGAGAACCTTCACCATCTGTTGGCATTTTCTTTGTGACTCATCATCATGTTAAATGATCTCTATACCATTTTGTTATTATAAGGGTTAACTTCTTCATTTGGTGCTTTTTGGTTTCCTATTCTGGATTAGGCCACATGACAAGATTTAATGACAACATTATCATTAAAAATGATATCACCAAGTCCAACTGAAGAAACAAGAACTGAACTAAAAATGTGTCTTAAATCTTGTATCCGTGTTAGCTCTCACCAACAATGACTGTCATCATTTTCCAATCAAATCATTTAACTGAATGTTATTATATTTGATAAGCCACTTGTTATTCTCTCTTGAGTGCAGAAGAAATAAGAGGAATGGCCTAGACGGTTCTCAACCTGTGGGTTGCGACCCCTTTGGGGGTCGAATGACCCTTTCACAGGGGTCGCCTAAGACCATCAGAAAACAAAAAGGTATTTACATTACAATTCATAACAGTAGCAAAATTACAGTTATAGAGTAGCAACGAAAATAATTTTATGGTTGGGGGTCACCACAACATGAGGAACTGTATTAAGGGGTCGCGGCATTAGGAAGGTTGAGAACCGCTGGCCTAGAGAAACTTCATAAGGGAGAATGGCTATAAAATACGGGCTTCATTTTATGGTGTGGGATAAGACATGGCTCTAATACTATCAAGAGGAAGCTAATATAGAGAATATGAATTTGGCTTTGTTAAGGATTGTCTCACAAGACCCTGATGCTCCAGATGGTCAGAAATGCACTTGCATTCAGGCTGTATGAACTAACAATGGTGAGAGATCAGAGAGCCTGAGCGTGGCCTCACATCTTGTATTTGATTCAAACGTCAGTCAAATTCTTATGAGTAAGCCTCCATAATCCCTCTGTTTCGTGATGCAATAATAGTGAAATTGCACTTGAATAACTCAGAAGTATACACTGATTGGCACATGACTTCCACCGAGGTTCTACTTAGCCAAGTCTGCTTACATGACTGCTGTCATATATCAGTTACGCAGTATCTCAGTAGGCAGACAGTTTAGCCTAATGGTTCATGGGTATATGTTAGATGAGTAAAATTACTTTTTTAAAAGTTCATTTCAGTGCTCGCTTTGGCTGTACATATACTAAACGTTTATTTCAGGCAAGCTCGTGAGGACTGCATTTGACCCTTAAGCCACTAGATGGATTCCTGATTCACAGAACAAAATCATGTTAATTTTTTGCATGCCTTCTTTGAACACCCAGAATTAAAATTTGACAAGTAAAGGAGCTCAGACCCTCAGGTTGCACTACTCAATTTGGGTATTCTTATGCTAGGGGGAGAAAGTCATTCAAATATGAACTAAGCAATCTTGACTCTATGCTCCCTATTTACCTCCAAATTAGGGAAATCAAATACTGTGGTTAAATTTCCAAGATAACCAAATAACCCCAGTGTAGAAAAGACATCAGACATAATAAAATAGTCATTCTTCAAATTAAATTACAGCAGAATACATGCTGGAGAACAAAGAGAAATGGCTTACTCAGATTTAATCATATCATATACAACTACAAAGTTTTAGCACTGCAAATGACCCCAGAAAGACCTTGGCTTCAGTGCTCTCAAACTGTTTAGAGTAACTGAACCCCCTCTATAATGGATTCATACCACAGTACAGGACATAAAGCAGGTAGAAGAGGCACAGTTCTAACTGAAGTGGGGGAGGGTCTCAGAGGCTTGACTCCGCCCTCCCTTCCCACCACCAGCACCGTGTCAGACGAAGTCACCATGGGAAGAGCAGTAAACCTGGTTCTAGCCTTGTACTGTAAACATGATGAAACTGATATCACTGAGGTGAGTTTTCCAAGTCTGCAAAATTCATTCTTGGCAAAGTTCGGCTACAACCTGCATCTTCTGATTCCCAATCTAACATTCATACCTCTGTACTCCATGACTATTAGCTTGATTTTATTTGACTGGATTGCAAAGTTAAGCAAACTGGAAGCAGAGAACATCTTTCTCAGTTTTCATCCCGACAGAAATTTTAATGACATTTTTACTGCTCAACAGACACCTCATCTTAATATATACCTTAAAAAATCTTAATGATATCCTTTCTAGAACTGTAGCCCTCATAATCCCCTATCCTTTCATTAATCTTTCTTCCAGGTTTGCATTTAATTCTGAGGAAATAAACATTTCCACCTTTACAAGTGTGCTTAGAATGTTCTAGGCCCTGTACTAAGTGCTTTCCACAGTTTGTTTACAGCTCACAATAACATATGAGGTAGGGTCTTATTATCCCCCAGGATACAGATAAAAGAATGAAGATAGAGGTGGATTAAATAACTTGTCTCAGGTCACAAATCAGGAGAGGCTGGATTTAAGCTGGTGTGTCCGGTCAAGCCTACAACATTTCACAGAATTGTTAGCTCTTGCTCCTGAGGGCCGTCAGAAAGGAGAATGAGGTAGGTCAAGGCACTTCCTTTCAAAGGGGGAGAAAAACCCACAAAGTAAATATCAATAAAGTAACACTTCATCCACATTCTACATTACTATTATTTATGTAAAGTAATTTACACACATTACCTCATAGCAGGCATACTTATGGAATGGCGAATGGAGTAGCTTCAGGGCAAAGCAGATTAAAGGGAAAAAAAAGAAAGAAAAAAGAGATAGCACAATATTAAGTACAAGAGACGCTCCCTATTCATAGTTCTAAAATGGCAATTTCAACTGTCTGAAGTATTTCCTGCCCATCCCACCAAGAAGATCTTTGTTTTCATTGCATAGCATGGGCTACAGTCCCTACCAAGGGTTGAAAGGAAGAGCAGGTGGTCCATAGCTGCATATTATTTTACTTCCTGTAGGTTTCCTGTAGGCCAGGAAATCTGAGGAGAGTGTCTGGTTTCTCCCAGATCAGCCCAGCAGCCCCTGGGCATCCACTCTAGGTCCAGCTCCCTCTCCACTCCCTGCTCCTGGTCAGGGAGACAGGAAGGGCAGTCTCCGGGAAGTAGACCAAGCACGTAAAAGCTAATGGTTCCATTGTAGAGAAACTCTCTCCAGAGGAATATACTTAGTTAACACAAGACGAATGAAGAAAACATGCTACGCAAACACAATTCACAGAGTCTGACATGAGAGCAGGCACTTTTGCATCCATTCTACAACATCAGTTACAAATACCAACATTTCTGAGAACTCTAAGACCTTCAGCCTTCTCACCCTATCAATCCAAGAGTAGCTGACTCATTTTCTCTCTGATCGATTGCCTGTTATTTCAATGTGAGTTCCGCTCGAATATTAGACTGGGTGGAGGGAGAGGGCAACACAGGCTCCATTTTCCTGGGCGAGTGCTCCCCCATCGCACCTTCCAACGCCATCCCTCCTTTCTCTCCTCTCAAGCAGCTAAATGGTAAGGGCTCCAACTCACCACCCTCCCCAACAATATCCAGAGGTCAACAGTATGGGCAGCATTTACTAGAACTCAGGCAGAAAAGGACAAAGAAATTCAGGGGATACTTGTGGTCCTACCTTAGACACTCCATTTGGAAACTATAGGCAAAATATTTCCTCAGAAGTTACATTAAAAAACAATTACTAAAAGAAATTTGTCAGCATTATTAGTCTATTAATTTCGTTAAATGTAGGCAGTTTTCTTAGAAAAACTAATCTTCCTCCCAAAGTATATAATAAGATTCCAGGTTAAAAAAAAAAAAAATCACGTGTGCTTCTCCAGTAATTTTTTTTACTCTTCAACTTGAGAAGATACGGAAAGTTGAAGGTGAACCACACACATAAGTAACAGTTACCAATTACAAGAAGTTCAGAAAAACACAACCACCTAGAGAAAATCATTTCTGTTTCTCAACCTTTACTTTCTATAAGTTTTATAAAAAACACACAGCTCTCAATACCCGCTTTCCTTTTTGTCTTTTTTCAGTTCTAAGGACCTCTGCCAATACAGAAAGGAATGACACAGAAAAAGATTCCTAAGAGATTGCTCAGCAAGTGAAACTGATGTAAATAATTCAGAAATGAGATAAATAAGTGCTTAAATAAATTCAAATTCATTAGGTACCCTATACTCTATGACTCCGTGGTCAGGAATACTTTCAGGAAAAGAGATCTAGGTTTTTGGCTCAGGCACACCCCCAGGGTGAAGGAAACAGCGGGGTTCTGGGAATAAAGGGACGACAAGGGAGCTGGCAGGGCCCCACAGGCAACGCTTACCCGATGGAGTGAGACCTGCAGCCAGGGCAGCACAGGAGAGAAGAGGGAGCAGGGTTAGCATATCAGGACGCAAAGACATGACCACACTGCCACTGTCCCCAAAGCAAAGCTTAGGTAACTCCATTCATTACCCTTTTTGAGTATTCTGACTTTTTAATGTGTCTTAACAATTACTTTACCAACCTGTTATAAGCTGTGTTTCTAAATATTCTCATGAATATATAGATAGACTCGCTAATAAAATAATGTCTCCTCCAAAGATTTCATCTCCACTACATCACACACAGTTTGAACAAATTCACTGAGAAGTTCCAAGAAGATGCCAACATTATAAACATTATTCCAATGGCTTGCCTTTGTTCAGAGTACTTCCATAAATGTGACCTCATTTTAATTTCACAGGAAACATTTTAGTTAGGTAGCTATTAACCATGTTGTTTTATGGATGGAGAAGGAAAGCGAGCTAACTGAGCTAACATGACTGGGTTAACACTTAATGGAAATCAGATTAGAAACGAGAAGCTTACCTTGGGAAATTACTATTTTTACAAAACATATAAATTAATTTCTAACATAGGGATTTTCATTCAGTTATTTAAAAGGCCCAAATTCTAAGTTTTCAAAATCTGTACATATTAACTTGGATTTTTTTTTTTTTTAAGCTGAGCCATCCTGCCTGTTGGCAGCTCAGCAGCAGCTCAGCTCAGGCCACGAATCGAACCGGTGACCCTGTTGCTCAGAGCTTGTGCTCTTGAGCGAGCTCTTAACCAACTGAGCCACTCGGCCAGCCCTTAAAACTTGGAATTATTTTAAGGAAAAACCAGAAGTACTGTTGTCCTTCCCAGGTATCTGAATGTTGGTGGCAATCTTCATGAACAAGTTCAGAAATTTGTTCTCAGAACGCACAAATGAATATTATCATGTAATTAATAAAGATATAGAATAATATACTCTTAAAGCAAAAAGGGATTCAAAGCAAAATGTCTGCAATAAAATTTTCAAATATCCCCACCATCATTTTATAAATTGGCAAATTAATTTGAACAAAAAGTGAAAACTTTATTTTTCCCATTTAAGAATCTTTATTAGAGTAAACCTAAGCAATTCTCAAATATTACTTATATATTCTAGCATAATTTAAAACTGAAAATTCTTTGCAAAACTTGTTGCTTTCACAGGGACTTATCTTCATTTATATAAAATGTTAGCTACTGTAGACAAAAATAGAGCTCTGAAAATATAGGTCTACAAAATATCATAGGACCATATCATATCATATCTGAGTCTCCAGTAATATAAGCTACGTTGCCCAATATGTTCGGCCACAGTTCACAATGAAAATGTTGTATCCCCTGTATAGAACAATTAATGAAAACTTTGGAACTCCTGGGAAACGGATTATCTACTATATTACCCTAAAACAAAGCCACACAGATACAGGAGGAAAGACAGTCAACACAATCTTTATATTGTACCCAACTAGTGTGTGAACATGAGTATATAAGATACTGCATATATGAAATGCAGTCTTCATGCTTTACTACTTAGAAAAATGAGCACAGCCTTTATGAAACACACTACACTCCTGTTAATGAACTTTCCCTAATTTCTGTCGTATGGAGCCACCTTGTAACTGAGCTGGTCATTTAGTCAAGATAAAAACTATTAGCATTTATTGAGTGTTGAATACATGACAGGCTCTCTTTGGCTACTCTTATAACTATTCGATGATGTTGTTACTCTTATCCCCATTTCATAACTGAGATCATCCAGGTGAAGGCAACTTAGGTTCCATCTGGCCTTCTCATTACCTCACCACCTTAAGTCAAATCACCTGGGAGCTTGTTACAATCGCAGGTTCCACCCAGGACCTACTGAGGCACAATCTCAGAGAGGTGCAATCTAGAAATACATATTTTAAACAAGCTTCAGAACTGTTTCTAAGTCCCCCAAAGATGGAGAAGCACTATCCTAGTATTATGCTGAAGTCTCAGTGTTCAAGTGAAAGGTTTCAACCAAGTAATGTGAAGAGCGAATTTTGTAAACATGACAATATATTTCTTGGCTATAACAGGTAATAGGGCCTTTCTTTTTTAAGGACTTATTTAATTAGTTTAGATAAATGTTTTAATGCCATCGAAATGACTGCAAATTTTACTTGTAATAAACAGCAGCAGTTGCCTTCTGCCCTGCATGCCTTCTTGTAGCTAGAATTAAATTTTATTTGTAATAAAATTAAGGTTAATTAATAACCCAGAATGTTTACCTGTTCTTCACATCATCATATGCTGCCTCTGAAGAATTTTAATGGTTTTTCCTTACTGCAGTATTAGTGAAAATGAAGATAAAACAATGTGTTCAGATTTATGCACATGTACTTACTTAACTTTAGCCTCTTGAGTGCCAAGTTAAAATGTGCATGATATTGGGTACAATCCAGCAATTTTTGAAGCCCTAAAATAACTTAAACACCAAGGTACAAATTTTTACCTCTTGTATCAGAGCTACAGGTAATAATAAAAATAAATAAATAGTTAAGAATCCAGTGAACTAATACTCACAGATCTTTTTAAAAGAAGTTTAAAATGTACTTTAAAAGTTTTTTAAAAGATGAATTTGATTTCTAGAGAGAAAATTGATGAAATTGTTTTACAAAGAAAAAAATCTAAGCATGTCAGCTAAATTCAAAGTAAACTATTATAGGTATTTAAACAAGCAAATATTATGAAAGTAATAACTCTATATAAGATAACTAGAACACAATATATACCGGGGGTGCCAAAAAAATGTACACACATTTTAAGAGATGCTATCTATGTTCAAGCAGTAGTCCGCCATAATCAGAAGTGTCTGGACACTGATGGTAACCACTTTGAGCACCTCTTGTAATTGCAGAAGTCAAGTGTGACTTGTATTCATCTTTTGTTAGCAGTATGTATTGAGTATTACCATTTTAATACAGTTTATTTCCTTTCTTAAAATTTGTATACATGTTTTTGGCACCTCTGTATGTATAAAAAAGTCAATACTACATTGTTTTTCTGGTGTCCATAGTGAAGACATTTGGTTCTCAGTTCAAAATCTTGATGTTCACCCTAATTTTATATAACAGTGAAATACTGAAAATAACCAAAATGTGCAAGGGGACTTGTTTAGTAGTTTTGCTATAGCTATGTACTGAAAGATACTACGGCCATTAAAAATGAAGGTATAATAAACATTTACTAACATATTCACAATAGATTGCTAAAGTGAAGAAAGGAAACTACCTGAAATATATACCATATGGTACCTTTGTGGAATAAAATAATAAATATGTATGTATTTAGCATAGACAAAATTTACTAGATGGACATATACAAAAATGTAACTGGAATAGTTCATCAGAATGTATATTTTAACTTATTGTTTAAAGTACAATGCCTAAAATTCAGTATGTGCTGCATTCTTTTGAAATCCCCCCCTCACCACTAGTGATGAAAGGCACCCTCTATCTTCTATTTTTACTAGGTTGGGTCCTAGTGGAAAAGGCATCTTGGGCCCAGGCCCACTAAGCTGACCTTCAAGCAGAAAACATCCCAATATAAAAATTTATCTCAGTCATCAATCACTATCAGCCACATAAAATTTTAAACCAATACTAATAAGAAGAAAACGAGTATGTTAGGTACTCCAGCCGACAGATTATGAATGTTCCCGCCATCTTGGAATGCCACGGGGTTAGCAGCATTCCCGCGATTCTTTCCCACATTACCTCATGTCTCCAAACTTCTTGCTGATGGCCGTCCCAACATTGCTGAAAGCAGCAGTTGCCTTCTGTCCTGCGTGACTCAGGGTTTCATGTGTTTTCTTGTAACTAGAAGTAAAACAAAACAATAGTAGCACAGTTCATATGTCATGATCGCCCATAAAACATTCCTCATCCTTCTCTCTCCTTACTTCGAAAATTCCCTTTCCTATACAGATGTAGGAAGAAAATGACCCACAGAAGTAATTGTATTTATTCATTGCTTGGGAATGATAGGTTGGCTGCCACTCATCAGAGGGATGGTCAGACCATTAAACCTGAATTCAGGAAAGATATACATACACAAGTACAGATATGAATGTACAGATCTTTAATCACAAACAGTGGAACAGCTCTGAGAGTAGAGAGTTATTCTTAAAGAAATGTATTAACTCAATGAAAAGACACTTGCCAATGAAAGCTCTAGCCAGCAAAGTTAACACAGAGATTAGAAAATGTATATTTCCAAGAGAAATTTAAGTGTTTACTGTTATCATGGATAAAATTAACCAGAAGAAGGCAAAACATAGCTACTATTTAACTTATTTTTCTAACACAGCTGGGAGTAAGAAGAACACATAATCTTAAGATAATACAGTGACTTTTTTCAAAATAGCTTTAGGAATAAAGTACTGCCATGATCTGTTCATAAGCCTATGTCCCCACTAGACTGAATCCTTGAGGCAAGGAATCCATTCATCTTTGTGTCCCCAGTATGTGGTAGAGGCTACAGGAGAAATACCAGACGAATGAATGGATGATCAAAGAGAATGTTCCTCTGTGGCTCTGAACTGGGAGTCACAGCAGGAAGAACACAGAGGAGTGTGATGGATCAAAGAGATGGAATGAACAGACTTGACAGGAGGTCATAAGTGACAAACACAAAAAGATGAAAAGATTGGCTTGGGGTTTTGAGCATAGTGACAGGAAGAACACTGGTATATCCATAGGGCCGAGAACTTTCTAAGAGCTGTTTAATAAAGTGGGAAACAAAAGGTACATAACCTGAGGGAATAAAAAGAAATCAACAAAAAGTTTGGGACATCATTTCACAATATGTGTAAGTCAAGTCATTATGCTGTACACCTTAAACTTATACAGTGCTGTATGTCAATTATATCTTAATAAAATTGAAAACAAAACAAAAATGTTTTTAAGGATTTTTTTTTTAAATAAACTAATTCTTAGAATGCCTGTACCGCCCTCTTCCAATATATGCTGCTCCTAGGTAAGTTCCCCCAAAACTACCTGTTTAGCCTATAACACTTGTGTGTACATAGTACCTCTGAGAAGACTTTATATCATGTGAAATCAGTTGTATAGGTACTTTCCTTATTCCTCCACCCCACAAAGTCATGTAGCCCTAACTGTAGTACCAGACTCTAAGGAAATGCTTTAAAACGTCTTCTTTGGGACTGAAATCACTTTATTAATATAGTATTCCATTATTGTCTTTTTGTTAGCGGGAAGGAATGTGTTTACAATGTTACCAGCACTTCGTTATTTATTTACACAATGCTTGTTTTTCAAGCAGTGTAAAAATCATATTACTGAGGTCATAAAACCAAACCAAATGTTCACTTAGTAAACAACAGACACTTCTTAGAGAATACGGAAAGACCAACAGGAATAATAGTCAAAATGAATCTGATGACTAGGAGGGAATCTGTGTCTCAGGAGAGACCTGTGTGAACAGAATGGGGAAAGGGGACCCCAGATGGCTCTGGGTCAAGCAACAAATAAGAAGTGACAAGATGGAAGAAAGGAGTAGCTTTGGGGTTGTTTGCCTATTTTGTTTTCCATGAAGGTACAAAAACATCAACTTATTCAAATTACAATTTTATTTTTACATTTTACTGCATGACATCAGGTTTTAATTATGGGAAAAAATGTTTTTAATTACATTGAAACCATGGAATTTCAGGTAGTTTACATATGAAATAAAATATTAATATCTAAGTTGTTATTAGTGGTAAGGCAGTTAAAACAGTACTAAATGTTAATGACCAGAACTAATAATCAGTCATTATTATGAGACTTTAGTGAGGCCTGATCTTGAAATGGCACATGCTGAGAATTGAGCCATAAAATCTGATCTATAAAAAACGCATTTAAAAATGGAATCCATACATGTTGGAAGTGAGGAAAGCACAGCATTATATGCAGATGAAACATGTTCTTATACTATGGATGGGGATTTAGAACCGGCTCGATTCAGGACTCTTTCTACTCACATTACCATTCTGAAAAATACCAAGAAAGAAAAACTTTTTTTCCTATGTAAGTTTCTCTGTATATTGGTGGGGAAATTAGAGTAATCCATTAAATACCCCAAATACGAGACAGTATAATCTTTGCCCCTTCTATTCTTTTTATACTCCATATTCAACTCATCAAGAGATCCTGTTGGTTCAACCTTCAAAATACATCAAGAATTTGTCTGGTGTCTCACCAGCTCCAGTGCTATGCACCTTAGTTCACCACTATCACTCACCTGGGCTATTGCAGCGGCCTCCTAACTAGTCTCTACCTCTACCCTTATCTCCCTGAGTCCCTGCTCCACAGCAGTTAGAGGGGTCCATTACAACATTAAGTCGTTCACAACCCTGCAGTGGCCACTCATTTCACTCCAAGTAAAAGCCAAAGTCCATACCACAGGCCTTAGGATGCACTGACACAAGTGAGTCCCCTAGAATGTCTTGCACCTCCTCTTCTTCCTTGCTCACTCTGCTCCATTCACTCCATTCACCCTGATCTCACTGTTCCTCAAACATACGAGGCCCCATCCTGCCTCAGGATCTCTGCTGTAGCTGTTGTGCTATGCGATACCATCAAATGGGGTGAGAAAAGAGTTTTGTTGTATTGTGAATGCCCCGCTTTGAAGAACTAAAAAGACCCGAGCCTGTACCCTTAGGAAGACTGTGAAAGCCACCTTTTCCCATCCAATCAGGATCAGAGGTCCCTGAAACTTTGGCCAAGTCGGTGTCAGCAGAAAAGAGCTGGGCTCTGGGGGGAAGGGGAAACTGTAGAAAAGGCACTTGAGGAAGGCCAAGGGAAGAAAGTCCATTGGGACTTACAGAGCCAGTGCTGGGTGAATGCCCAAAGCCCATTGGGCATTCACCCAGCACTGCCTCTGTAAGGCCTGAAAGAGGACTCAAGGCCTGAAAAGGAAAGAATTATTCTGCAGTATCTGCGAGGGTGGGACTGGGTACAGTTAGAAAATTCCTCATTCTGTTGGTCCTGCATTTCTTCAGGAATTTCTTACGATTAGAGCAACTGTTTAATTTTCTCATAAACTGTTCCATGGAGCTTAACTTGATATATTTGAGAGCACTTTGAATTTGGAGATAAGAGGTGACTTTTCAACAATTTTGTGTGTTTAATAATCTGAATTTGCTGGCTCAATTTAAAAATAGCTACAGAGGAGTGCATGTAGGAAAAAATAAGTGTGAGCTGTGTCATGTTTTAAAGACACTTCTATATCAAAATGTGAGGGAGGTATGCACAGGCCTCTGACCCCTTTAGTGACATTATGTTCTCCCCATGAAAAATGTAACTCTATATGTGAAATATCAAAGTTAAAATTCAACCATATGGATAGTTCAGTGGAGTGTTAAAGAGAGATTTTTAGGACTGGAAAGAATTTATTTCTGAGTATTATAGAATTTTAAATCTGAAAGGTACTGGAGCCCAATCCCTCCAGACTACAGATGACAAAACTGAGGCCCAGAAGAATTATGTGACTCCTTAATGACAGAGGCAGGGCCAGGGCCCAGCCCAATGCGCTTGTCTTTCAGCAGTGTGTCTTGTTGCCTTGGAAATGGTAGATATTTGGCGGTGAGTTAGGTCAGCTTTCTATAACTCCAGTGTTTGTAGAGAGAAATAATAATTTTGCATTTCATGAATTCTAAGATGCACATTTTCCCAAACATTTTTACACCTCTTCCCTAGGCTAACTATCACATTTCTTGAAAACAATTAGTAATCATTTTACATGTTACTTAGAGATCAATAATTGAGGAAAAGAGATTTCAAGGCAGTTGGCAATGAAAGAGGGTTATATGTGGGGAAGGGATTTCCAAGTAACCAGGGACCCCCTGAGAAATGGGCCACTGGACAGAGAATCCTTAAAAGGTCCAAGGAGCACCATTCACATCACAGTCTAAGTACAGGGTCCTTCCTAACTGGGCTTGATTCTAAAAGTGAGTAAGTAATATACGTCCTCATCTAGAGGCTAGGCGCCTGGATCTCAGTAGAAAACAGTCCTGTCAGGCCACTGATAACCCCTAAGTAAGTCAGTGTATTTGCATTTTGCTCCCTTTATGGGGCCATGCAATTTGGTACATAGTAACACTTAAAACTATTTTCAACCCTATCATATAAAATTATGTTCAGTAACGTTCAAATAATGAAAAACAACTTAAATACTAACCTTCTGATTGATCTAACCACCTTGTAATTTAAATGGCAATGGTATTTAGCATTTTAGATTACTAGTGACTCTTATTTTAAGCTAAATATAAGTTACACCATTGCTGACTTACATAATTGATACAGTAGGGGACTAATACATTTCCTTTACATAAAGTCAAAATGTTAAGATATCCCCAGTTTGCTGTCAATTGTGCATTGAGAGGCAGAAAAAAAGTACGTATATGCTTCAAGAAGACTGTGCTATGTGCCCCTCTTCTGTGTCCCCATCATCCCCTTTGCACAGCTCCTTCCAAACATTTTTCCATTGTTTTGCAATTATGGTTTCGAATCTGTCCCCATGACCTCCTTGAAATTCCTGAGGGCAGGGTCACATGGTGTTCATCATCACTGTCCCGGTGCTGGAATAAACCAGAGCAAGAGCCACAAGAGGCCAAAGGAAGGAAATGGAGTCCAGTTTCATTCCCTGATTTCAGCTACAGGTGCAGAGTAAGGGCTTTCCAGTGGAAATTTCTAACTCTGGAGAGTAACGGAAGCCTTATGGTGAGTGAAGGGTAAGTTCGTTCTTACGTACCCAAAAGCAATCCAGCAAATATCAGTTTTGCAGGGATGTGCTTCCAATAAGGCTTGAATCTCGTCTAGCACTAAACACTTCTTGGACGTTGGTTTAACCATGACAACAAATAGCAGCTCACAGTTATTGAGCATTTTATATGCATTAACCCATTGAAGAGCGCATACTGGGAGATACTTTTGTTTTGAGTACAAGGAAGCTTCCTAGTTTTCAATGAAAGTCAATAGGAAAATCGGCTTTACTTTTCAAAGATTCAGTTTGGCTGGAATGAATGGCTTTTTAGTCTGATTTATCAAGGTAAATGAAATTGTAAGATATTTAATTGTGATGATTTTATATATATATATATATACACACACACACACACATATATATATATATGTATATATATATATATATATACACACACACATTGTGTAAGATTCCTCCCATCCAGTTAACACATCCATTAAACCTTTAAGTTCTACTTTCAGCAAATTTCAATTATACAATGCAGTGTTATCAACTACAGTCACCATACTATATACCATACATTAAAATCTCAGCATATATTCATCTTATAACTGAAAGTTCGTACTCTTTAACCAACCCCTCCCTTTTCCCACACCCCTCAGCAACCACCAATCCACTAACTTTCCAACAGTTTGAGGGTTTTATTAGATACCACATATAAATGATGCCCCGCAGTATCTGATTCTTCCAACTTATTTCACTTAGCATAGCGCCCCCAAGGTCCATCCATGTTGTCACAAATGGCAGGGTTTCTTTCTCACAGTTAAATAATATTCCATTGTATCTATATGTACCATATCCCCTTTAAGAAATGGATAGCATGTCATGGCCAGGACAGGTTAGCTATTTGACAAAGGGATCTTCAGTATGTGAGGTGAGGTTCTCTGCAAGCCAGGTAACAGGCATTCTATTGACTTTTCATGCACATTCCTCTTGTCATGTCTTGCTAATTTGAAAGTCAGTATTAATAATGAAAAGGAGAAAGCATGTTGTCTTCTAAAATGCTTTGTCTTAAAGCATTTTCTACACACAAAGAGAAGAAAAAATTAAACATTCAACAGTCTTTGTATAAGAAGATACTTTATAGCATTTGTTTTCTATTATGGGATTTAAAAGAGAGCATTACTTTAATGGTTGCACATGCAGCATTTCACCAAAGATACAAACAAACAAAAAACAACACATCAGCTTATTTTCTTCCAAAGTTTCCCTAAACATGTTATCAAAACATAGATTTACGTCTTGAATCTAAAAAAAAAACACAAACAAACAAAACTACTTTCTGCCTTGTGTGATAAGATGGAAGATGAGTGGTAAGAAGAACAAACAACTGTATGAGAGACGGCCTATGTGTGTCTATTAAAATTAGGTCTTTAATCTTCACCGGCACTTCTGAACTCAACAGTGCTATAAAAAGAGATAATAATCATTACTGGCCATAAGGGCCTGGGCTTAGAAGCACAAAATCAAAGAGTAAGTAAATTACAAACTGAACTTCGATTTTTTAAACATGGCACATTTTTTTAAATGCTGAATGTTAAGGGTTTCATTCTTCTTTATATAGGATGAAGTTATTAAGCTTTCCAAAAAGATGGCATGATTTAAATTCCTTTCCAAAACCTTCTCCCCTTTGTAGACCTACCATTTGGTCTGTGGTGCAACTCAGAAGGGTTTATTAGTGGGGAGTCTCATGAGTTAGCAAAGGCTAAACACTTATTAAAATGAAGCCTATCACTTTAAATGACCGGCCACAATGTTGCATTTCTAAGTTCCTACTTCTTCCTCCTACAGAAGAGGTTCCATTTCTCCTCCAGTGGCTTCCCCACCCTTACATCCTAAAGCCACACACATTCCCCAGGCCTCTTTGAAGCCTAAAGACATCATTAAAAAAGCAGCAGAGAGCAGTAAAAAACAAAACAAAAACGATGGGGGCATAGTATTTGTCTGCTCTTAGAGTCTCTCAAATCAAAGCATGACAAAGCTATGACAAAAACAGCAACAACAAACCCTGGACAGAGGTGATCTCCTAACCTGCAACTATATGGTTATCTTTCCAGAAATGAGGTAATTTCAGTCTGCTGTGAAATTATTCCTCCTCTTCCAGTCCTATTTCAATTTGAATCACACCATAGACTAAAATATGCCAAGATCTTTCATTACCATACCACAGATTTTCTTTTCATTACAAATCAATCAAACTAAATAGGTCATGATCACGTAATCAGTATGCAAAGCACTGCCTCTGGGAATTACCGGCAATACTCTGACAGCTAAAATTCTTTTTAGTGCTTTGAAATCTAATTTGACTCAACCTAACCCCACCCCAATTCCCTCACATCAATATATTCATCGTATGAGGTGCAGAGCTTGTCCTGGACTGGGTATCACGGACACTAACAGCAGGAATTTGATTAATTCATGGAGAAAACAGATTATGTTATCACCCAACATGTGCATAAGACTTTTCCCCTTCCCTCAGCAGCCAAGAAAAAAGGGCGGGAGGAAGACGCTCTCCCAAAATTAGGTTGTTGATAGACATTTGCCTCCCTCTTAAGAAAGGGATTGATTCTTCCCTACAAAGCAAAGTACATGTCATTCCTAAAGGTTAGGGAGTCCACCTTCTTCTGTGTTTATTAAAGAATCTCTGAGGAAATCTCATCTAGTCCTATAGCTTTCCATGACATCAATGTGCAGATGACTCCCAAATGTCCGTCTCTATCCCTGACTTATCCTCCAAGCTGCCTTCTCGGGACATAAACTCATGTGCCCTCTGGGCATTGCAGACTTCACACAGCCAAAGCAACTCATGGGTCTCCCCACCAGACCTGTCTCAGTCTTTCCTAGAACAGTGAACATGCCTCCAAAGTGTTGGACATGGTCCTGCGTGTTGCACAAATATTAATTCATTGAATCCTCCCTATCTATAAAATAGGTGCTAATATGACCTCATTTCACAGATGCAGGGAGGCCTAGATTTCAATCCAAGCCATTGGAGTCCATAGCCCATGGGCTTAACCACAATGCTATACTCCCACTGCAGTCAACAGCCCCGATACTCACCCAATAGCCCACGCCAAAGATGGAAGGCTCGTATTTGATCCTTCTATTCCCCCGTCCCCTCCAAATGAGTGGGAAGTCAGTCCCATTGGCCTGACCTCCCAATCCCATCCTCTCATGTCCATGACGCTCTCTCACCATCATCACCACCTGTACTACTCCAGCAGTCTCGTAATGATTTTCCGGTTTCCACACCTGCCTCTCCACAATCTACAGTCCTCAAGGTAACCAGAGTAATTCCTAAAAGGTGAATCAGAACAGGACACTTCCTGCTTCAAACTCCCCAATGGCACCCAGGCCCCTTGGGGGAAAATCCCCATTCCTCCCCATGGCCTGGAGGCCCCAGAAGTCTGACACTCTTCTCCTCTCGCCACAGTCCAGACACAGCACTTTCTGTGGGCTCCTGAAACCTGCAAAGCTAGTTCTGGCCTTGGGGGTCTTTGCATTAACTTTTGCCTCTGCCTGAAAGCTCTTCCCCAGATCTTCACAAGGGATCTTTCTTATCATTCAGGTCTCAACTGAAAGTAACTCCCAACAGGATTTCCCTGACAAGGACCAGTCTATGCGCCTCCCCCCTCTCCTCTAAGTCACTCTCTAGTATGTCACTCCATGCTGCCTGCATCATAGCACTTCGTGATATTTCCTCATGTGTTTATTTTGTTGTTTCTTGCTCTTTTCCCTTTCTTTTTTTTTTTTTTTTTTAAATTGGGGAATTAGGGGATGGGAACAGCGCTGGGGAATCAGTCTAGTTGTGGAGGACGTCGCTTCACTGGCCCAAGTTGGCACCATCACTGCGCTCTTCCTGAGTGAGGCAGATCAGTCACCGGCTTCTGGACAGCCTCTCACAGCGGCTGCTGGCTACACACGGTAGCCCATGGAAACCCACTGCATCAGGAGCTGCAGACTAGCCGTCACCAGTGACTCATGGCAGCCCAGCTCCAGGTTGAGCTGTTGTTCAGCATCTTAGCTGTAGAGGGCAGTGTCACTGGCCCTCATATGTGGGATCCGAACCGGGGCCCTCTGGGGTTCCAAGCCAGCTCTTAACCAACGCGCCACTCGGCAGGCCCTCTTTTCCCTTTCAACACACAGAGAGAATAAGAGCTTTGTCCGCCTGTTGAATTCCATCTCCTGAGGGATTAGATTAGCCCCTGGGTCATAATACCTAATAGTAGACCCTCATTAATACTTTTTGGATAAATGGACTGTCACAACCCCTTTAATCGCTTTCTATTGCCTGTGGATAAAGAACAACTCTATTAACAGATGCCACAAGGCCACTTTTCCCTGCTATCTCCACAATATTATTAACCCCACCACTATCCTTGGGAGGGGCCTGCCTTCACCCTCTGTGCCTCCCCCAGGTGGTTCCTCCTGCTCTTCTGGTCTGATTAAATTCCCACTTATCCTTCAGAGCTCTGCTTAAACATCTCTTACTCTGGAAACCTTCCCTGAGACCCCAGCAAGGTTCAGGCTTTCCACCCTCACAATATCCTGTATTTGTCTCTACACCATTTTTCACACTTACCTTTGAACTGGTAATTTGTAATAACTTGTAAAATAAACAAAAACAAAACTCTGTTTTCCTGACTAGACTGTAACTCCATACCCCAGGGAATAAATCTGTTCTATTCATTCAACAAAACGCTTGATGCTAAGTAGGATGCCTCACTATAAAACGTTTGTTTTTTAAACATGGGAAAAACACAAACTACAGAGTTTCCCCTTTGCGAAGAGGCTAAAAGCCTTCCTTGAACTTGTCTGCTCTCAGGATGACCATAAATCTCTCCCTTCACTGCACTACCCCCCACCCTGCGACCCACCCTCTGCCCAGATGGTCCATGCTCCCTCCCTCCCTTCAGCAACACAATAGGCAGGATTGTCAGGCCCTCCATTTGGTTAGCTTTTACTGCCCTGTGGTTAAGGAGGCCAAGAAGAACTTTCCAGCCTGCTTCTTACACCCCAGAAGAAGTAGTTCAGGTCAGTGTGACATGAAGCCCCCACACCTGGGTTAAAGACGGAGGTGACCACACCCATGGAACTGGAGATGGTTTAGCCTTTTGACGTCAGGGCCATTAATTGGTATAGGCCAACAAGGTGCAAAGACAGAGGCTAAAACTCTGACAGATAAGCTCATTTAATTTGGTGCCTAAAATCCAGCGGTGCTTTTCAGGACATTGTTCATATGGTGTTCCAGTATATAAATATATCAATGTGTGGTGTCTAATCTGCTTCCATAATTGTCATCTTCAGGTTGGGGAACATTGGCTACCCTCTGGAGATCAACTGCTGGGCTCCCTGCCTCCATCTGCCCTCCTCTGGGCTGTGCCCTGACCCTGTCTGGATGAGCCCTTGGGGTGCACAGGCATAGAAGCCTGTGGGATTGCTAGGCTGTTATAAGGGGAGAGAAATTCTCCTTTCACATGGAAAGGAAAGGCACCACAGTAGGGAAACATCAGGCTCCTTTTAGATCCAGCTCCTCACTCAAAGGGCACCTTCACACAGGAACAAATGGGCTTACTTAGAGCTCGGTTCTCAGCAGCCAGCAGGCAATTTGGCCCCCAAGAAAACTGAAATCATTGCTGCCCATCGCCTCTCCCTATTACCAGGCCTCTCTACGTCCATTTACAATTTTATGAGAACACATAAAGAAAAATACACATATTTAACAACGGTTTAAAAATATACAATAAAGAGAAAAAAATTTAAACTGTGCAACCCCGTAAAAGTCGTCTGAGTGAAAACAGCATTTTGGTGAACAATGTTTAATTTCATGAAGCTACTTTCTAGGGTTGGCTTCACATGCAGCATATTTAGTGATTATTCATATTTCTTTATTTTACTTCTAGAGAAATTTTTTTTTCCACCTAAGCACAGTACCAAAGCAGCCTCGTAGGAATAAAAAAATAAAATAAAATAAAATAAAATAAAATAAAATAAAATAAAATAAAAGAGTGGTGAGGCAGCCGGCTAAGTGATTTTTAAAAAAATTATCTTAATATACTTACGCAGTGGTAGTCTGCATGTCATGCCAGCTTTTGCTGAAGTTCTGTTTTAATTCATTCATCAGGTTCATGCCGAGTTTTTGTTTTATCTCAACCAGATGTCTTTCTTTCGCTGATAAAACTTGTCGTAATGTTGTAATTTCGTCTTCTAGCTACAGGTAGGAAAGAAAATGGTGGGGAAAGATGTCAGACCAGCTGAAACATACACTTGCAAAGGCTCTAAGTGCTACCAGGCAGCCTTAGTTTTAATGCTTATAAAGGTAATCACTGCTCCTTGTAAAAAAATGTATTTGTGCAGCAAAATATAAACAAGAAAATAAAAATCACCTGTAATCTACAAAATTGTCACTGCTTAATTTTTAGGCTTCTAATCTTCTAAACATTTTTTTTAATTGTGCATAGATATAATTTTTGAACGAAAATGTGTCTTGTACTGTAGGCCTTCTTTTACAAACAACTTCTTTTCAAGTGCCACTAGTCAGAGTTGTTTGTTTAGTTTTTGCCAGCCACGCACAGCTGCATTGGTGGAGGCATGCATTTGGCAGACTTCGTGGTTTTGCCAAGCGAGTACCTTAGGAAGAGAGGAACAAGGGAGAGGATATATGTAAGAGACTTGTGTTGCTTTTTCTTTCAAACAGTTTTATTGACATGTAAGTATCATACAATAAGCTGTACACATTTAAAGTGTACACTCTGTAAGTTTTGACATATGTATACTCCTGTGAAGTCACCACAGTTGATAGTGAACATATCCATCCATCACCTTCAAAGTTTTCTAGGTCCTCTTTTAAAATTCCTCCTCCTCCCTTCTCCCCCATACCCGCCCCCCCCCCCCCCGCAGCCTCTGATCTTTCATTAGAGTTTTGCATTTTCTAGAATTTCATATAAATTGAATCATAGAGTATATACTCATGCTTGCCTGGCTTTGTTCACTCAACCTACCATATTTTCCCATATATAAGACGCACCCTTTTTTGAAAAATTTGGGGTCTAAAAACTGGGTGTGTCTTATACAGTGGTTGTAGATTTTGTTACTTGCATTTCCCACTTTTTCGCACTTGTTTTTGTGCTCATTGTTGTAAATTTTTTTACACCGCACCCAGTTTTTAGACCTCAAATTTTTCAAAAAAGGGTGCATCTTATACATGGGGAAATACGGTAATTACTTGAGCTTATTTGAGATTCATCTCTGTTGCTGTATTATTAATGGTTCTTCCCTTTTTAGGGCAGAGTAGTATTCCATTGTACAGTTATACCACAGTTTGTTATCTAGTCACCACCTGCTGAAGAATAGTTAGGTTTGGCTAATGCAAATGAAGCTGCTATGAACATTCATGTGCAACGCTTTGCACGGACATGTTTCTTCTTTCCCCTTTGCTGCAGAAAAGCAAATCTCTTCAGCATTATCAAACAGCTCTTGCAAATGTAATTTAGAACAGTGTCTGTAAAACACTCAGATTTTAGAGAATGTTGCTATATCCCATGAAATAAATTGAAACCTCCATAAAGTCTCTGATTCTAATTGGTTGTTGTAAGTTTTAATGCATTGCTTGGGTAATATTGCTTAAGTTTACGACCTTGTTTTCTGAAAAGTATAAACACTTGTGACTTTCTTTGTGAAGACAGAATCGTTAGTACTCCCTTAGTCTCTCACATCCATGGAGGTAACAAAAGCCTGACACTTCACTAGATCTCTTATTTTTTAAAAAATGGAGTAGCTGTGTCTCATTTACATTCAAAGCATCACCCTACTTCTAACCACAAAGTGCATCACTAACTCTGTCAGTCATCGTGCAAGTGTGTTCCTCGAGTCACCAGAGACAGCTACTAGAAAAGCACCTCAAGAAAGACATCTAACTTTGCAAAAATTTGTCTTTTTATTAGCACAAGGAGGATTTTGCCCCAGTGGTGACCAGCAGGAATAGTGTTATGAACAGTCGTATACACAAATAATGACTTAAGCAAAACAGGCAGAAATACTGAATCAGAAGCATCTTAAATACTACAGTAGAAAAGAATAGTATCTTGGGGTTTTAATATCAGCAAAACGTCTTGGTAATTTAATATTATCCATTTTTTATGTTCACGGAACATTCTTTTATGCTCATGAAAATGTATCTGAAATCTTTCTAAAATGAATTATATTTTTCATAAACATGTTATGATCAATAGGACCCTGTCTTTTCTTGATGAGCAAGAGTTTTCAGTATGCAAACATATACTCATTGCTGCAAAAGAATTATGCTCAGAGGCCACTCAAGGGAATAATGCTTTTAGTCTCTCCATTAAATGAGAACGCACTGTTATTTTAAAAATTAAACCTGTTTATTCTTTTGCTAGCATGCTATATTCCCCTTTTTCATCTTTGTCAGTGTGTCTGCTTGCATTTAAACTGCTGCCTAATAATTCTCAAGGTTGTGTCTGTAGCTCTCTTACCAAAGAAAATGCTTCGGCTAAGTGACAGACTTCTGTATTATAAAGACCTTTTCTGCTTTCTTTTGGGTAAATAATATGTTTTGAGTGACTGATATTACTGCGAGTCTGGGTTTTTTTGTTTGTTTGTTTTGTTTTTTGCTATATCAGATATTATTGTAGTTTCCACTGTGTAATAAAAATAATGGAAAAAAATTTAACTTGCAGGAAGAAATTATAGATGTAGAGGAGTAAGAGGCCTGGACATCATGATATTCTCAACCTCATACGTATGGAACCCCAGTAATGTATTTAAAATTGCAAGGAGGGGAGTAGGATATTCACTAGTGGGAAGCGAGTAAAGGATTCATAGTTTGCTTTTTAAAAAAAAAATTATACTTTACTTATTTATTTATTTGACATTCAATAAAGATTCATAGTTTTTAATGAAATCCTTGATCCCAAAAAAGTGAGAAACACACTGAAGTGACCAATTTACCAAACATCATCCTAAAGAAAGAAATATAAAGTCCCACACCTAATAATTTCAAAATCAAAGCACATGTAACAAGGTGTTTGTGGGGAAGAGACCTCTAATGATGGAGACCTGAACTTGGTTATTCTCAGGTTTTGTAATACAATTCTTGCCATTTCGATAAAATATAAGACTCACCCTTCATAAAGCTTTCAGTATATTTATTGGTGATCTAAATATATGCCAAATCTATTAAGAAAATGTCAGAAGTTGAAAAACCATATAACCTTAAATTATATTACCTTGCAAGATTGAAAATGGCCAGCCACATCTCTTTCTATAGAACAGCGAGTCTTGCCACAACAGAAAAACCTTTTATCACAAATACTTTAAATGATGATCATGGTGAGAGTCAATTCCTCATTTAACTAATGAGATCTTTTTTGGGTCTGGTTACACCAGTGGTTCTCAAGTTCAGTTTACATAAAAGTCATTCAAAGACCATATTTAAAATGCAGATTCCAGATGTATGCCCCTTTTAATGCCCTGAAATTCTGATGTCTTAAATTTGATGGGGCCAGATGACATACATTATTTAACAAGCACTCCCAGATATTCTGATGCAGGTAATATGGAAACTATATTTTATAAGTACCTTGTAAGACATATCAACTTCTTTTCGGAATGAGGTGGAGTGCAGGTAAATCATTAATTAAAGTGTTTAATATGTATTTTCCCCTTTAATTTTAAATTAATCATGCCTTCATCAGAAGCTAATGTCTGTTTCTTTGGTTTCTTGACTCCCAGGAAGATCTCCTTGTAGGATAAATATTTATGCCCAAGGGTAGATATTTAAATTTGATTATTTAAATATTAATTAACAGGAACATAATAAGTATTGGTGAAAATGTGGAGAAATTGGAACACTTGTACATTGTTGGGGGAAATATAAAATGGTTCAGCCACTGTGGAAAATATTTTGTAGGTTCTCAAAAAGTTAAACACAGATTTACCCTGTGACCTAACAATTGCACTCCTAGGTATATTCCCCAAAGGATGGAGAAGAGGTACCCAAACAAATACATGTAGAATTATATGCATGGTCATAGCATATTATTCGCAACAGCCAAAAGGTGAAAACAGCTCAAATATTCATCAAAGGATGAATGGATCAATAAATTGCAGTGTGTGTGTATTCAGCCATAAAAACAAATTAAGTATTGAGACATACTACTACATCATGGATGAACCTCAAAAAACATTAGGCTAAGTGAAAAAAGCCAGACACACAAGCTCACAAAATGATCCAATTTACAATAAATATCCAGACTGGCTAAACCCATAGAGACAAAATGCAGATTGTTTGTTGCAGGAAAAAAGGCGAAATGGGAAGTAACTTCTTAAAAGGTATAGGTTTTCCGTTTGGGGTGACGAGAATGTGCTGGAACTAGATAGAAGTGGTGGTTACACAACACTGGAAATGTACTAAGTGCCATTGAACTGTTCAATTTAAAATAGTTAATTTTATCTTATATCAATTTACCTCAATGAAAAGAGCAAAAAAATATAAATTAACTAATCTGAATTAATGATTAGCTTCAACATGAAATTGACGGTTAGAAGATTGAAAATTGACTTTTCTATTTTATATGTAGATTATGTAAAATATCCAACTTAAATCCAAAAAAAAAGAGAAATACTTTCATAAACTATTAATCCTCAGTGTGATGTTTAGGAGTCAGCGTATTTGGTCTCTTGCACACAGGGCTTCAAGGCCCGCCTCTCCTCCTGGCTATTCCTGTCCTCTGGCTAGGCATCCGGAAGAACTAAGATTAAAATGCAACACTGTCTGGGAAGGTTTGATGCTTAATTTTATGTAGCAACTTGACTGGGCATGGGGTGCCCAGACATTTGGCCAAATATTATTCTAGGTGTGTCTGTGGGGGTGTTTTTGCATGAGATTAACATTTGAATTGGCAAACTGAGTAGAGCAGGTTGCCCTCCCAGAGTTGGTGGGCCTCATCCAATCAGTTGAAGGCTTGAATAGCCCCAAAAGGTTGACCCTCCCTCAAGTCAGAGGGAACTCTTTGTGCCTGACTGTGTTTGAGATGGAACATTGTGTTGCTGTTTTTTTCTCCCCCTGCCTTTGGATTCAAACTGACATCGACAACTGGGCCTCAAGACTGTTGGCCTTTTAGATTAGAGCTAAACCATTGGCTTCTTTGAGTCTCAAGCTTGCTGACGGTAGATCTTGGGACCTGTTGGCCTCCACAGTCACATCAGCCAATTCCTTATGATAAATATATATATCTCTACAGTATTGGTTCTATTTATCTGGAGAACCCTGGCTAATATAGAGGGGTGTTACCATAAGACATTATTGGTTATGAACACGATAGTTGTTCACTAGCTCAGTCCAGAAAGAATAAGAATGAAAGTTTTAAAGGAAGGAGCTGAGAGAGAAAGGTCAAGAGCGCAAGGCACTGCTTTGTACGTCTAAGAGACGGGGATGAGGGTCGGGAGGGAGGGCTGGGGCCTGGTGTGTTCTTCGGGAACCACACAACAGAGGACGAGATGGAGCCAAGAGAAAAATAAAGGGATCCTGAAAATAGGTTCTGCCCACTTGATAATGCCGTCTGGTATTTTTCCTAATCCTATTAATGCCCATTTTTCTTGAGTCATTTTATCAAGAGGACATTGGCAGTATTTAACTGTTATGTAATACAGCTTTATAGTACTAATGCCAACAATTCATCCTTTTCAAAAGCCAATTCACAGTATGGAATCCTAAGCAGAAAATGCAGCTTAATGAAATGAAAGTGGAGTAGGATGTCAGTAGTACAGAAATATTGAGCAAGTTTATAAAGAGAGAGAGAGAGAGAGAGAGAGAGAGAGAGAGAGAGAGAGAGAGAGAGAGAGAGAAGAACCCACACAACAGATGTGTAAAGACCTCAGAAAAGATGTCGGGGGCAGCTGGTAATAAGACAAATGAGAACACATCTCTGAAAGAAAATAGTATTTCTTTATATATTGTTATGCTTGTAAAAAAGCATAATCTACTTCTGGTATTTACAAATATAAATATTCACTGAAGCTATAAAATAATTCAAGTTAATTATAAATCTTATTGCACACCTGCTATGCACAAACCACTCACTGCACCAGATCAGAGGTGATACTGGCCTCACGTGGAAGGAACCTTTAAAAGACGCATATTGCAAAGCCACAATAATAACATAAAGACTAAATTGTGTTATCGACAATTTTTTTTTTTTTTAAATGCAGATGTGGTCTAAGCAGCAGCCTTTTGGACAATACTGGGTAATTGTATGTCTCCTACCACAAGGACTTCCTATTGCCAGGACTGTAAGTGTACAACAATATGTTGGCAGCATGTGTGAATGGAGTGGGGAGCTCCCCTGAAGTCTGTGGGCATCCTCATGGGAATAGAACAGATAATGGTTCGGATAAAGCATGAGGGGGGTCCAGCAGAGCCTTAAGACAGTCGGAGAAGCTGAGGAAACTAGGGAGAGGAGCGTATTGAAAAGGAGACTGGACCCCTGGCCAAGACCCCTTTTAAGCAAAGCAGCCAGAGATAAGAAGTCCTTGTACACAAAGGTCTTGCCTTAAACCATGGCCCGTCAACTGCCTGACTCAAAGGCAACCTAACAGGCTGGCTTGTGAGGTGTCCTGTTACCCAAGTGGTTAACAGACCCAGTAGGATCTTTGGTTAGACACGGAGAGGGGTCATTTGCGACCAGGGGCCCAGGGAGAATGTCTGTGGAGAGTTGAGACAGAGAAGCTGAGCGGTCTAAAAGATGTCTCAGTTCTTCATAGGGTCAGTTGTGACACTGCTGAGACGGCTCTCTGTTTGCTTGTTAAAATTAAACCCTAGCACCTGAGGTAATCTCAATGCAGGTGTGATCTGAAAGGTCCTGGTGTGTGTGTGTGTGTGTGTGTGTGTGTGTGTGTGTACATGCACAACTGCACTTGGAGAAGGGCAAGGAAAGCAGATTTCAGAAACGAAGGAGCATAAAGCAGAGGTGGCCTGAGGCAGGGGAGAAGAAATGGAAATGTGAAGAGGGGAAGCTATGAAGACACGCTTGCTTTGCAGCATACAGCTGCGCCCGTGAAGTCACAGTGCTACCTTTGGCAAGACGCAGGACTTCTTCATCTCTGAGGGACTCGGAAATAAGAGATAGGAAGCACAGAGGCTCACGCATTCTGAGTGATGAAAACATGAATCCTGGCAACCTGAACATAGTAACAGGAGTCTGGTGCTATTTTCAGAAGTCAGGCTTAAAAAGTCTTAGGAGTGAGACAGGCTGGAAGCTCATTAATGTGGCCAAATAAGATAGGGGTTTCTGAAAACACTGCTGTATTTTTTTTTAATATTTATGGGGCCTTCATTTAGGACTTACTTTTTCTTAATTATAAAATACATGCTCATTGTTCAACATTTGGAAAATAAAGAATGCACAAAAATACATTGATGCATGTATGTATGTATGTATAACTCAGTAATCTCAGAACCCATAAAAATCATATTATAAAAAGTGGTCTGTTACAGAGGTTGCGTCTGTACTTGAACTTGGACTTAACATGAAGGAGTTACATTTTAGCTTAGAACCAGTTAGCTTACACCAGTCTACAGAACATAACTTCTGGACACCACAACTGACATGAACAGGTCGTGGATCAGAATTTCAGGCCTTAGGATGTGGAGCTGCTGACTGTGGTCCCTGCACTCTGGCATGTGTGGCCAACCTGAAAGGGTGGCTATGGATCAGTGGTCACAGACAAACCCAGCTAAAGAAGCAGGCTGATTTGAGGCACTGTGCTTACTGAAATAATTCCTGCTGTACCAGAGGAACAAGCTGCTCTTTTATTGTATAATGAAGTTATTTTAGGGTGTGTCTTGTGAAAGTACCTGAAAATCCCCAATATTATTATGAGCTGTCATAAACACGCACTGTTAGAACACAAGAGCTTAAAGAGTCTGGAGTGGACAAAGTGGGGTGAGGGGTAGGTGGCGCTCAGGGCCCTGCCCCCAGCCTGTGGAAGAGGCCAGAGCTGGAGTGCAAAGCTTTGCTTCAGGATGCACCAGGGGCTTCCTGCCTACTGAGCCATGGCTTCAGGATGGGGAGGCAATGCTGGCCTCTTCCCGTCTCGCTCTACTGCTCATTCTGTTTGGGAAGCTCCCCTTCCTCCTACAGGGTAACCACTCCTTAGCAAAGTGGTTTAGGGTTAGTGGCTCTGCCGACAAAGGCTTGAGCAAGGAGTTGTATTCACGATGAGCCCGGCATCCTCCCCGTCTCCAGGTCCAGGTGCCCCAACAACTACACAAGATCTGATGAAGCCTACATTCATCACCACTTTCCTCTCTCTACCCCCAGAGCTTTCTTCTTCTGCAAAGAGTACACGAGTCAATCAATTCAGCTGCTTCTATGATTGACTTTTTCATTGCAAAACAAAATCATTTCAAAGTTTTTGTTGAGCTAAGTTGCTGACCCCAAATAAAAATTGCTCTTAAAATGCAGCTAGTACTCATACCAAGGTTTTCAAGAAATTCTACCAGGTTTGTAAGTGATTTACTATTTCCAAAGTATTGTGATACTAAAAAGAATAAGAGGTGTATACTGACAACTCATTACCACTGTTGCTTAAGCAGCACAGCCATTCATTTTACTACTGTCACCAACAAGTAATGTACCATTAGCATTATAAAATATCTCAGAAATATAAATCATCTGCAACCTATCACTTATTAAATTTCACTGAAAGAAAGATAACAATTATAATACGGGACATACACCAAACATAGTAACTCTCACCATCCAGAAATAAGTATAGCAACAGTGAGACGACTGCTAAACATACCTGAAGTAATTCTGCCTTTAGCTCCTCTTTTTCCTCCTCAGAAAGCATGCTAGAGAAGTCAGCATGGGCTAGTGTGTCTTCATCTCTCCCTTGCAGTGGTTCAGTCTCCAACAAACCTTTAGGCAAGATAGATAAAACACAATGCAATTTTTAAAATGAACAAACAAAACAAAAACAGACTCATATGACAGAAGCAGAGACCAAAGGGATGGTTGCTAGAGGGGAGAGGGATGGGTGAAAAAGGTGAAAGAGAATATAATCCATAATATGGTGATAAGTTTCTAGGGTGATCACGTTGTAAGGTATAGAAATCTCAAATCACTATATTGTACACCTGAAAATAATATAAACAATATAGTATACCAACTGTACTTAAATAAAAAAATAAAAGTAATTTTTAAAAATGGGTTTAGCCAACTTTTAGTTTCACAGTTTGGAGGACTAGATACACTGACCCACCCATTGAAAAGCCACTTAAAAATTTCAGAAAAAAAAAATCTTTCTAAATGTATCATGAGCTGTCAAGTAAAGTCTACTAAGAAGCCAAAAAAAAACAACTACCGTATTTGCCGGCGTATAAGACGATTTTTTGGCCCTGAAAAATATGCCTCCAAGTGGGGGGTCGTCTTATACACCAGGTACACTTCAGATAGACTGCCCATAGTGCTTGCCCCGTGCCATAGTGGCCTCCCGATGCCCGCCCACTTCATTCCACATACCGTTCAGGCATCAGCAGCGCTGCTGGGTGTATGCTCGGCTGTTATGCGATTTTGCTGTTATGTGATTTTACCACACTCGCAAAATCGCACACAGCCGACCATATAACAAACTCTGTATTTTGAGTGGAAATGTTAGGGGGTCGTCTTATACGCCAAGTCGTCTTATACACTGGCAAATACGGTAAGTGAGAAAAAAATGTAAATTGTAAGAGATACCAAGTGGCCGATGATAATGTAATAAGGGCAGTAAAATGAGTATAAAATGACCTAATTACTATGGAAGCAGACATTAGAAGAGATTAAAAACATATTTTTAATAAAAATACTTATTAATGGGCAAAACTGCTCAAGAAGCACAATTTTTAGCAGGTGTCAGTACGTCATGAGGCAACTTCATGAATTTGGTTCTCTTTTCCAAATGCTCAAACTATGCCCCTTTTGTCTGGCATAGAAAACAAGAGCACTATCTCAAGTGTCAGGAGATCAGGAATTCCATCTGTGAGTCCGTTGCTAGCTAGCAGGATACACTTGACCTCAGTGACCGCATCTGTAAAATGGATACCTTACAGAATGGTTAAGGTTAACTGATATTCAAGCAGATATGTGAAAATATTTAAAAATTTTAATTTGCATACAAACTACAGCAGCATATTGCTGAATTGAGAGTAATAGTTTTTAAAAATATTACTTTGCTATATTCTCTTCTGCCTCTCCAAGAATGTAGTGTTTCCCTAGCTGGTCTAAGACATCCATCTATCTGAGGAAGGCAGAAAAGCAAAAGAAACACAAAGACAAAAACACAAAGAAAAAATTAATATTCATATTTTTGGCATTTGACATTGGATTTGCCTGAAAGACAAACAGCTCTGCAACATAGGCAATTTTCTTAGGAAGGAATGTTCCCCAATCTTTATTTCCTCTTTGTATATCAAAAGTCAACCCCAGGAAATTCAGTCAGGGAAGTTCCAATGTGGTACACAGTGCACTAGGATTTACCAAAGATGGATGCGCCTCCTGTTCTATCCCTGGGAGACAGTGGAAAGAGGGAAGGGAGAAAGGAGAATCTGGGAGACGTGAGTGTCTAACCTTTCTCTCTGGCCTTAACCCAAACAGACTTGCAGAGGAACCTGCTAGAGATTCTGTTTGCCCCTGCAGACCCGCTCTCAACCTTCCGCCAGCTCTGTGCCCTGGGAGACTCACCTAAGGGTTGCTGTAAGTTTCCTTTACCCATCTGCCTCCTTTCTGCGTTGGTCAAGGTGGTGGTGGTGTTGGAACGGGAGGGACAGCGCCCACGAGAGGGCAGGAGAGAGGGGTAGGCCATGGTGACCCCCGACTGCCTCCCTCCCTGACAGGCTGCACTGTGCAAGTTTCAGCTTTCCACTGTCAACAGCCACAGCAACTGTTAGGAAGCCCTCGGCTACCGCTCAGCTCCTGTCAAGTTCCCAGAACTCCACCCTCTCCTCGGGCCTGGGGCTATATTGACTTTCTGCTGCTGTTGTTCTGAGGAGTTACCATGTCCCCTGTTGGTTTCCCTTCACGCACCCTGTCTTTCTAATAGTCCCTTCAGTCAACTTTCTTGAACCAGGCACCCCTTTTGAGCAAGCCATCTATCTGCTCCTTTCGCGGTCTCTGGTCCCTCCCTGGTACAGGAAGGCTGTCCCAATCTCCTTTTTGAGCTCCAGAAAAAAAATATCTTTCAGGCTATCCCACACTAACCTGGAGCACAGCTACATACTTGTAAACTGGGCAGGTGCTGGGTGGCTAGACAGACCGGTCCTTGCTGTTTAGTTCCCCAGCTGACACTCGTGCAGTCAGATAACCATGCATGGAATCCATAAGCGCCCACAGTACTTAGGGAGAACACTGCCACCTTGGCAAGGGGTTGATGCCTTGGCACTCGGGTTACCGGCCCTGGCCAGAAGTCTAGAGGGAGGAGGTAGCGAACATCTCCCACCAGTGGGAGCCAAGGCGAGGCTGACTCAGATTGGAAGGGCTGCTAGGCCCAAACCTAGCCGAGGAAGACAAGATTGTGAGTAGCATTGGTAGAAAATGATGCATCAGAGGACATCGTGGGACCAGCTGCCCGAAGAGGCAGCGGAAAACACAAGGCACTCCATGGGCCTTCCGTGCTCCCATAAACCAGATCTGCCCTTCACCAGGCCAAGGGAAACGGGGAGCTGACCAAGAAAAAATCTGAGCTAGGGGGTCATCTGACTGAGGAAGTAAACATTATTTAAATGGGCTTTAAAAATTATTACATTGGAGTGAACTAAACCTATTTTTCTTCCTCACCACTCAAAGCCTAAGGGCTCATACCCATATCAGACACAGGTTAAAAAAAAAAAATGGAGCCCAGGTATGTATACTAAGATGTAGTGTGAATAAATTTTGTGATCCTGCTATAGGAGTATTTTGCCTTTAAAGACAATCATTTTACTTTCACTTACATGCAAGAAAATATATAGACTTGTTTTAATAAAGGTAGCAAATACCCACAGGCCTGGCTTTACAACAGGAATTGTGCTATCCAATCGCCAGGTGACATCTTTTGGAAGTAGGTCTGTCTTATAGTATTTGTCAAATGCTACCATTTGCCTGCTTTCACTAAACCTATAATTGGCCCGTGACAATTCATTGAAGTCCCACACGTGGGGCTGAATGACACAACAAACTAAACCACAACCAACTGAGAAGTCACTGTGGCTGGTCCCAGCCTTGCTGATGGGGACCCAAACTCATGGTACGTGGGTTCAGGGTCTGGCGCAGTCAGAAGTTGTTGGGTTCACACTTAGTCTCATCTGACTCTAAAGCTTATACCCTTCCCTGTCTTACAACCATCTGAAGAATAGTAAACAAAATGTTGGCAAGCACAAATCAAGAGGTGAGTTTTAGATTAAAGTGCCTCCTTCAATCCTGAAACAAAATCACCCATGGGCACCAACACACTTTTTAAAAGCACCTTGTCAAGCACTCTAATGGATTGATTAGGTCATGGCTTCACCCACCTGACTGAAACGGTACAGACAGCTGTGAGTTAAAATGATTACAAACTATGATTTCAGATGAGTGACCATATCCTGCATCATTGGAAAATTTATAAAAGTTACAGAATTCCTTTTAAATAGCAAAGTAATCTTGCATGTATGTGTGTGTAAACCACATCAAGGAATTAAAAAATGAATCCAGCAGTATAGCCAAGCACAGGAAGAAAAGCATATACTTTCAAAAATAATACAAAATTATCCCCGGATTTCATAAAAGGAATAATACAATAAAGTAGCTTAAATGAAAATTTACCATGTTTTAAACAATAAATTTAAGACTGTAATATTTACTACTTAATTATATTTTCTTCATGATGTTTGGTAAAAATAACCTCAGGTTGTGTTTGAAACATAACATTTCAAACTATCTCCATTTATTCTCCAAGGGAAAAAACTATTGAGCTAATCTCATTACTGCTGAATTTATGATTATTTTTAAGTGCACAAAAAATTATACATGTTAATTCTAGGAGGGTAGAAATTAAAGACATAAAAGAAGTTTATTTGTCAGAATCCTTTCTGCACATTTACTAAACCTCCCACAGAATCCTGACTATCTTTCCTATAGACCTCCCTTACTGAACTGCTGCTTTTCATTCATTTACCAATAACTTGTATCTAGTCTATTACTGAATACGTGCATAGTAGATAGGACTTTAAACGTGTTTTTTCCTGTTGCCCTGGAGTTTGGGCAGAGGCCTTAAGGGCTAAGAACAATACAACGGGAGCTTAGCGCTCCTACATCCTTTAACCAAAGCTTGAACCCTAATGTATGACCCACTAAGAGATGTGAAAATGAGTTCTGCCAGAGCCTAGGGTCACCTACCTTTAGCTCTGGAGAGTGAGGTAAAGCCAGGAGAGAGCAGCATTGTGGGAAATTTGCACACACAGATAAGCAATAATTAAAGACAAATCATACTCTCGCCTCCCAGAGGTTACTGCTATAAAACCTTCATGTCCATCTCTTCAGATCTTTTTCTATATATTTAGCACAGTTTTTCTTCACTTAACATTTCTGAAATCAGGGTGCCTCTTACAATCAGTGGTGTCTTAATTGGCAGCATTTTTCTTTCTTAGTGGTATATAAAACAACGGATATCTTAAAATCTTTGGCATCTTAGCTTTGAAAAATATAACATAGAGATAAATATATTTAAATATGATATATATAATTAGATGTATCCATATATCTAAAAGTGAGATCACATCTCCTAAACCTTCTCAAGAGTCCAGGGTGGACTTACATCTCCTAAACCTTCTCCCAAATCTTGTTCAGCTAATGTTTGCTGAGTTAATCCCCTAGCATGGAAAATCAAACTATCATGTCTTCTTGCTGCACCTTCCATATCTTTTCATTACCTGGCATATTTGTCTATCCCTTTTAATTTTCGTTGCTATAACAGCGATTCGGGTTTTATCACCACACACTCAGACTATTGAAATCGTAGCTAAATTTTATCTCCTTGCTTGCACTCTCTCCCTACCACCCAGTCTACACAACACTCAGATCAGTATTTCAAGCACATTACTTTGATCGTGTCAAACCCAGTGGAAAAAAAAAACATTTAATGGATGGAATTGCTGCAAGTATAAATTCGAAGATTCTTAAACTAGCATTCAAAACCTTCCAAGGTTGGCTACAAGTGACGATTCCAATGAGCCTGTCTATGCTTTTCCCACCAAATTCACAAAACCAGCCAGGATGCCATATGCAGTGTCCCTCAGTCATGTTCCACTCAATCCTACGCTTTTGTGTCACTCCATCACTCACGAAGGCCTCTTCCCTCTTCCTCCTCAGTCTCTCTTCTAAGACCCCTACCAAGCTGCCAACACTAGAATAACAAATAGCATGTTGTGTACCTTAACGTGACTTAAAATGTTGACAATTTTGCTTTCTATCCATTTTATTGTATGCATTACTATATACTACTAAATACTATATATAAGCTATATTATGACTTGCATTATAAATTGCATTAAAACACATAATACTATATATTACTATAATTATAGTTAAAGAAGTTTATGAAAAATATTTCAGACACTGTCTTGAAGAAGTTTATTGTCCTTAAAATAAGAACACGAGTCATCACTATTAATAGCATTGTTTTCTAAAGCTTTGGTGTCACCTAATAATGCAGCTTAAAAAAGAAGTCATATATATAGTGCACAGTCTGAGTATACTAAATTGTTGAATAAAGATTTTATGCTTTTTACTAAGTATTTTATCTGAAGATATTACTGAGGTTGTAGATTAAATTCTTTTTCTCCATTTTCCTACTTTTTTTTTTAATATGCTGCTTAGGTGACAGTCCAAATAATTAGATGTTAATTAAAATGGACTCTACGATCTAAATAAAAATTTGTGACTGGCCAAAACCTTGGTTAAATATAGAAGTGACATCTATTATAGATAGAGATCAACAAATATATGGAAATATTCCCTTCCATTCTCATTCATCCAAATGTAGAAGGCAACTGTCTTCTGACTGCAAGAGGAAACCTAACTTTGACATAAAATTCTCAGGCTAACTGTGTATTGTTGAAGTCACCAAAATTCAACAGAATACTAAAGATAGCAGAAAATAGATGGTACTCAATAGTTAAACATGTGCTGTATGTCCCTGAAGGGTGGGCTACCTTTAAGGAGGTCAAAACAATTAGGGATGCACATAAGCCTAAATTATCATTTCTGTAGTTAGGTCTGACCAGGACTCCTACTCAGCTCCAGTGATAAGAATCCCAGAGGCCCCACGTACCCAAGGCTTCCCTGGTCTCATGCCCAACCCAATGACTGTAGGGTGCCCCTGAAGGCATTGAGAGCTGTAAAAATTTGTGGTGATGGAGAGGACATGCTCGCTCTATAGCTATAGTTGCATTGCCCAGGGCCATGGGAGTGGCTTGCTTCATGACATCATTTTACTGGGCTAACTATAGAAACTATCATTGCATTAAGACACGGCTTTGATTACTGTGTAAGACCAGCTGGCCATTCAGGCTGGCATCCCCAGGTTGGCTGCATATTTAAAAGGTATCATATTCCAATGTATAATATATGAGGCTTCAATTCATATCATTTTCTGTGGTTTATTAGGTCCAGAAGTTTTATTTCACCAGTTCACTGCACTCATCAGCTTCTTTGATGACAGTTTCTACTAACAAATCTCCTGGGAGACTGTTTTTCCAAGTAGACCAAATATCTTATGGATAATTCTGTGCTCTTTATATCCTCAGAATAAAATCCACTTGAGAAACCAAATGAACAGCAAAAGATTATTTGGTAAGCACTGGAAAGAAGATTTAGATGGCTTGAAGATATTGTATCATTTATGCTGTATTTTAATGGCATGATTCACTGTCTTTCTCCTCCTTTAGATTGTGAGGTACTTTATTCACTGCTACTACCGCTCAATAACTATATATGGGATAATTTAATTATCTCTCATGACCTTATATATGTACTACATGCTTACAAATTAAATCTCATACTCAGCAAATAGAACATGTCTCTTTTTGTCGTGTTTCAGGTAAAATAATTAAGACTTACAACTGATGCAATGACCATTGAAAGAAATAGCAAATAACACGTGACAGAGAAGGAACAGTCAGCGCACATCAACATATCAGCTGTACTGGTCCCATCATTCCATTTTTGTTATTGCATCTAGTCCCATCAAGGACTACATTAAGCCAGAGACTAGCTTTCATTCTATCAATGTTCTGCCTAAGTTTATACCTTTACCTCTCCAATAAAACAAATTCGGAAAGGCTACAAGTAAAGTAAGAGCGATTAGGATGAATTTAGGATCTTCAGGATATGACGGGTGCCTCTAGAATATTAACTGCATTTGGTAATATATGACAACTACAGCAGGATCTGACCCATCATCCTGATCAGTGGAAAACTCATGTACACCTTAGATTATTTGTGGTAGAAGGGTGTCTCTTCATGTCGCCAGGGCATAGCTGTGCTATACTTTCCAAACTCCATGTTACTCATGTTGTTTAGAGTATATCAATAAAAGAAAACTTCAGTTAACTGTGAATACTGTAGAATATTTTTTAACAATTGTTTTATAAGTAGGTCAAGGGAACAAGTATAGAAGACATCAGGTTTTCTGAAATGAAAGACAGAAAGAGAGAAGCTTAAGTTCCTTACAAGTGATGTGGTAGATGTGTTCCTCCAGGGGCTGCTTCTGAACTTCAGTGCAGTGGGACCAGCTTGAATCACAACCAAAGAGTGAGCTGCTCAGACCGGAGCTTTTATGCCTCACATGGGGTCACATGACCTCATACACAACAATGGCTTCTGCTGGTTATGAGCATTTCAGTGACCACACTCAAAACCATGGAGGGAAACACTAAGTCAATTTTCAGTTAAAAGATGTAAAATATTTATCACAAATCTCCTCAGCTTCAAATATAAGATTTAGGCATTTGGGATATTTTTTCTCATTTCAAACCACTATTTGCTACTCTTTGAAAGCACAGTTTGACTCACATACAAAAGAAATGTACACTGGATAAAACTGCAACTCAAACCAAAATAACCCCAAAACAAAGACTTAAAAACACAGCAGCCACAAATTTGTGAATAAAAATACCAAACAAATAGTTATGGAAAAACCAAAAATAGCTGATGTTCCTGATGGATAGACTCTAGGAACTTCCTTTTCTGAATAAACACCTACATGGCATGAGAAAAAAATAAAACTATTACAGGAATATATAAATATATACAGACAAGCCAAAATAAGTAGACCATTTTAACCTTTCAACCATCCTTTTCTCTGCATCCCCACCCTCATTTAACACACACCCTCCAATATTAAAATTTACCTCTCTTGAATCTTGAAAAAGGAAGCCAAACATGAAAAAAAAATAAACCTCAGAATTTAACACCCAGTCTTAGATATTTTGCTTCCAGCAAGAAGGGAGACAGTCTAGTCTCACTTATATTACTAAGAAAACTCCAGGGTAATAAATTATTCTGAATTCAAATTCATTAACAAAAAGCAACACTCATTTTAAGAAAAAGAAATCCCCTCCTCATCCTCTCCTCCTTCTTCTTATACCATCAGAAATAGACTTGAGAACTGGATTTTCCAATATTCATTTGGTGAGTTGTCCTGAGATACCCAAACACAGCCTAGGACTCTGGGACCAGTTTCTACCTCCTCCAACCCCTGAGGGAGTGAGACAGACACAGCTGTCCTTGAGGTCAGCTTCACTGGACAAGCTACATTCCCATCCTCAGTCATTCCTTGAATGCTCATGGGTCTTTCTAAAATGCTGGGTCATCCTTTAGGGCAAGTTCAGGAAAATAGTAAAACCATTCCCTTTGCAATGGAAGACATCCACTATGAACGTGAAGCAGGACAGAATATAACACCCTCTTCCCCAAGGCACATATAAAGAAAGGGGTAGGTAGTATGAAAGACCTCTTCAGACAGACCTGAGCTTATTAAAGTTCTCTAGTCCTTATACAACATGAAGGCTACTGTGAGGGTTAGAGTTATGTCATGATGCCAACATGGAAAGCTTGGATGCATGCCTTTTGGTGTTGCAGTCAGATTCGGAGGCCTGATCATTTAAAAAGCATTGGTCAGAGGTGTAAGCAGTCTTCCCTTTACTGTAAGCAGTCAGTCCTGTAACATTCACATTTCTCCAGTTTCACTTATCAAATCTTTAGCATTTCAAATAGCTGCTACAAACAATGTGTCCAGCAGAAAAATCTCTTTTTCTCTTGAAATCTGGGTAGAAAAATAAATGCTAAAAGATGAAAATATGTGTTTCTGAATCATGAAAATAAATGCTACAAGATGAAAATATGTGTTCCTGAATCATGAAATGTTTAGTAAAAATAAATATGCAAGGATTAGAAAAGTTTAAGGCAAGTCATGTACAAGAAAATGCAGTGGCCAAATAAAATATGAAGACAACCTTACTGGTAATAAAGGAAATGCAAATTGAAATCACAAAGATATACCTTTTTTTTTTTTTCCATCTAAGAGATTAACAAAACTGCAAAAGTTGGATAATAGCCTGTATGGTCAAGGTTATGGTGAAATAGGTTCTCTAATACGTAGCACTGGCTTTCTGGGTTATGACAGATCATCGGGAGACTTTTTAACCTTGCCATTCCACTCTTGAGAATCAATCTTATAGAAAAAGAAAAAAGAAGAAGCTGATCTAAGAAGATAGATAGTAAATATTTATTTACTATGGCATTGTTGGGAGTGGTAGAAAACTAAAAACTGGATGCCCATTAGTAGGGGAACAAATGAAACAAGTACCCACGCTGTGTGCTATTTTTTCAATTATTAAAAATACTGACTGGAAGGAATGTTCATTTCATATTGTCAAATATGAAAACGAAGTTGCTGAGTCATGTTTGCATATAATCCATTTAGGGATAGAAATAAAAATTATTAGGAATGGCAGTCTCATGCATGCAGTCTTTGGACCCCCACTTGGCCAAATAAGAATGGGTCTTGGGCCTGGAACACTTCCTACCAAGAGATAGAGTCCACATGGCCTGTGGTCTGTCTTGGCTTATCACAAATACCTGTCCCTATCTTAGGCTCACTACGTGCTCTTTTGTTCTGCTTAAGCATGGGAAGTCAGTGGCCCTCAGGCACACCGCCAGCTTTCAGTATTTCAGACTTCACGAGAGAGGGGTTGGAGTCCTTCCTGCCATTGCTGATAGTGGTAGAAAGGAGAGAGGTGTACAAGGGCCAACTGCCCTGTGTCAGCTGCTGGGAGCGTAGTGGGGACCTGCTAGCTGTCAGGGACTGATGTACACTATTAAAGCTGATCTCGCTATGACTCTTCTCCATGTAAGTAAAGTGTGGTGCCATCCAATGATGGTGGTGTTTTCCTTGGCAACTCAAATACCAAGACGCAGCAGAAAGCAGTGTTTGGATTCCTCCCCTGACACTGGTAGTGTTCTGCTCTCTGGAGTTTAATAACCAGTACACAGTCCTCTACTGAACAAAAATACCTTTTATATGCAAATGGGAATGTCCACATGTTTGTATGAGCACTGAAAATGGTGAGAAAAGCTACATACCAAATTGTTAATGCTGATTACTGCCAAAGGGTGAGACCGGATCAGAAAAAGGAAAGCTCTTTTTCACATACCTCTGTAGTGCTGGGCTGGTTACATAAACAAGTGCAATGAACTGAATCTTTGTGTCTCCCCAAATCCATATGTTGAAATCATAATCCTCAATGTGATGGAATTAGGCGGTGGGGCCTTTGGGAGGTGATTAGGTCATGAGGGTGGAGTCCTCATGAATGGGATTAGTGTCCTGGTAAAAGAGGCCCCAGAAGGCTCTCCCATCCCTTCCATCATGTGAGGACATAGCAGAAAGGTGGCTAGCTATGAACCAGGAAGAGGGCTCTCACCACACATAGAAGCTGCTGGCACCTTGATCATAGATTTTACAGCCTCTAGAACTGTGAGAAAAAAAATATGCCTTGTTCAAGCCACCCTGTCTATGGATTTTTGTTATAAAGGCCTGAGTGGACTAAGACAGCATGTAATTGTTAAAATTTTTTAAAACTTGCATTTTAAATTGAATTTTAAATATAAATAGAATTGAAAAGGATTACAGAAATTGAAAATCTTAGATATAGACATAAGAGACTATCTATCTTCATCAAATTTGGTAGGAAAGATAGTATTTAAATCCTGGCTGTTTATTTGTTGTAATATCCTGAAAATGAGACTATAGGCTCAGGAGTTCCATGGTGGCAAATACTATCTCACAATTGGTACAGTAAGGGAGTGTTTCCTAACATCTAATTCAGACTCCTCTCACCACCATTGAAGCAACTGCCTCATTCCCATTTAGGTCAATCAACCAACATTCATTTATTATTATCCTTTTTCAGGAGATTTAGCAAACACATATACAATATTACTGCTGTGGTATTATTATGTTACAACAATATTAACTGAGATGTACAGCAAACTACTATTGAAGACAGCAAAAAAGGTGAAAATACATTAAATATCCAAACATGGAGGCTTATTTATATACTTTATGGTAAACCCATACAAGGGAACATTATGCATCATAAACTTTGGCTACTATATTTCTACTTTTATTATATTTTACTTTGGGTAGAAAATAGACTGCTTTAAAAAAATAATCCTTTCAACTATTCTGCCCCTTAAGAATTCTGAACCTCTGAACCTTACACTCGAAAAAGTCTTTACTTTTGGGCCTGGCAGGGAGTAAGAGGGAAGTCTCTCCTGCTTTAGGGGATAAACATTTCTCTAAAATGCTCCCTGGTAGATAAAGAACTCAAAATGGACCTGAAAATGAGTTGCAGAAAAATAAGGAAAGTTACATTTATTGCGATTCTGAGCCTGTAAACTTGACTTATACCCACTCTAGACTGAACTGGATTGGTTGGTGCATGTGTGTGGTTTAGAACTACTTAATTAGAGATTATGAAGAGAACAGACCTACCAAAATGATTCAAGGGTTTGGAAGGTCAGCATGGTAAGGTGTAAAAACAGATTTTTTTCTGGTAAAAGGACATCTTCACATCAGGAGGCATGTTAAAAGGAAAAAGATAACAGCTGCTCTCTCAGCAAGCAGTAAGAAGAATGAAATCAAATTTTAGCAAGCAGGCTTTTGAGTCTGTTTAGGAAATATTCCCAGATAATAAATTTCAATGGCGCTCCTCAGGGTCCAGGAAAGGTTGGGAAAATCTTTTCTGGGGATCCCCAGTGGAACATTCACCACATAAGTGCTCTGATTAAAAGCACAGACTTGGCCAGGTATCTCTAAGGAATAGTTTTAAGGTTGTTTTTATGTTCCTATCTAATGACTGAGGAATATAACTATACCTTTGATAACAAAGAGGATGAATTCTAATACTGGGTCTGCCACTAGCTGGGTAAGCGGTTTTGAACAGGGTTCTTATTCATTCTGACCTCTATGCCTCATGTGTAAAGTAAGGGGGATAGCATGTCATACTGAGAAATCTGTTTCTATTCCACGGTAATGAGGGAAGTGAAGTCTAAGAATAAAATCTGATATCAAATACACAAATATGAGAAAAAAAAGGAAAGCTCTATTTTCATGGAAATTTGTTGTACAATTTTAATGGAATTGGATAAACATCAAAGACATTATGGATAAAATAAGTATTTATTTCAAGTTATTCAATATCATATACTTTATACAAGCTAACAGAAAAACAACCACTTAACATGTAGTCCATTTCTTAAAAATAATTTGGCGATTGTTGGTCGTGCATTGACACAGAAGCCCAGTTGGTAATTACTTATGTTTCTTTTATTTGTAGGCAACATATCAAAACTTGTTTATACATTATAACTATAATTAAGCTCTTACATTACTAAAACAGTAATTAAAACTTTGGACCTGCCCCAGATGTTTCTGTGGCCAATCTAAGTTCATGTTTCATCCAATTATCTTTCTGTGACAGTCACAAGGCAATGAGATGAGGATTTAAAATAGAATATAGAAAGTCTTAAGAACAACCACAATTTTGGAAGCTATAGAAAGCTTATCTTCACTGTTTTCCTGAGCCTCTGATGATTCATACTCTTAAAGCAACCTTGCACATCTGTTTTTTTAAGCTCCACTGATGGGCAGCCAATGTTGAAAACCACTGAGTTTAAATAATATAATATGACATAACTGGCACCACTGTGAATCACTTACACCATATTCTATATGTATATATATCTCCATGTATATGTATGTATGTGTGTATATATACATTTTTTTTCTTTTGTTTTTTTTGGGGGTGGGTTGGTGGGGGGAAGCAGATACAAGACATATCACAGGGTGAGAAGCAGTCTGCTGGCAAGACCCAGGACAATGGTAGCCAGAGTTAGGGACACCACCATAACCAGGCCTAAGTCCAGTGCCACAGAGGTCCAAGAAGAGGTAGACCCCTCCATACCATGGTCACCGGCCTTTCCAAGAAAGATCAGCAGCCCCAGGGTGGCATCTGCATCTTCTGTCACATGCCTGCAACTACAGGAAGCAGACTTGTGCCACTCACTGTCTCACTGGGAGGGCCGGGAATGCCACAGCCACCCTTGTAACAGGATGAGACATCAGCAGTGCCTTCTACTGGGAACCAGCTATTGGAGGACTTGTTCTAAGTCCTGGAAATACAACGATTATTAGATCTGACAGGGCCTCTGCTCTCATGAAGCTTAGGAGACACATGCTGAGCAGGCAAGCAACAGCTCACCTGGTTAGGGGAGTGCTACGGTACAAAGGACACCGTGACAGAGCAATTAGAGGCACAGCGTCAGTAGTCTGAGGGTTCAGAGACAGACTAGCTAAGGTGGATCAGGTGTGCTGGACCCAAGAAGGAATTACCATGTCAAATTCCAAAAGAAAACCGTTTTCCAAGGAGGGGTTACAGTTAGTTCAATAGCCCTAAGGTTCAAATCTGCCTGTGCATCAAATGATGCAAGTGTTGATTAGGGCAGCTTGAGATGACAATGCTGTTTGTCCGGTATTATCAGGAAATTCCACCTAAGTGCCTTTTCCATAGATCTATCATTTACTTAATGTTAAACTATTTAAAAACTACTCATTTTACACAAAATTTTTCTCCGAGGAGGGGTGCATGACATACTTCTCATCCTTAAAGAACAGAATAGGAATCCTCAATGTACCCAGCCAACTCCAAATCAAGAAAGAATGTGTTTACCATTTTAGTCAAGGTCTAAGCCATGCACTATTAGCACAAATAAGGAATATTTAATTCCAACAGAGAATCCTGAAGGTCTTTGTAGAGATAATGCTGTTTGAGTTCGGCCTTACAGAATAGGAGATTTTGACAGGTAGAAATGGGGAGAGAAATCCTGCATCTAAACCAAGAAAGCTCAGGTATGTAAAGCAATGAAGAGCTGATTGACTATCTGGGGTTAGGCTTTTAGGAGAAGGTGGTAGGAAATACAACAAAAAGGATGCTGGGTCCAGATCATACAGGCCTTGAATTGGAAAGGAGATGGAAAGGAGAATGGAGGCAGTAGAGAAACACAGAAGGGTTTTGAGCAGAGAAATGGCAGAATAAGAGATAAGCTTAAGGAAGAAAACACTGCTTTTCTGATGCCACTGTGTACTTCATGGGTGACCACTGGGGCTTTTAAACAGCTTTCAACAAAAAGCTCAGAAATTCTGAGACTACAGGGTCGCTGTTTCTTCCAGATCCTTCCCTGCTGTCAACTGCCATTTCTAATTGGCTGTAAACCACAAGTTGCCAAGGGAAAACGAAAACGTCACACTTAATTCTATAATATAACTGAGTGAATAAGCTTGAAATCCAAAGGTGGTCCCAGTCAGCTCTTAGGACGAAAAGGCACGGGGCTTTGTATTAGCTATTTTGTTCTGTTTTTAATTCTCTGGCTATCTAAATCATGACGATCTAAAAGAACTGATCTATAAATTGAGCTGTCAGTGTTATCCTCCAGAGAAACAAAAGCCCTCTGGGTTGTGAGCTCCTTGAAGGCCTGGCATGGCCTTTATCCCCACAGACTCCCCAGCTCTACAAGGCTCAAGGCTCATGCTGCATGATGAATGTGTAACAGCTTAGCCCCCTTACTGATTGCTGGCGCTGGAACTGGGAGAGGAGGAAATACAGCTGAATATATGTATTTCAAATTTATTTTCTCATACACGTATATACTTTTCATGTGCATATATGTTTTGCATATGTTATGTTTCCCAAGTGTATATATGCATTTTATATGTTTTCTGTTTTCTATAAACATATGTTTTGCATATGTATAGAAGCTGTTTTGCATCCTTCCTCAGCAGGCCGCAACTGTGTGCCACCTGAAACTATTTTATCAAAGAGAGAGGAATGCAGGAAGTCACAGAAAAATTGCTTAGGGATTTGTCAGCCCTCCTTCAGCCCACTGGCTTCCAGCAATTTTCCATCACAGTATACCTGAGGGCTCTGACACAGCACCTCAGGAACTGACTCAGTGTGGTAGCGATCTTCAATGGTGAGGACAGGTGCTCCCCCCGATCCCCGACCCCCTTGCCTATCCAGAAAAGCAAATCAGACAGAATAGGGAAAAGGAGGGGAGGAGGAAAATGGGAAATGGGAATGGGAATGGAAAAGGGGAATATAAACATAGCAGTTGAAAACAATTCCCTAAGTCTTTCTGCTATACTCTACCCCATCAACTGAGAATCACAGTATAATTTAAGAATATGGCCTTTGCAGTATGACAGGCCTAAGTCTAGTCCTAGCGACACAATTATTAGCTGAACAATCCTGGCCACCTCCTTTAGCTTCTCTAAGCTTCACATTCCTCGTCTGTAAAATAGAGAACATAATAGTAACTATCTCAACCTGTTGTTTGGAGGATTAAAAGCAATTAAATTATATAAACTGTTGGGTACAATGTCTAACACATAAGGATAGTGAACAGATGGCAGCAGTGATTATGATAAACAACCAGTCAGGCAGAGCTGAACTGTACCGTCAGTGCCCTTATATGCTTACCATGGAGGGCATGAATGCTAATAAAATCTTTCAAGAAATCAGGTGGGGCACTTGTGACAGGCCCAGCTGCCACTGGCGTGGCCACACGTGGGCCTGGCTGCATCAGTAAGGTGTGTGAGGGAGGCACGTCCCGCAGAGGTGAGGGCAGACTGAGGCCCACCACCAACGCCTCGGTGGGTGTTTGCAGCCACGGCTAATATTCTCTTTTCTCTCTGGGCTCTTTTTGCTGCACAAAACCCCAAGTCTTTCTTTGTTCCCCAGCAGGTGCTAGTAGATGAAGTAAGAGCTCTCTGGCAACAGCACATCCCCTGGGAACCACGTGATGTCACAGTAGGTTATTTTTTCCATTACAGGGAAAAAATCTGAAGGAGTCACATCACATCTACGTGTCCATTTCTCCTCCCCTCAATAGACTGTGTTTCAATTACCAGGAAGTACATGTTGGGATCCAGAAGCACAGTTGGATTGCTACAGAGGAAGCCGCAAGGACTTCATGGAGCCAGGACCAGCTGGATTCTGAACCCCTTGGCAATAAGGGCAGGTGTCAATAGGATTGGATGGGTGACAGTCTATGCCTAGAGTTAAACGGCTGATGTGCTGGGTGCTAGCCACATTCATCAGGAAAAGAAAAATTTCCACTTGACCTCAAAGCCATCCTCCACTCCTCCCACTACTGTCATACAACAAAGGCTGTGAGGGAACACTCATGAGAGGACCCGGTGTTCTCCTCAACAGCTCATCACAGAAGTCATCAGGGAAGCTGGTGGCTACATAGCAGCTATGTCGGGTCCTCCATGGGTAGTTCTGTTCAAACCTTTTATGATTCTACTTCAATTCTGCCTTAGAATAGCAAGTTCTGCATGCCATGACACCATATGAATATTGGTTCTTTTTTTAGTTTCCTTGAACTTATCTTGTTTAAAAGAATAGTAATAGTTCATCATGACAAGGTATGTTGCCATCCAGTGAACAGAGTGAAGGAGAAAAAAGGAGGTATCTGAAGGTGACTGAGGACTGTGACAGGCCCCACAGCTGTCCATTGCTTCCTTTGCTTAGAGCTCCCTCTCCTCGGTTGACAGGGAGAGAGACGCTCAGAGCATGTTTGGTCTTATCCTCAGTCTACACCCCGTGTCTCTATTTTGACAGACAACATGTGAGAATCGCCAGCCAAATGGAAACACTGCTGTTCCTGGGCATCTATAAGCCTATGCCAGTGATATTTGATAGAAGGTAGGTTCCTCTACACCATTTCAGTTAGAAGAAATAATGTCACTCACCCAATTTTGAACACATCATTATCCCTTCACCTTTGCCTTTTGAAATTAAGGAAAAAGAAGTAAATCTGTATCTTCATAGAACTTAGAAAAGGACGTTTGGTCGCTCTCTCCTTCATTTGGCAAAGAAGTGTGGAAAAACTGCTGCCTGTGCTCACGGAAACACATCACGCAAATGGACAATGGGTGAGAAGCAGGCGTCAAAGGACAATTTGTTCCCCCGAAAAATCACCCACTAGGAAATGAGGCTAGGAATATTATTGAGAATAAAGAAAAGGGGAAAATATAAATAGACAAAATAATAAAACACACACACACACACACACACACACACACACACGCATGTGCAAACACACCAAGAACAAAACAAAACCCCAAGGTCAGCAAGGAATTCTTCAGTTGAAAAGAAAATATTATAGTTTGGAAGACACTGAATTTAAAATCATAGCAAGATTCCATATAACATCATATGCTATAATACGAATCCCTGTAGTCAATATGTAAAGTGGAGACAACACGAATGGATGGTTCCATCTTGTTTCCTTGGTATAGCAAAAGAGAATATATATTGAGTACTTCATAAAATTTCTAAAGCATGCTGAATGTATGTTGATGGCTCTCAGTCTCATCAATTTCCTGCCATCAGTTCGGTTATTGCAGTGATTCCCATAGGCCACCTACTTCAGTCTGTTTTCAGAGAGAATAACCTAAGACTTGTTCTGAAAATGGGGCACCAGAGGCAGAAATCTATTTCATTTGGGACTGGTCCCAAGTTTGGTGTCTTATTTTTTGACAGTCCTACAAACCAAGAAAAGAATATTAATTCTTGCCAGTCACAGAGTCACAGCTGGAAGAAATAGCTCAAATCATGACCACTAGAGTTCACAGAAACTACTTCCAGTTTGGACTTTCAGTTACTTTGAGGTTAACTGCCTTCAGCTATAGAAAGAAGTGGCAAATGTCTTAAGAGCAGAAAGCTCTCACTACACTTTCTCTCTATCCTGACTCCCTATACTGCCCTGTGGGTAGAGAATTCTAGTAAGGGAAAGAAAATGGAAAGGTGCATGTTAGGAGTACCTAGAATCTGACTTTCTACATCTCAGCCTGCTCCTTTTGTGAGGTGTTCTGTCTACTGTAAGTTATAGTCACTCTTGCTTTTACTTTACATTCTTTTCTTCTGTGATGCTTATTAAATAACTTGAAAAAAAAGAAAAAAGGCTCAGTTTATTTGAAATGCTCATGTAGTAAGGAAATAAAACCAAGTTCCTACAATATCAGATTTGGAACGACTTCAGAGTTACAAGGACAATAACAATAAGGTTGGTGAAAACCATCTTATGGAAAAGTACCCAGGCGAGATGGTGCCAGTCCTCCTCCTCTGCTCTTTCCCCATGTGACGAAGGATCTCATGTCAACACCCACCACATCAAAGGCGTCAATGTTTAATCACTAGGAAGAAAATAAGTTAGGTTTAAATAGAGTTAATGGCCGGATATGACAGCCTTTCTTTCCTATTGAATATCTAAAAATGTATATATATATATATATATATATATATATATATATATATATATATATACATTTTCTGTCTTTGTTTTGAAATTCTTTGCTCCCAAATCTAGTTAGATATTAAATACATCATTTTCCTCTGTGGTCAAAGTATGAGTCAGGTTTTCAAACGCTTCCACTTTAAATGGCTGCACAGAAGCCACCTATGTGCTTCTGACCCACACACTCTGGAACGCAGTGTACTGGTCCTAGGAGAATTAACTTAGTGGTTTGCCCAATTGGGGATACTAAGTATAGAAGAATATACTTCATTGTTATTTCGTTTGGTAGGGGAATTATTCTCTTTCCAACTGGAACACACAATTTTAAAGTCTAAGTGGGAAAGATAGTCCAAGAATACTCAGAGCAGAGGTGACATCAACAGAGATGTCTTCTATTTATACCAAGATGACCAGCCTTCTCATGACAGTCACAACTGTTAGAGAAAAATCATAACCTGAGGCATCAACCACAGCAGAAAAAAAAAAAAAAAAGTATGTGCCCCCCATTCGAGCTCATTCTCTAAAAGTGTCACAGTGCTTTGCCTAAGACAACTACCTGAAAGACCCTGCTCACATGGGCTAAAGAAAACAAAACGTGCCTCGGTCTGGGTTTGACCTCCCTGAGTAACTGCCTTGCCAGCCCAGTGGAAATCTTCTGACCATGGGAATGCCATGCACGCCGTTTCAACAGAAGCCCTCTGATGCAGGGTTGTTGTTTTTTTCAAACTGCAGGTCACTACCCTATTTAGTGGATCAGTAAGTCCATTTAATGGGCTGTAACCAGTATTTTTAAAATGAAATAAAATTAAGTAGGCTAGAATAGAGTAGAAATGATTAGGAGTACACATAGTAAGGGAAGGTACTGTTTCATGAAATTTTGCTTCAGTTATAGTCGTTATTTTACATATATAAACGGGATGAGGCCATTTTTAGCTATACTCAGAGCACAGGTGTGGGAGGAAGAATCAGTATCATGTGAAGAAGATAAACCCACTGAAGCATAAAAACGGACCCAACAGGTGGCAGGATGGCTCAGCTGGTGAAAGCAAGTGCTCCTAACAACAAGGTTGCCTGTTCGAGATGGTGGACTACGCCCGCCCGCAACTAAAGACTGAACTCAGCACCTTGAGCTGATTTGCCGCCCAGATGGTTCAGTGGATAGAGCCGCGCTCTTAACAAGACTGCCGGTTCAACTCCCACATGGGATGATGGCTACGCCTACCCACAACTAACTGAACACAGTACCTTGAGCTGAGCAGCATGATTGGACTTGGAGCTGAGCTAGCTGCACCCTCCAAAACTAAGATTGAAGGACAACAACTTGGCTGTTTCCTTTCCTCAATTCCCCAACACTGTTCCCCTGCCCCAATTCCCCAATAAAATCTTTTAAAAACAAAAAACAAACACGAGAACCAAAACAGAGCTAAGGCATTGTTTCTTTCCTCTTGGATTTCACTGTCTCTTGGAGAGCTAAAATTGATCAGGAAAGTGACTGGGAAAGTTGTGTCCAAACTGAGGGACAAAACCATGAGGGGCACCTGGAATTCAGTCAGCTACGTCTGTTAAGATTGAGTGGTCTGAAGAATATAAGGACTTCAGGGTTATATCAAAGATCTTCACAGTTGGCTGGAAAGTATGCTTACGCTTTGTAAGAGCCAAACAAATACAAAACCCAATCCAGTGGTGCATGTGTATGTTAGCAGGGGGGGCGGGGGGGGGAGGGCAGGTGTAGGTTTCCCTTTAGCAATCACCACAGAGTGGAGGACACAGCAATTTAAGTTCAAAGCATTCACCACAATTACCAGTCACCAGTGCAAACCTCAGGCAAGTGCAGCCTCAAGCGTGCTCAGAAAGTGCTCTGCTGGAAAGGGAGCTCAGCTAACTGGTCGAGTCTGTGCAGAGCAAGTACCAAGGCCACAGCGACATAGAGTCCTCTACGACCACACCACCCACCCCCACATTTCACAACCCCCTTTCAGCAATTTGCTGTTTTCCTTAGCAACATCAAGTATCCTAAGTCTTTAATTCATTTATGTTGTTTGCTATTTGCCTCTTCCCGAGAATATGAACTTCCTGAAGGGCAGAAATTTTCATTTTGACTGCTTGTTTTTTTTCTGGAGCCTAGAACAGTGTCTGGCACATAGCTATTTTAGATCATTATTGAATGAAGTGATGAATGAAGAAATGAATAAAACCAAAACCACAGAACTAGTATTTTTTGTGGGAAGGCATCTGAGTAGTTGGCATTTTATATTATGTTTGAGAGAATTGGGTCTATTGAGAGACTATCAGACTTGTATGTTTAGTCAGGTAATTGCCTATTGGTATTAGAATTAGATTTTTACAAAGAGAATACATGTTTAAATTACACAGTCATTTCTTGGCAGCTTACTTAAAAATGAGGTTATACTGCTTCATTAGTATAAGGCTAATGATGACTCAAATATCATGTTACAGAATCCATCTTGAGTTCTATGGAACTGAAAGAAAGAATACCCACATAATTTGATATTTCTGTAAAAGATTTCCTCTGCCCTAAATTCCGAACAAAGCTAAGAATGCTGTGCATTGAAAGGTCAGTGAAAATTGGAGATGTGTGGATTCATATTCATCAATATTTCAAACCCCAGCCGGCTATCAGTAAGGACCTGGGGGAGGTGGTACATGAAGGGAAGGAAATACGGATTTTTCAAGTTTAGTTCAATACCTACGTGTAGCAAGCAGAATGTTTTTAAGCAACACAAAAATATGGACATATTTTCTCCTAAATCTCTACTATAAACTAATCAGAGCAGGCCACATGTGTGTGACAGAAGAAAATGCCACCAAATTATTATAGCTTCAATTTCTATAAATAAGACTTTCATCTGTCCAGTTAAAATAATTTGAGCAGGTGTTGCCGACCCACAGTTTTCAGCTGCACTGCAAACCAGCTATCCAAGCAAACCGTTCCCCTCGACAGCAGGGGACTGCAGCTCTCTTCTCACCCCTCCTCTGCCATGTTGGAACCTCCATACCTGGGCCGCCAGAAAACATGGGCACCCAAAGCACCCGGTTCATTTGCACATCTCACACTAATAAGCTAAGTATTTGTTCAATATTTGCTTAATGGAGACTGGGAAAGACAGAATACCCACTTATTTGTTTATAAAATATACACCAAGTATCCAGTGACTTCTTTTAAGCTGTCCCACAACAAAACTATTCTCATAAAAAATCTGAATAAGCAGTGCAGAATTTACCAGAGATACCCCAGGGGAAACTAGGAGATGGTTTATAACATTTCCTGGGAAAACATCTCTTCTAAGTTTCTCTCCTCAGCCTCCAGGCATCTCACTCTCTCTCCCACTTTATTCCTTTTTTGTTCCTCCAGGATTCAGGCTCTGTGGGCCCTTTCCTTCCTGCTTCCCATCCTTTTCCATTACCCTCTCCACATCCCCCTCACTCTCCTTGTCTTAAGAGCAACTTAGTTTCTATCTTTATGTTGACATACCCCAATACCTAAGCTTAATGTCATCTTCAGGATTTCCACATTGGGAATGACATTTAATGACAGTAGAGGGGTGCTGGGAGCTCTATCACTCTAGCACTTCTTTAATTTGGGGAGCTTTTATGAGAAGCTGTAATAAAATTCTTTTAAAAGCTATTCATTTCTTATAAAAGTTGAAATGTGCATCCCCCATTACACCTTGCTAGGGTCATATATGACGTTATCTACTCAATACTACTAGTTCATTCATTCACCATTTTCCCCACAAGTAGTTATGGAGTGCTTTCCATGAACCAGTCATTTCTAGACACTGGGGATATGGCAATAAAGGAAAAAAGTCACAGTCCCTGCCCTCAAGGAGATTAAATGCTCATTGGGAGAAAAAGAAAACAAATAATTATGCGTAATAGAAAATAATGTAGTGCTATGAAGAAAAATAAAGCAGAGTACAGAGGATAGACAGTGATGGGGTCACATATATATCTAATTGTGTATATACATATTTTACATTTATACATACTAAAAGTTTTTATTTATGTCTTCATGTCTTATTTTTTAAACAGGTAAAATAGCAAGAGCAGAAATCTACATTTGCCATTGGAAGGTTTCCAGAATACTCAGAAATCTCAAGCATGCTGCTAAGCAACTGACGCCAGGATCTTCAAAGTCCTGCCATCCAGAACACACGCCTTTCTCCATTGGCTTTGCATTCCTTCAGCAAGGCCGCACTGCAATAACCTACAGCCCAGCCACAAGAGGCCAGAATTAAGATCTGCTAGCTGAAAGGATAATCACTGCTGGCATTTCCTCCAATGATTTATTACATTATTATGAGAGAAGCAATGAAAACATAAGCAAAATATTTAACCTGTGTCATTCTCAGAATGTGTCCAAACAATGAACATTGCTTTGCATGCCTGCTATGCATATGTTTAAGTTTTCACCCAAGTTAATGAAGATGGACCAAAAGAGAACCATTTAAAATATTTATCATCTTGTTCGCAAAATTTCAGTGTGTTTTGGTAGGGAAAATTTATGCTTCAAAAAAAACTTTGCATGTGGGCCAGATATCCAAGTTCTATCAACTTATATATTTATTTCTATCTTCAACCTACTCATCTTTCCTTAGCTCTAGAAAGCTATTTTTAACAGTGTGGTAGGTGGTGTTCAAAATCCAACGAATTTTCTGATGAACGAATGCATTAGCTTGACACCTAACTGCTACAACAAAAATAGGGAGGAAAAGTTCACAAATAAAGGGTTTTGGTTCATTCACCCCTGTTTCCCTAATACCCACCCACTGCAGAGGTCAGCACAAGGAGTGCTCAATCCATAGCTCATGAGAAATTAATAAATGAATCTTATCTTCTCATTTAATTGTCATAATAGTACCTAAGCATTGTCATAAGCATTTTACTCAATTGTCACAAGACCCATGGGGCGGCCACCACTTTCACCATTTTGGAGATGAGCAAAGTGAGACTTAGGTAAGTTAAAGATCACATAGCTAAGAAGTGACTGAACTGGGACATGAATCAAAATCTTTGTGACAACATCCATACTCATCACCACTAGGCTAGAGTCCCTTTATATGACCGAACCTTTATTCCTTCTGACTTTTCCCCACATAACCACAGTCAACTCCTCAGCCCAGAGAAATAGCTTATGTGGGTATATAGTCATTTTCTACATGAGAAATACCAACATCCAGAATAAAATTTTAGGAATTACATTACAAAATGGAAATATCTAATTGGCTATAAGCTTTCCACATAGGAAATGGAATCAAACATAGTTTAGCAACACGTGTTGAAAGACTTTGAATGAGCCTCTTAAGAATGAGCTGGTCAGGACCCAAGGGCACCTGATCCAACCCTCTCAGGTAAGAGATGAGCAAACAGAGGACCCAAGAGGTGAGTGACAGAGTAGTGACAAAGATGAAATCCGAGCGCAGGCCTCTGCGCTCCCAGGCTAGTGCCCTCTCTGCATCAGGTTGCCTCCCAAAAGGGTTTGATCAAAAGACAAATAACCGAAACAACAGGAAGTAAATAACAACCCAGAGAAAAATCTAGGTTTATGTAGGGGAAGACAACCAGGGAACTCTATAAATGGTTCCTTGGACCCCATGTCTGACTCAAGTGGAAAGTCCTTTGGCTCAAATGACTGGGCCAGTGCAGCCTCGTAATTAGGGAAGAGGGTAGGGAGGCGCACAGCCTAACGGGGAAGAAGTTGGACTCTTTCTTCCCCCTGTGAGCATGTACTCACATCTATACAGACACACACAGCAGCCAGGCTGCACAGGAAAAGAAGAGAACTGCTGATAGAAAATCAGAGCACTAGTTAATGGTGATATTGGCAGATAGATGCTGGTTTTGCACGAACAGCAAACCCAGGGTTAATTTATTCTTCTTTATGGGGGAAAACATAGGGCTAGAACCCATTTTCTACAGAACCCATTTATTTAACTATTCTGCTTCAATGATTTCCTTCACATTTATTTTTACCCTTCACAAAATTATCTGATACTGAAAAAAGACAGTAGGAAGAGCCTGTTATTTCAGTAAAGCATTAACAAAGAACCAGTAGGCTTTCAGGAAGACTGAAGCTTACTTCATGAACTTAATAAATATTGATCGAACCCTTCCAATGTATCGAGCTCTATGTGTTGGAGATTAAGCAGTGACCAACGCAGTAACATATCTTGGCCTCGTGGAACTGAACATTTAGGAGGGGCGGGAAGAGACAATGAACAAAATAAGTCAGGTAAAATACACAGCATGTGAGAGGGGAATAGCTGCTAAAAAGAAAGACAAGAAACAGGGAAGAGAAATAGTAAGTGTCTCTGCATGTGTGGCGAGGGGGCGGAGTGAACTTTATACAGAGAGGCCACACGAGCATCATTAACATTGCAGGGCCCAAGGCAAGAGCACAGCCCTCGCTCCATTCCCACACCGCCTCTGCGTGGTGTTTGTTATCAGCTGCTGCATCACAAATTACCGCAGACTTAGCAGCTTAAAACACATTTATTATCTCAGAGTTTCTGTGGGTCAGAAACCGCTTTGCTGGGTCCTATCTCAGGGTCCCGTAAAGCTGCAGTTAAGGTGTCAGCCGGGCTGCATTCTCACCTACAGGGCTAACTCAGGAAGAATCTGCTTCAAGGCTCACTCAGGTTGGTGGCAGAATTCATTTCCTGACAGCTATAGAACTGAGGGCTCCAGGTTTTTGCTGCCTTCCTCAGGTCCTAGAAAACATCATAGTTTCTAGAAGCTGCCCACAGTTCCTTGCCACGTGGGATTCTCTAACATGGCTGCTTACTTTGTCAACCCACAGGGAGTCTGGGCTCCAGTCTCGGTAAAACAAAGTTTTATAAACATAACGTAATCAAGGGAGTAACTTCCCATCCTGTCTGTCATATTCTGTTAGAAGCAAGTCACAGGTCCTGCCTGAAATCTAGGGGGAGGGATTATCCAAAGATGTGAATAAGTCAGAAGTCAGAAATCACAGGGTCACCTCAGGGTTTGTCCACCACAAGCACCAATAGGGGCGTCATGCATATGCATGTGGACAATGTAGTCCAGTGAGTTAACACCAGCACCCTCAACGATGAGTGTACATCAGAATCACCTGTGTATGTTAAAACACAGATGGCCCACCCTCAAAGTTTCGGATTCAGAAGGTCTAAGGTGTGGCTTAAGAATTTGCAGAGAAAACCAGTTCTCATGAAGCTGATGGTGCTGGTCAAGGGATTACACTTTGAGAACCAGTACTCTGGCCTGGATGTCTGAGCTCATCCACCCCACTGTCACCCCCACCCATATCTCTCTGTTTCTTGGGATTAGGAATGACATGCTGGCAGCATGGTCTACCCCCTGGAAGGCACATGCAAGCCTGGTGACACACTGAGGGCTGTTTGGGCAGGGAATTCTGGAGTCCCAGGTATCCAGGGAATGGTCTAGAGGAGCAGGCAGAGGTTCTAGGTGGTCCTATAGACACTTAATTTGGACAAGGCTCAGACAGAAGGCTAAAATGGGGTTTTCTAAAGTCAATAGCTCAGGACAGGTGGCAAGAATACTGAAGGGTCAGATTTTACCCTACTTGCAAGCAGACAAATTAGGCTGCCAGTTTCATGGATGCTGGCTGAAGACACAGACTCCTGGGTCACAGAAAATAGCCAACTACTCCCAGCAATAGCAGCAGCAATAATAACAGCATTGCACCAGTTCCCTGAGCCCTAACTCCAAAAAGGTGATGTGATGAAAGTCAGGTGTTTACACAGTGGGGTGTATTTCAGGAGACTATAGGGGCTGCTAGCAAATCTGCCCCCAATATCTGATCCAGAGGGAGACCTTATCTTTATTATCCTGAACAGTAAATCAATCTGCCTCTAAGGGAGACAGTCTCTATCTTCCCAGGCTGCCGTTTAAGCAAAACATCCTTAAAAGATAGTCTAGAGAACAGACAACAGGATGGTGGTTACCAGCGGAAGGAGGGTGCGGGGAGGATGAAGAGAATAAAGGTAGTCAAATGTCTCATGACAGGATGAAACCAGACTTTGGGTGGTGATCACACAATGGAATATACAGATGATGTATTATAAAATTGTACACCTGAAACTTCTATAATCTTATTAACCAATGTTAACCCCCCCCCCCAAACTTAATTAGAAAAGAAAAAAAGATAGTCTAGAACAGGGGTCAGCAAAGTGCGGCTCACGAGCCACATGCGGCTCTTTGGGTGCGTACATGTGGCTCTGAAGTAAAACTGAAAATGAAAATAAAACTATCACAGCTTCATTTATAAAATTTTTTTAAAGGATATTAGTCACCTAATGGTGATTTATTTGTTTTATGGCTCTCGGATAATTTTTAAATTGTTGTGAGGGACAGGATTGACTCTTCCGTCTCAAAAGTTTGCTGACCCCTGGTCTAGAGAAAACTAGCTGTTCATGCCTTTGCTCAGAAGTGCAGAACCTTGTGCGACCTGTGGAGAGTTGTCTCCTGACAACAGGGGTGCAGTGGCCAGGTCTAAAGGTAACACTGGCCAGCAACGAGGAAATGGACGAGGATAAGGATGCCGGCTAGGAAGTATCTGAGGAAGGGCTTCTGAGGCAAAGAGGTCAGTAAATTGAAAGCCTATGAGGAGGCAGCACAACAAATAAACAGGGAGCAGATCAGGTGATGAGCTTAGAGAAATGCTGGGCGAGGGAGGGGAACAGGTAACATAGCTCCCTTGTAGCCATGGTAAGAACTTCGCCCTTTGTTCTGAATGAAAGGAGGAGTTACTGCAGTTTTGAGGGGAGGAGTGGCATGATACTACGAGTTCGGAGAGGATCACTCACTCTGATTACTATGTTGGGAACAGACTGAAGGTAGATCAGGGAAGAAGCAGGGAGACCAGTTAGGAACCTCCATCAGAAACCCAGTGAGAAATGGTGGTGGTCTGGACAAAGGCAGTATCAGCAGAGGTGTTGGGAAGTTGTTCAACTCTAGATATATTTTGAAGGTAGAGCTGGCATGACAGACTGGGGTAAGATAATGGGGGAAAAAAACCCAAAACAAAACAAGAAAAACCTCTCGGTGGACAGGTTTTGGGCTTCCGCATCTGAAATGGAGTTGCCATTAACTGAAATGGGGATAACTTTGGGAGAACTAGGGATATTTTGGTGGAAGGAGATCAGGAGGTCAATGTTAGACATACTAAGTTCAAGATGCTTATTAGACATTTATGCAGACATATCAAGTGGGCAATCTGAGTTGAGGGGCCAGGTCCAGGCTGGGAAAATAAATGTGGGAGCTGTTAGTGGATAGATGGAATTCAAAACCACAAGTAATGAGGGGCTCACCAAGGCAATGAGGGCAGATAGGAGTGTAAGATAGGAGGCTGAGGCAGAGCTTGTGAAAAAGGAAGAAAAAAAGTTTGGTGACCTGAAAACCAAGTGAACAAAGTGCTTCAGGTAGGAGATAATGAGCAATTGTGCTAAGTGATGCTGATAGGTCAATTAAGATGAGGACTGAGAATTGACCACTGTTTTTTGTTTGTTTGTTTGTTTGTTTTTTAAAGAGGGCTAATGTTCGTTTTCTTCAAATCAAATGGAACCCAAATTCAAAGCTATTACACGAGAGCATGTTTCCACTATATATAACCACCATATATAATAGGTCCATATATAGTAGAAGAAAGGATAAAAATAGACAAAATTCTAAGGACAGAGGCCAGCTCTGCAGAGGCAGGCATAGGGCATCATTGGAGAGAAGAGGGCTAGACCATATTTCAAAAGATTTCTGCACGTGTATTCTTATTTATGCACATTCTCGAAACTGTCACAGTGAAAAAAAGCAAGTCGTAATCCTCAGAATATGGTTGCTTCTTTCAGGGACAGTATCACTGACAGCAGGTTATGGGAACCTGGTGGAGCATCTGCTAAGAGCTTTCCAATCATTTGAAATAAACTTGGCAGGAAGCATGGATATCTTGAAATTTCCAGTTGGAGCCCTGGGCTATCTAAAGAGGAATAACAATGGGCCAAAGTCTCCACTTTTTCTTGGCCTGTCCTAACTCCAAGTAGGGGAAACCATCTTCCCATGATGTCTGCGTGTAGAAATGAGTCTATTTTAACAGCCAAAATGTTGGAAAATATTTCTTAACAATTTTCTTTTCAGCTCTCATTATTGTTCCTCTCAGCTCTTTCATAGGTGGCGTGGAAAAATCAGTGAAAAAAATAAATCCAACAACCAGAGAGTCTGCAATTGAGGGGCCTGAAGAGACACCCTCCCACCCTGTCATCCCAAGTTGTCTTTTCCTTTTGAATGAATCAGCTCTATTTCCAGGAGCCTTGACAAGGGCTCTTGCTATTGACTTGCAAAAGACATTTCTAATTATAAGAAAATTGCATTTTGCAGGTTCCAAGGGATTGGAGGATTCTATAGTTTAGATACACATCAGGGAACATGTAATCTGTGTAAGGTACAAATAACCTTTTGTAAGGTAAGTTTGGCGACGAGGTGTGACATATCCACACATTTTCAGTGTATGACACATTATCTGGCTATAGCACAAAAAGCAAAGATTTTTGTCTTTTGAAAAAAAAGCAATATGTTGGTGGTGAAGGGGCATTCTTGGAAATTCTTGGTTTTACTCTTGGAATTTCACTTCCTCTGTGTCAAAAGGCAACTTATAAGCCACTCACACTGTGGAGAAACTATTTAAAATTCATCTTTCCTTGAAGGCCCAAAGCTTTCCTTTTAGCCAACTTGAATTCATAAAAATGTTCTGCTGCCTTCCCTGGTGTAATCACGATGATTCTTAATTTCATGCATATATTTTAAATAAATTACACTTGGTTTATTAAATGTTCAATGAAAAATAGAATGACAAGCTTAAAAATCCACAGTATAAGGTCTTTCTTTATGTGTTCTTAACTGTAGCCAATTCAGTAAATTTTAAGATATGGCTTCCAAACGTGGCTGGGGACATTCTAGAACCGCGGGAATGGTGGACATCTGGATACATGTAGAGTGAACCAGGCTGATGACTGAGGCTGACGCCCTCTTTTCTTCATTTGCCACTTTAGACCACAAAAATTTAACACAGAGATTGCTAATTTAACAGTGTCTGTACAAATCCTCTCACTATTCACTTTTTCCACTTGGTACCTTTTTAAAGTAGGTATTGAGCTAATATGCTTGGGAGATTGTTAAGTAAAAAACAAACAAACAAACAAAACAAAACATATTCATGTAAACAAGTAATTATAACAGTCATGAGACTATAAAAATCTTTTTTGGGTACTTATTGAGATTACCAGTTCTTTCAGCTGGCACCACAGACCCTACCTTCTGGAAACACGCACGCCTATCCTATGCATTTTATTTATTTTAAAGTCCTGAGATTTCTGGGTACAGATACATGCCAAGTAGAATAATATTTGAAGCATTCCACACTTGAACAGTTTTTCTTTATAGTGTGATAAAATTCTATACTGGTTTTAAGAATCACATGTTATGTGACTTTTACAGAATTCTTCATCTCAAAACCAGAACTGAAAAAGTAAGCTGTAGATACATGAAGTCCCTGCCCCCACCAACCTGGCGTATTAGGGGGCTTGCTCTTGCAGACCTCAGGTAGTCTGGGTCGTGTTCATAGTCCCAGACCTAGACCCTGCCCACATATGGGATGAACAGTGCAATTAATTTCTGCCCTTTTAAAACCCCCTTGACCATACAAAATGTAAAGCAAAATCTATTATTTGCAACTTTATACACTGACTGCTAGACACACCAATTTAGGGAGATGGTAGAGAATTGAAATTAAAATCCCAAGGTATGGAGTCAAACTCCCTGATTCCAAATCCAGGGTCTAACACATCCAAGCTGTATGAGTTGGAGAAAGTTGTATAACTGCGCTGTCATTCAGTTTCCTCATCTTTAAAATGAAAACCACATTACCTTCCTTATGACGTGGTTGTATTAAATAACATGATTTTCTTTCAAATGCATAGTAGGGTATCTGGCATTTAAAAAAAAAACCATGAACATATTATTGTTATTATCACCCTCAATGTGAATTTGTTCTAAATAGCACGTTAGTGCTCTAAAAATGCCATTGGATGGAAACACGTCATTTCATCAGTTCCATTTGCCATTACCCCCAGGGATGACTCTTCTTTGTTACCTTCCCTGGAACAATGACCCATGTCAAATTCATCTTTGTTTCCCGTTGTCATATGTTGCCCTGCGCACACTGAGGGACAGTGTAGTGTAGTGGTGGGGCTCATGCTCGGGACTCGGATAGGCCTGGGGTTGAATCCTGCCTTTCTTACTTAATTCTGACTTCCTGTTTCCCTGTCTATAAAATGTCTTCACAGTAATGGCATCTATCCCATGGTGTTATTATAAGGATTCAATAAGATAATGCATGTAAAGTTCTTGGCATATGCTGCTAAAATCAACAGCAGATGTTTATATAGTACTTACCATGTACTGGGCACTGTTTTAAGAACTTTGATTGTATTAACTCACGGATTCAATGGAATTGTAATAGATAAGCATGATATCGGGGGTGGGAGGGCAGTGGATGGGGGGAGGGGGGTTGTTACTTTGTGAGGGTGAAAAGGNTTGTTATATAATGTGATTTTCAAAAACTCAATCTGATCGGTTAAAAAAGGAAAACACTGGGATTCAATGGAATTGTAATAGATAAGCATGATATGGGGGTTGGAGGGCAGTGGATGGGGGGAGGGGGGTTGTTACTTTGTGAGGGTGAAAAGGGTAACTATTGCATTGTTCTGTACACCTGAAACTAACAATAAAAAAATAAAATAAATAAAAAAAAATCCTTATTACAATGCTATGATCTGGGACTATCATTATTCTTACCTTACATATGGAAAAACCAAGGCCTCGAGAGATCAAGTAACTTGTTCAGGGTCATATTAATGGTGACAATGGCAGGCTTAAAATCCAGGCAGTTTGCCTTGATTGTGGAATCTCAAGCACTACCTTCTGCCATCTCTCAATATTCAGGACTTGTCAAACATTTGCTTTTACTACAGTCATCAATAAATATTTGTTGAAATATTTAATGAATCAATATTTGTGGAAGTACTTATTTATTATTTATTGTAGCTCACTAAATCCCAAATCTTAACATAGGCCACAAAAATAGGCTTTCTTGTTGCTAAGTTTTTTGAAGCAAGTTCTCAGATTCTGCCTATCAAGAGTATCAAGAAAACAAGGTGTATTTAGGGAAGGCAATTCAAAGTAGGTTCCCATATACTATAATATCTATAATTTGTATGATTATTTTTTTAAGAGTTTTAAGTACAAAAATAGTATATGATTTATTGCAAATGATTGACTTCATCTTATGTATACATCACTCCCTACTTTAAAACTTTTATTTAGAAGGAAAATAAAACAATAAGAGGTACCTCTGAAGTAAGAATGTTTTTACTGATATTTTTAAAAATCATAAATCAAAATGTATAACACCTAGCTTCCATTGTTTGAGGTTTATGATTTTATTGCCTGAAATTTGCAATATTTTTTTTTCCTTTGGGAAATCTGATCCCTACAATATTAAGAAACATGGCCTGTTGCTATTTGGCAGAGGGAGGAGGAATTATTTTACTGTTTTGTAACAAAATAATGTACTTTGTTTACAAAGCAAGAATTTGTTTTCCATGCATTATTGGTGAAAATGATATAATTGTATTAATTTTTCTAGCACTTCATTCCTTGTTTCATTTTCTGTTCCTATTCGTGTTTACTTTCTTCTATTTCTAATTTACCTTATCTTTCTGTGTTCCATGTACCTGTATAAACTGCCCTAAGTTCTTCCTGGAACAAGATGAGGGTAAATAAATGTCCTGTGAGCAAAGTATAATGTCAGGTACATATGAAATTTTCATTTTAGTGCAATTTGCAATCAGGCAGGATTAATCTGGCATTTATTACTTTATGTCATTCATGCACTTCTGAGAGCCCTCCTGAGTAGAATGTCTGAATATGAAAAATAGTTACTGTAGTAGGCTGAATAATGGGTCCCAAGGATCTCAGGTCCTAATCCCTGGAACCCGTAAATGGTACCTTATATGGGAGAAGGATCTTTGTAGATATGACTAAATTAAGGATCTTGAGATGGGAAGGTTATGTTGGATTATCCAGGTGGGCTCTAAATGAAATCACAATTGTTCTTCACAAGTAGAGGCAGAGGGAAATTTGACACAGACAGCAAAGAAGGCAACAGAACCTTGGAGGGGGCAGCTATCGGAGTGGTATAGCCAATGAATGCCACCTACAGCCATCAGAACTGGAAGGGACAAGGAATGGCTTCTTTCTTAAAATGTCCAGAGGAAGTGAAGCCCTGCTGATGTCTTGATTTTAGTCCAGTGATAGTGATTTTGGACTTCTAGCCTCCAGAACTATGAGAATACGTTTCTGTTATTTTAAGCTACCACATTTGTAGTAATTTGTTACAGCAGTCATAGGAAACCCACAGTTATTAATCTGAATATATACAAGGGTTAAGTGGGGAGAAAATGTTCTTTTAAACATTAAAGACACTGGGAAAAACAAAAAGTTATTCCCTAGAAAAGTGAAATATAAAAAGAGTTTAAAAAGATCAGTAACTTTTTATTTTAAAGGACTGCCATATGTTTCAGGAAATGCTACATTACTAACCAAATTCCCTCTCTAATATATCATTATATTAAAGTGAAATGATCCAGTGCCAAGAAAGCACCTGGGAACGAATGCTGGTATCCTGTGGGCTGCAATTCCACACTGTTCTCCAGCCCCTCCTAATTGAATGGCTCTGATCATAATCCCACTTCTGCATTTTCTGTTCCACCAACTTCCCAGAACGTATCCTTGTTTTGCTGGAAGTAATGTTTTCTTTTACAAATTCAAAGAACATATTTGCAGAATTTCATTTGTGGAAAAGTTTCTAGGACCGGCTGCTGCATTTCTTGAACTATATGCGCAAACAATGTCCACAGCATCTGGACGGTCTCCTGGAAAGCACAGGGGACATCTCATCAGCAGCGGCCTACTTAACCTCACTCATCTTTGCTCTCTGCAGACCCAGAAGCAGAAAGATGAGCCATCGCCACTCTAGAGAATTCTAAAATGAATTGGGCTGATGATACAAACATGACATAGGACTCTTAGAATCTCAGAGGCAATTCATTTAGCCAGAAAAATATGCCAAGTGGAAAGATTTTCCCCTTATATTAAATAATGTAATAGAACATTTTGTGAAAAGTTTTATTCTTAAAGAACTTAATATGGCTGCTCCTTAAATGATGAAAACAACTCGTACTCCCCACCTACTCTCCCCACCCAGTCATGGGGGGAAGGGGAAGCGTGTCTCAGAAGTCCTGTGCCTATTTCCTCTGTAATGGCAATGAGAATACTACCTACCTGATGGGGCTGTTGTGAAGAAGAAATGAGTAACAAATATAAAGTCCAAAGAACAGAAACCAGGACACAATAAGCAAACTTCACTACTTGGATTATCGCCTACCAGCCTAAAGTTTTTCAGGCTCTCACTGCGCTTTGTGGCCCTCTTTCCTATCATAAACACAGCTGCAATTTCACATTTGTCAAAAACTATCCAATTAATGTCTTCCTCTATTGTAAATTTCAGGAAGCAGATATCAAGTCTATGCTTGCTTCTCCTAGCACAGTGCTTGGCAAAGGAAAGCACTGCAATGTTTGATAAGTAAATCTCGCAAGTAAAGCAAACCAGTGACACCATGGTTCCAATCTGTGGTTTCGGATGTCTTCAAGGTTCAGATGAACTCTGCCTATCTGCTGTAGTTTTTCTCCAGCTCACCAAATAATAGAAAGACCTGGAAAGCTTTCAAATATACCCATACCCAGGCCCCAGAGATTCTAGTTTGATCGGTCTGGGATTAGCCAGGGCCAGTAACCTCTTCCAATAATTCTAACTTGCAAATCAGGTTGGAAAGCTCCAGTGTTGCTCCCACCTGCTTCAATTCGGAAGGGAGGGAAGTCCTCCAAACCGACCTCCGCTTATGAATTTGACCATCAACAGCTCCACCCCCGCCCCCCAACACACACACACACACACACACACACACACACACACACACACACACTTGTTTGCATTCTTCTTTCTTATTTAGATAATGGAAAAAATAATACTGGAAGCGGCAGCTTTATGGACAGGACCTTGGCCGATAGAACAAACGAGGATAGTTCGCGCTGTTCAGACTACTGTAATCCTGGCAGCAAACCTGTTGGATGGCTCCAGGCCCCTGCACCCGCCAATCCGCTCTCATTCGCGATGCTTCTGCCCCTAGAGGGCGAGCGCATAGGGTCACGAACCTTTTTTTTTTTTAATGGGCTTTTATTTATCTTAAAAGCCATCATAGAATTTCCCAACACTGTTAAAGAAAGGTGGTGACTATTGTTTTAAAGGCTGAAGAAAACTGAACACCTCCTCCCTTCTTGGCGTTGCTCCTAGACCCCAGCCTAGAGTCAGGGTCCGTCTTTCCAGTCTCGCGCTCCACATCCTCCCATCTCTGCTCCTTTCTACAGTCCGTTTCCTACCATCCTAGCACGATTCCATCAGGATTCCCTAACCTTGGTCCGAGTGTGACCCCAGACACGAGGCTGTCCTTTGTGAAACTGTCAAGGGTTCCTCCAGCGGGCGGCCGCGGGAATGGGGAGCTGGGCGGCCGGGCCGTAGTCGGGGGGATGGGGATGGGGGCCGCGCCTGGGGAGGCAGAGAGCGCTCCCCGACCGTGGGAAACCGGGACACACGTGTCGGTCTGCTGCAGATCAGCGTGCGGGTAGTGCGGGTAACGCTCTCATCTGGGAAGGCCGGTCCGCGCGCGGCAAGCCGCTGGCGTAGATGAGAACCCGGTCTCCGCCGAGCCGCCACCTCCGCGCGCGCCGCGCTCGGCTCGGGACTTGGGAGCTGCGGGACGCAAGCCCAGGGCGTGAGGAGTAGAGCTCCCTCACTGCTCCCCCAGGGGACGGGACACAACGCGGATTCCCGCTCCTACACAACAGGTCTTTTAGGCACCAGTGAGGTTATGGAAGTTGGGGAGGAGGGGTCGACTGGCTGGGGAAAGCGGTAGCATTCCCTGGGCGCATTTCCTCCGGAGAAGCCTGAGCATTTCACGGCTCCTTCACTGGCCCCCAGCCCCACAGCAAGCCCTGAGTTTGGGGAGCAGGAATTATCCTGCAGGGGCGGGTTGGAGCAGAGTTGCGGCCGTGTGAAGATGGCACCAGTCCACTCTGTCCGAGAAGTTAGGTGATGCAGAAAAAGCGCCTTAATGCGTTCCCTGGGATTGACCCTCAGGGCGATTGGCGACCACTCACCTTGTGCCTGTGCTTCCATGGTGGCCGGCTTCGGGCTGAGCGCAGCGGGGGCACGCTCGCAGAGAAGCAGACTACGGTGCCAGAACTCAGCGCACAGCTAGCCCAGCCGCTTGCGCCCTCCTCCAGTCGCTGCGTGCAGGGGGTGGGGAGCCAGGGGGCAGCCACCACTGGCCGCTTTGGGTTACCTCCGCCCCTTCCAGTCTACCTGGCTCAGACCACGCTGGGAAGAAACTCATCGCTGGGCGCCACCTGCCGGGAACTCTGTGCAGGAGGGCTTTTACTGCTGGCTCAGGGCGCCCACTCCTGGCTCAGGCCGAGTAAATGCCTGACTGAGCTCAAGTAGGTAGGCCCTGAGTTCTACTGTACCATTGTTTCTGTTTAAAGATACCTTACTTAAGGTAGCTTGTTGACTCACCACCAACTCACCACCAACAGCAATATAACCCACACCCGAATGAAACTTATTAAACTTTTGTAACTTACATGCTTTCTCCCTAAGACACTAGACAGCATTTCAGCACTATGTTTGGGGGCCATTTTAAACAGCAAAATCACCCCCCCACCCCCACCCCCGCCCAAAAGCACACAAATGTTTGATTTGTAGTCTGTGAAAAGGGCTCTTGTTTACAGTCTGAAAGCTGAAACAAGAAGGTAGAACTAAGCCTTGTTCATGTACATCTGCCCCAACTTTTCAGGGCTCTGCCCATGTCTGGGAATGACCATGAAAGTGTTGTATTGCTTTTGGTGTCAAAAATAAATTTTAGCGAGGAAGCAAATTCACAGATATGTAATCTGCAAATAATAAGCATCAACTGAGTATTATTTTCAAATCCAAAACCCATAGGCATGTCTGTAGGTAGATGAAGTAGTCATGTTTTCAGAGAAAAGACTAGAAATTTACAGTTCTGTTCCAAGCCTAGCCTGGCAATGTGACTAGAAAGCGTGGCAGAGCCTAAGAAATATCAGCTCATGTCTCACCTGCTGAGGTCTTTAGCTCAGGCCTTTTTCTTCACATCTACACAATCCTCACCTGTAAAATGAAATGTAGTACTTATTTACATTTGCTCTTGGTTTGCTATTTTTTTCCCCAGTTTTTATTTTCTTTCTTAAAACATGTAGATGGTAAAAGTCTATCAGGGACAAGCGGGAGTCCCATATTGAGTCCCTCATATTTTCTGCCAAAGAACCTTATACAAATTCATAGCTCAAACAAGATTTACTGAATAAACAATTAACTAACTAGTAGGTTGTGTTTTATCCATGCCCAAGTTACTCTCAAAGAATAGACTAATAAACATGAATAGAGTCTTACATTTTTGCCTGAAAGAAGGGACCCTCATGACTTCCTGGCACATGTACAAACATGTCTGTGTTTTTTATGTTGAAGATATCCCTGATTTCTAACCATTGACATTAAAATTGCTCGATAGAACACCAAGCATAATACTTTTTTAATGGCTTTTAGTGATAGTGACATGGGTGCTCCAAAGTGATGAGTCAGAATCAATGATTAAATCACGTTTAGAGTCTGTTCAGTTGTTCTAGTCCCCTCTACCCTGGAAATTGAACACCAGCTCAGGGTTGACTCCCAGCTGTTGACAGGAGCTAAAAATAGTTAATGACTTTCCAGCTTGAGTCATCTAAACTTCATCTAAACTCTGACTCATTTTTCTGATTTATAAAATTTTAAGCTACTACCCCCCAAATGTCTTTTATCATTGTTTATAAAAATAAAACCTTGATATTAATTCGGAAATATTTATAAAATACTCTCTGTGTCAGGGACTGTGCTAGATGCAAAGGATACAAGTAAAGGGTGTGTTCCTTTTTTACCCAGGGAGTTCATGTTCTGGTGAGAAGAGGGATAAACAGATGATCTATAAAGTAGTGCAATACTATATGTGCTGTGCTGGAGGTAAGCCCAGTGTGCGTCTAAGCAATATGGGAGGTCTCCAACTGCTGAAGAGATAAAGGAACATTTCTTTGAAGATGTGTGCCTCAGCTGAGTTTTGAAGGATGAAGGAATTAACCAGGTATGTTGTGTTAGCCCCCAAAGAATGGTTTAGCCAAGGGAGATGCTTGTTATGTTCCGTTTCTTTGTCACTTATGATGGTGAATTTCCTTAACTTCCTTAAAGCTTAGTAAAGCAGCCACCTACACCCTCTTGTTCTTCCTTTTTGTAGCTACTCCACATGGAAAACAATGGGTAGGCGTTTGATTAGTCAATGAAATTCTGGTTCACTCCTCCAGAATTGATCTTTCTGCAGTAGTGGGGCTGCAGTGGAAATCATAAAGGTCCAAAGGGAATATGTATTCAAAATGCCTTGCCTAAACCTGATCAAGGTCATTTGTAACATATGCGTATATAGCAGGGCAAACTACTAATTACTGAACATTTGCCTTACCATCCTGCAATGAAATCTGTGAAGCCCCAAGATGCCTCACCCCATCCTTGGCTCACAGTGTCATGTGTACCTAATTTTTCCTTTCTGTCTCTGAACCTCTCATGTATGCAGGGTCGCTGACTCTCTCATGTATGTGGTGTTCCTGTGTGCACAAAATTAAATTTGTTTTTTTCTTCTCAATCTGTCTCATGCCAATTTGATTATTCAACCAGCCGAAAGAACCTCAGGAGGGAAGGGGAATTTTCCCATAAGGTCATCAACTATGGTCCACCAGGGTCTAGGGAGCCTAAATGTCTGTCAACCTCATCCAATTAAATATGGAGCAATTTGGTTTTATCCTTTCTGCTCAATCCCCACCCCATACTCCACCAAGAGGAGCTGCTACCTAGAAGAGAGGAGTGAAAAAAAATCAGACTAGCTTTTTCTCTGTAACTCTCCAACACACAGAGAGAGAGCGAGAGGGAGAGAGAGAGAGAGAGAGAGAGAGAGAGAGAGAGAGAGAGAGAGAGAGAGAGAGAGAGAGACTGATTTTCCAAGCAGTGCTGAAAGAGGGGAGGAGAGGTTTACTCTGAGACTGAGAGACTAGATCATATACCAATATAAGACTGTCTTATTAACCAAAACCTAACTAAACTTAATAGATGTGGACAGCTGCCTGTAAGGGAACCGTTTTCAAGCCAGTTGGGGTACAGTTATTAGAAACATACAAATATTTCATGTTTATCCCTCAAAACTTGTGATTCTCAGTGAATTGGTTACACTATATAAAATAATTAAAAACCTAGTGTAGACTTTTTTTTTTTAAATAAATTCCTCCAAAATTTCTAGACATATTCCCTGGATCCATCAGGTGTGCATGAAATTTCAGAGAATGTAGAGGATAAATGTGCTTTCTTCTTCATTATAAAGAGACATATTGAATTGTACCCTGAGGTTCCTATATAATATAGGGAGGCTACAGTACAGGGAGGTCTTCTCAGTCTAACCAGGGAGGGGATGTTTTGCCAATCATTTCCACATAAAGCTGTTCTTGGAGTTTTCTTGTCTCTTTCTGTTGTCATCAGCCATTCCTTATCTGCTGCCTGAACAGATGCCATTGTCCAATAAAGGACTCGCTCAGAGGGGCTTTACCTTGTCCCTAAAGAGAGAGAGGAAGAACAAGAGAAGGCAGCATGATCGGCGTGGCTATTGCCCTGTAACTCTGTAGGAAGACAGTATGAGAAGTTCTTTCTCTCTTTTGAGGTTGAACTGATCCACAATTGGCACACGCATCTATTGTCCATACTCATAGGATAGATCACAAACAACACTGGAAAAAGGCAAAGTTCTGCCCAGGGACATACTGGTCCTTAGAGTGGCAGTGTTCTTAACCCAATCTCTTTTCTTCGGAGAAGGGTAACTAAGAGGATTGGAAAATATCACTTACCTGAGTCTTCAGGTAGGAATGTGACTACCAGACACAAGCAGTCTGAGATGCTGGGAAGAAAGAAGACCAGGCCTGCGCCAGTCATCTCAGGGTTACCGTTTGATTTTCTTAAATTCCAAAATGTGTAGTTTGAGAAATTGGCTATTTTCAAGCTGCCTGCTTTATTTATTTATTTATATTTTTTCTGCTTAGTGTTTATGTTTCCTTTCAAAATGTTCAACTCTTTCAGCAGCACTAAGGAAAGAAAGAAAGAAAAAAAAAACAGGACATAAGAGGGGTGATGGAACAAAAATTATATATATAATTTATATATTTATATTAGACTGTTTGAAACTATAAATATCCCTATGGTTAAATCTCAAAAATCGAATGCTGAGCAAAAAGCAACTTGCAAAATATGTACAGTGATCTCTTTTCTCTACAGTTTGAAAATATGCAAAACAATGCATTATAATGTTGATGGATAAAGGCATAGTTATCAATAATATAAAAGACATATAGGAATGAAATATAGAAAATTCAGGTTAATATGGAGGAAGGGAGGGGAATGGCATCCAGTACACAGTGCTTTAACATTTCTGTAATGTTTTTTTAAAGACTTTGACCCAACATTGGTAAAAATGTAAGAATTCAATAGAACTGAGCGATAAGCACACAAGATTTATGATATACTCTGCTTTTGAAATTATTTTTATAATCTTAATTAAATAAAAGTTTTAAAGAGATAGTTGCAGTGTTGGAAGTAGGTTAGCAGAGACAAGGGTGTTATTTATGAAAATGGAAAGAAGTGGAGAGACTTGAGAAATATTTGGAATGGAAAAGCCATTGGATGTGGTGTTGGATTTCGTGTGGGGGATGAGAGAAATGCAAGTGTCATTGATTTTGCCAATATTTCAGACTTGCACACCTGGATGGAAGGTGGTATCATTCACACAGACTAGAAACTACAACATCAAAACTATAATGTTTAGGGGCCGGCCGAGTGGCACGATGGTTAAGAACTGGCTTGGGACGCCAGAGGGCCCTGGTTCGGATCCCATATATGAGGGCCAGTGACACTGCCCTCTACAGCTAAGATGCTGAACAACAGCTCAACCTGGAGCTGGGCTGCCTGAGTCTCCGGAGTCGGTGTAGGCTGCAGCCCCTGCTGTGGTGGGTTGCCATGGGCTACCGTGTGCAGCCAGCAGCCAGCGTGAGTGGCCAGCAGCCGCAGTGAGCGGCTGTCCAGAGACCGGCGACTGATTTGCCTCACCCAGGAAGAGTGCAATGATGGTGCCAACTTGGGCCAGTGAAGCAATGTCCTCCACAACTAGACTGAAGAACAAAAGAACAGCAATTTGTCTGTTCCCCTTCCCCCAATTCCCCAGCATTGTTCCCATCCCCCCAATTCCCCAATAAAAATCTTAAAAAAAAAACTATAATGATTATGCTTTATAATATTGGGTTGTCAGAAAAGTCATGACGTATTTTTCTATGATTTTTGTTGCAAAAATGCGTCATGACTTTTCCAACAACCCAATAGTATGATATCACTTGTCAACATTCTGTGAATTGGGTACTGTGGGAGAATAAATTGACACTTTCTTTTGATAAGTAACATTGACTCAATAATCCCATTTATGATAATCTATCCTGAAATCATTTCTAAGCACAAAAGAAAATTTATGCACAAAAATTTGTCTGTGAGGTAGTATTATAATAATTTGCAAAAACCCCAAATGTCCAACTGTGGGAGCATTATTAAATAAACTGATATATTTAAACATTAAATGTCTCTTAAATTTATGATTCCAAAGAGTAGATAATAAAAAATATATAGTACCATAGAAAAGACTATGATAGAAGATCCTCCAAATAAAAAATCGAGGCAAAAGTTATATAGAAAAATATATTTCAACCATGTTCAAAGGCAGGGAACCTATATTTTTAAGACTGAAAGAAATACAACATGTTAATTAATAGTGGTTGTTTGAATTATGGGACTATGGCTGACTTGGCTTCTGAGTTTTTCCAGTTGTGCTTTAATGAACACATATTATTTTACCAAGAAATAAAATAAATATTTAATTTTTAAAATTACATTAAGGAAAGGAGCACATGTAATTTTGGTTGGACTAAATACATAATATAATTTAAATTATGTATCTATTTTCCCCTCAAATGTAATTTGAATTGCTTCAGATTTTTGCTATCATAAACCAGGACTACTATGCACATTTTTGTAAATATATTCTGGTGTAATTATACAGCATTTTTGTGAAAGTATACTTAGAAGTGGAATTGCTGGCTTAGAGGGTATCAAATACTCAGTTTTATAATATAATTCTAAATTATTTTTTAAATTGTTTCCATTTTTTCTCATACTCTGTCAGTAGTATGTAAGAATTGTTGCTGCATATTCTTGTCAACATGTAATAGTGCTTTGTAAATTTTGAAGGCTCTACAATGGAATGGGCTAATATGATCAATATTGATCTTTATAATTATCTGTACAATCTTCATCAATGTATGTTTATTTTTATGACCATTTTTTATTTAAATAGAATGTATCTTATGGGTATAAAATTGCGTTTTCATCGTAGTCTTAAAATGCATGTCCTAGAATAACAAGATTAAGTATATTTTCATGTGATGATTGACCATTTTGTTTTCTCTTTTGTAATATACCTGTTCATTTCTTTTACTCACTTTCCTATTAGGTCGTTTGCATTTTCTGGTTAACTTTTGGGAGTACTTTATCCATTCTGTATACTAGTCCTTTGTCAGTTACATGTATTGCAAACACTTTCTCCCACTTTGTAGCTTCTCTTCTCATTTGTTTTCTATATATTTTTAATTAAAAGGCATTCTAATTTTAACACGCATTCTGACAATTAAGTTCGCGAACTTTGTTGCACTGATGTTGCTAACCTCTTTTTGATTATTCATTATGAATTCGTACCAATTCAATAAACAGTTAACTAAGTTTACTATTTGGAAGTGCTGAAAAGGCTGCATGAAAAAGTTAGACGACCTGAACTTTTCGCCAACAATTCATGACTCTTGCATCAGGACAATGCACCAGCTCACACGCACTGTCTGTGAGGGAGTTTTTAGCCAGTAAACAAATAACTGTGTTGTAACACCCTCCCTACCCACTTGATCTGGCCCCCAATGACTTCTTTCTTTACCCAAAGATAAAGGAAATGTTGAAAGGAAGACATTTTGATGACATTCAAGACATCAAGAGTAATACAATGACAGCTCTGAGAGCCATTTCAAAAAAAGTTCCAAAATTTCTTTGAAGGGTAGACTATGTGCTGGCACTGGTGCACAGCTTCCCAAGGGGAGTACTTCGAAGGTGACCATAGTGATATTCAGCAATGAGGTATGTAGCACTTTTTCTAGGATGAGTTTGCGAACTTAATTGTCAGAACTCGTATAACTTTTTCTAATTTTTGGCGTCAACCTTTGTTGTTTCTTATGAAAAACATACTGTTGGATTTTTTTCTTTTATTTAGTCTCGCAATCGATTCTTTTAACATTGATTGTAATTACCTTATATGTATTTATTAATGCCATCTTATTGTATACATTTTTATCCTTTCTAATTTTTGTTTGAATCTTGTTTTTGTTTATTGCACTTATTTCCCTATCATTGTTTCAATATACACACGATAATTTTATTCTTTTAGTGCTTATCTTCATAATTTAGCATGCATATTTAAGAAAGTCTAAAATTAAGGGTATATATGTGTGTGTAGGGGTGTGCACATGTGTGAGTGTGCACATAACATCTCTTTAGAGGTAAGTATTATTATCTCCATTTTACAAAGAAACTGAGTCTTAGGTTATTTAAGTCTGACTTAGGTCGGACAGTGGAGCTGGGATATGAGCCCCATACAAATTCCTCAACCTGTGTTCTTAACACAGATAACAGTCTGCCTCCAAATTCTAATTTTTTCTCTCCATTCCTGGGAACAGTAAAGCAATTACTATCACAGTTCATTCAGTAATAACATCAGAGAATAGTTACTGAAAATAAGTATTAAAAACCAAGTTTAATGGACTAAATTCACCTGAAATAAATGTTTCATAATATCAATGAAAAAAATTTGAAAAAAAAACATACGTTGACTTTCTTTGAAAAATATCGATTTATATCTGTATCACGATGCTTCTCTTTCTGCTATCTAATGACACCTATCTTCTTCAGAGGAGGAAGGAAAGGGTAGCTCTATTCATGAGCTGGGTCAACAGTTTAAAGCAGGGGTGTCAAACCGGCGGCCCGCGGGCTGCATGCGGCCCTCGAGGTAATTTTTTGTGGCCCGCGATGCTCTGAAATAAAATGAAAATAGAAAAAATTGTTATGAAGAAAATAGCGCTTAGGGGAGATCGAGGCAATACCTTCCACACAATTCCCTCGTTAACCCTTTAATTACTGAAGACAAGTATACACGTGGCCCAGTGCCTTTCCTGGGGGCCTGTGGACGTGTATAAAAGCGCTGACTCAGTTCCGGCGACGTTTGGAAGCAATATGTCTGCCACTCTCAGTGTCACGTAATGTAAACAGATCCCAATAGCGAAAAGATTAAAAAGAGCACTCGGGTAAAAAAGAATGATTTTGGGCTGGCCAAGTGGTGCGATGGTTAAGAACTGGCTTGGGACGCTAGAGGGCCCCGGTTCGGATCCCACATGTGAAGGCCAGTGACATTGCCCTCTACAAAAAAAAAAAAAAGAATAATTTTAGTTTTATAAATACATTAAATAAAATAAATGTTTAAATAAAAGCAATTATATAGTGTTTTAATTATCCTATCCATATTCCTGAATCCTCACTTCAGAATATAAATTTAACAAAATTTGTAAATGTGATGTGGCCCGTGTGAATCTTGCCTGTTGCACCAAATGGCCCGTGTTTTAATTGAGTTTGACACCCCTGGTTTAAAGCATTCACTAGGAAAATGAAGAAAATTAACATAACCTGACAAACTGCAGGAACTCTCAAACAAAGTGACATTTCAAGCCACTTTAATAAGGAAAATGCATAATTATTTACCATAACAGTCAAATGATGATAGCAGGCATATAACTGCCAGTGAATAGAGTCAATGTGAGAGCAAACAGGATTCATCAAACTGCTTGAAACATTCAATGTCCTGTAGAAAAAGAGTTTCTTCCCTTTTTACTTCTCTTAGATATTCATATTCAAAGAGTTTTGCTTCCAACCTTATTTTATTATTTTTTTGATTCCACCTTTCCCTAACTCCAAACCACTTTTGTCAAAACACCACCCTGCACTAATATGCACACATTCACATACTCACTCTGGTTATGATAAATCACAGTGAGAAGAGGCACAATTGATTTCTACTATGTCATAGCTAAAGTGTTCCATCTAGATCTATCATTTTAAATAAAATCAACATGATAATTTTGAAGAACACAATATAATCATTCAAGTAAAAAGGAAATAGTTTTTCTATAATTTATGTGTTACTACTGAGCACTTATTGTACCATTTGTTCTATCATCATGATTCTCTATTTGCTATTACTCAGACTTATTTGCCATTGTACTAATTTCTGCTTGGCATGTGATGTTTCTATATCGTTCTAAGAAGCCTTCCCTTCTGTCAGTTCTTTTTATCAGGTTGTGTCATTTCTTCCAATAAATTCCATTACTTTATTTAATGAGTCTCTGTTTTTAGAGGGTATCAATTATTGCCTTCTTGTTTGTAATGCCCGAAGACTATTTTTTATTTCTTATAGTTTAAAATTTCTGACATATGTAGTGATTGCATTATGTTTCTACATGTGGACTATGAGTGTTTCGGCCATAATCTAACTCATTTGACAGCTTCTAGTTTTTTTATTATTCCTTGAAGTCAGCCACTATACTGTTACCAATGATCTTTCGAAAAAACATATCTAACCATGTTTTTATGGTTTTTATGTATATAAAAAAACCTCTCCGTAACCCAAAGGCATTCCTCATAATTTATTCTGCCTGATATTTTATATGTATTTCCTATAATAAATAAAAACAAGTAAGACAACACTTTAAAAAATAAACAACTCCAAGGTCTAACACATTGGAAGATCTGCATATCATAATACCCTCATAGAGTTTTACAGTGCTGTAATAAAAAATAATTTATTTGGTTCAACTCAGCATTTCCCAAATTTGACATCATACACGCCCACGTGTGCACACACACACACGCATTTTGAGAACTGAAGGGAAACATTTACTAGTCTTGTGGAATTCTATTCTTTGAAAAATGATGACTCTACATGAAACAAGTGTACAGTCTTCTGCATGAAACAAGTTCACAGTCTTCCGCATAACACAGGAGGCATTCCCTTTATGCACTGCCCACCTGCAGCCAATTACTCCCTTGCACTCTGAGCTCCAGCTGTCTGTAACGTCTTGCAGTTCCCACAATGAGGCAAGTGCCTCCACAGCTCTTTGTATTTATATATATGTACTTTAATCTGTTGGGAAAGTCTGTTGTCCTCTTGTCCATCAAACTCATGTCTCATACTTCTTTAAGATTCAACTTTTAAAAATTGCTTCCTTTGTGAAGACTTCCCCTACCTGTCATATCATGAAATCTGTTGATATAAAATAAGGTTTCCCATATACTAATTATATCTCATACAATACTTACTTTATATAAGTATTGTATGCGATATAATTCTGGTTGGTACTCAAATGAAAATTTTTTATGTTCATAGTTATGTATTAATTTTAACCTATGTTAAAAACATACTGGCTTTCCATTTATCATAATGATAGAAAAGTGGTTTGGGAAATACATTCATTGTCCCTTAAGAAATGAGTTAGTTAAAATAAAAATATTCAATAAGTAGCAGCTCATTTGGATATGGCAAAATAATAGGTAAATGATAATACCATGAAGTACTGATCTAAGTTAGCTTAACACTAACAATTGATTCAAAATCGCAGTGCCCAATATGTACACCAGAGGGCTCCAAAACATAAGCACTTTAAAACATAAGCATGTAAAAGATGACCTCATTTCAAGGGCAAAAAATCCAATGATGATAATAGCTATCATTTCTTGATTATTTTGTTTTCAGCATTTTGCTAGGCAATTTACATATATAAACTCATTTAACCCTCACAATATCCCTTGAAATTAGCTATTATTATCTCAATTTTATAGATGAGATAATAACAATGTTATAGTTTTGTGGGGTTTTTTTAAGTTTGATTTTTTTTTAATGTAACATTGTTCCGTGCTCTGTGCTAAGGCTTTGATGTAGGTCTTCTAAATTATAATTTTTGAGAACTCTGTGAGTAGGTTTTATTGAATTCCTTGTTTGTAGGTAAAGAAACTGAGGCTTAGAGAGACTAATTTATTTACCCAAGATTGCATGGTAAGGCAGTTATTGGTGGAGACAACTCTGCCTGAGGCTAAAGCCTCTGATTTCACTAAGTCAAACAGCTTCTTAAGGATCTCAGAGTAAATGTTTCCTGCTTCTCTTCATATGCATTAAATATATAACATTTAACATTATTAATCATAATGGCACATAGCAGTGTGGTATTAAAGTTTCAAAAGCAATCATCATACAAGCCATAATAATGTTGGCACAGTGTTAGAAGTTTGTTACAACACTCTTATGTAAATTTATCAGAAGAAAGAATCAAGAGTATGAGCCACTAGACTTAAGTAAATTCACCACTGTACATTAGATTAATTTTATGATATAATAAAGTGATTTGTAACATGACAAGACTAAATTCAAACCTAAAGCCATTTTTGGCTACAGGATTCTGGATCGTTTTAGAAATGCAAGAAGTAAATACCTGTGTATCAGGAGAGTGCTCTATTTAAAAAAAAAAAAGAAAGAGCCAAAGTGAGATTCCTGGATAATAATTACCATTATTATGGCTTTAATAGCTATGTCTTGATTCAGCTAATATTTATGCTGTTAAATGCATTTCACTAGAACCTAGAATGTTCACAAGCAATTTTCATTTTAATTTATACTAGAGTAGAAACATCACGAAAGCAATTTAAATTGTGAAACAAAATGTGATAGTAGTCCTACGTTAGAATATGTACTTAACTAATAAATCACCTGGAAAAAGCATAAATAGAGTAGCATTGGTTCCTGACAGCAAACATAGTTATAGAATTGAACCTTTGCAAAGGTTTCTCCCTTTTGTGTGTTCTGGTCATTTTAACAAATACTTCTCTGTGACAAGTTTTTCTGTGATAATCACCAGATTGTCCTCTAAATTGGTTGGAGCTTGTGGATCCTAAATTGTAAGATCTTGGAAATTGCAAGAATTTATAAACAATATGATGATTTCAACAGTTGAAATTTATGCCAAAAATGGTTATGTTTGAATTGTAAAACACACTTCTTTTTTTTTTTTAAATGGCAAGGCAGACCTTATTCAGGACCATCACAATAGGTGTCGAGACTACTACAAAGGAGTTTTACAATGGAAGAGAGAGACCGGACTCTGAATGCAGCATGGACAAGTAGGAATTTATAGCCAAGGAGCAGGGTACAGATCAGTGGATAAAAAATGACTAGGAGGAGACCTCAGGAGTAAGGGGAGTGGGGCTTCTGGCTAAACCAACCTGAAGACAGGCCAGGGTGATCATACATCGCCTGGGGGATGGTAGACAACGAGGAATCTGATCAGGTGTCAAGAGTCAAGAGTTGAGAGTTCTGGTTAAACTGACTTAACAGGGTTCTTCTAAAACTAGGTTTTAAAGGGAAGTGCACACATACATGGGCTTAGGAGAAGGTTTAGGAGCCTAAGGTTTAGTTAAGCAAAAAATCATTGTCAATGTATACAAGTTTTCTGGGCAGGGGATTGACTTGTTCTTTAACGAGGAACTTTAAAAGTATTGGTATTGGAGGGCTACTTGTACTGTGTGGGCCCATTCTTGAATGTCTGGTAAACTTCATGAGTACACCGGTGAGCCTATAACAGATGGTCATGTGACTATTACCTGAGCTAGTGTCTTTTTTTATTTCCCTATTTAATCTGAGGGTTGGTAGGTGGTGGCCTTTACATTTTATTCATGTTTTCAAGTCTGTCTCTTCACAGAAAGACTCCTATGGATAGTTACTATTTTGTAACCAAGAAATTATTATTTTTAAAAAATTTAATTTATTTTTATTATTTTACCAAAATACAATTTACAAATAGGTTATACCTTTATCATGTGTGTCTATGTATATGCACATACACGCATATATATATATATGTATATATATATATATATATATATATATACATACATACACGTAGTAGTGGTGTGCTGGTAGACCAGCTCTCTGTCTTGTTCCTCTTCCTCATTCCAAAGCTCTGATGTGTACAGTTTGCCAATTTCTGTAGTGTAAATACTCCCATCTTGGCCAGTTTGAAACTACCAACTTGATGTCACTGAACATAGAGCCTGAAAGAGATGAGCATAATTGATTCTCAAAAGTTGATGGAGAGTCCGCCGAATGGCTCAGTTGGTTAAGACCACGAGCTCTGAGCAACAGGGTCACCAGTTTGATTCTCACATGGGCCAGTGATGCTGCACTCGAGCTGAGCTGCGGCTGAGCTGCCAACAATGTGGCAGGATGGCTCAGCTGGTAAGAGCACATACTCCTAACAACAAGGTTTCAGGTTTGACTCCCGCATGGGATGGTGGGGCTATGCCCACACACAACTAAGATTGAACACGACACCTTGAGATGAGCAGCTGTGAGCTGCTGACGTGCAGCTGGATGGCGACTGGACTTGGGAGCTGAACTAGCTGCGCTCTCCACAACTAAGATTGAGGGACAATAACTTGGCTGTTCCCCTTCCACAAGTCCCCAATAAAATCTTGAAAAAAAAAAACCTGATGGAAGCCAGCTCTAGGACATGCACACACACACACATCCAGGTGTGTGTGTGTGTGTGTGTGTGTGTGTGTGTGTGTGTGTGTGTGTGTTGGAGGCTGATGTAATTTTTCTTGCCTAAAATGCCTAAGATATTGTCTTATTTCTCTTCTTTGTTGGCATATTTATCTCTACAGTGCTGTATTGACACATCTTGTGCTCTCATATCTCAGTCCATCCTTTTATTTCAGCCATACAGAGGCCATCATTGCTAACAACTGTAATATGGCAGCACCTTCCTCAGATTTCCATCTTGGGAGTTCTCTTCCTCTACTTCATTGTTGAGCCCTTGAGACTCATTGGCAAACATGGAAGTATGAGGGAGTTATTAACCCATGGAGCAATCCTTGACTAATGGGGATCAGAGAAGGTGGATATACAATTCCTCTTCTGTCTTTGAACTGTTCATTCCAAGGTACATTTTACATGGCTCTTCAGAGGGACCTGTAAGATTGAGGCACAATGCCCACCGACAGAATTGTGTCCTGATAATGTATCCTTGGATAAGCTTTGCTTAATTTTTTGTTTCATTCTCCCAGCCACTCACTTCTGTGTCTTGCGTTCACATCCCAAAATAAGCTATTAACTTCAAGCGGCATCTAATTTTGGGCTGTCCTCTTTTGGAAGGTGAGGCCTGAGATTCTAGGCTTATTGCCAAAGCTATATGATGATAGCAATTTGATGAAATGTAATCACCACCAACACTGAGTAGGTTGTTAGTTAAATTTTTATCTACGAAATACTTAATTTTCTTTCTCTTTAGTTTAACTGCAAATTAAGACTATTTGTCTTAGATTGTAACTTCTAATAAAGAAAAAGATAGCTATGTGATAAAATCCAAATGGGCCCTATAAAAAGGAGAAAATTCATGCAATACAATGGTCTATAAAATCAATTGCCTTGGGATTTTTCTATTTAAGGTTTACATATCAGCAAATTATCAAAGACAAATAAATACACATTTACTCAGTAAGTTATCATCTATTTCTCCTGCCCACATTCACAAAAAAATGAATTCTTATTGTCACATACTAGAAGTAATATGTTTAACAAAACATAAAATTCTTATATAGTGTTTAAAATGGCTATGGAAATAATTGTCATAATATTAAAATAGCAGAATATTATTAAGTTGATTTTTACATCTGCAAGTATAAAGAAAATATTAATAATGACCTCAGAAGGTAGTTTTAACCCATAATCATTCTAGGTTGCAGATTGGGTTATATTATTTTTGGCTTAAGTTTGAATTATTTAAGTATGGTAAGACAGCTCTTTCTGATTAATGTGTTTTTGTGTTTTTCTTCTCTTTCAGATAGCCAGAAATCAAAAGCATAATATTGAGGCGTGTTAATTTAAATCAAATAAAGCAAGAAGCACTTTGAACACACAACATATCAAATAGGTAAAGCAAATACAAAATTTAAATGTTCTTTAAGACCTTTATTGAAAATACCCAAATACATATATAACCAGATGACTAACACTGTATTTAATCTAAGTTACTTATTTAGAAAAAATTAATTTTTTCCAATTTTAAAACATAGAATCTGAACACAAAAGATATGTACATAATGAGAATTTAGGAAACACAAAAAAGAACATAAAAGAAAACAAAAATCCCTCTAAACTTAATTGGGTGTGCTACCGGGACCCCAATGTTTTTGTGTCTTTCTGCCTGCATGCACTGGTCCCAATAAGCACAGGAGCAGGAGTTTGCATATAGTTTAATATTGAATTGGCCAATCTGGTGATGGGAAGCTACTCTTGGTGTGTAGGTTACAGATTATATAGGGCAAAATCACAAGACACCACGGGTTAGGGGGGGTTGGAACCATGCTAATAGATTGGTCGTTGGTGAGGTAAGGGTAAGAAACATTTTTTCAGATCTTGAGGACAGTTCTGAGGTCTGCTCCAGAATCCTTCTTTCTAGTTTCATGGGAAAGTAGGTAAGGAGTGGTCCACCTTAGGGCTCAAGAGTTGAAACATAACTTAGGTCAAGATGCTATTTTTAGCTGCCAGAGGTCTGGACCTGTGACTATTTGTCATGTCTGGCTACTGTCTTTTCCTGCTTCAGGGTTGCTGATTATCCTGGGAAAATGCTGGGTATCTCTCGCTATATATCTCTATCTCTATCTCTATCTCTATCTATCTCTATCATCTATATCTCTCTATATATATAGATACACACACACACACATATATATATATATATATATATATATATCTGTATCTATCTATCTATATATAGAGAGAGAGAGAGAGAGAGAGAGAGAGAGAGAGAGAGAGAGAGAGAGAGAGAGAGAGAGAGAGAGGGAAAGAGAGAGAGAGATGATTTCTATAGCTAGGGTTAAAATCAAATTTAATCAAAGTCATAAGGACCCTAGGTTTCAGGTATAAGAACATTTTTTTTCTTTTTTTAAGTGTATGTAAATTTTAAAAATGTAAAACAATTTAATTGAAGTACAATTGCCTTTAAACTCTTAAATTTAAATTTAAAGTGTACAATTAAACGCATTTCCAGGTACTGTATGTATAAATCTTTACCACAATTCAGTTAAAGAAAACTTTCTGAAAAGTTTCCTCAGGTCCCTATGTAATCCATCCTCCAACCTCTTTTTTCTCCCTGCCTGGGATTCCAAGTGCACATATATTAGAACTTTTGCTCTTGTCCTACAGACTTTTAAGATTCTATATATTTTTCTTCAATCTTTTTTCTTTCTAGTCTTTAGATAAAATAATTTTTATTGATCTATCTTCAAGTTTTCTGACCCTTCAGTCTGTTGTCCCCATTATACTGTTGAACTCATCCAATGAAGTTTTCATATGTTACATGTTTTTGATTCTAACAGTTTTGTGTGGTTCCTTTTTTAATAGTTTCTATTTGTTTGCTGATATTTCCTCTTTTTATTCATTTTCCCTTCTTCAGCTCTCTCCCCATTATGACTCTCCTCTTGTTCTGTCTTCTTTCTGTGGTTCAGAAAGTAGGTAAAGATGGCAGAGTTTTCCAGTGGAATCTGAACAGCTGCGCCCTCTAAAACAGCCCCTTTGGGGCAAAAATCATTAGAGAAATATAACTAAGGCCGTTACCATCACGGAGTGCACATCTGCATGTTTGACTCCCCATCATACTCTGCCTGCTCTTGTTTATTCTCAGACTTTTCAGGTAGTGTTTTTTTGTTTTGGTTATATATAGTGGGGTGAGATCAGCTATAAGGGGTTTACATCACCATAGCAGCACCCGCACTCCTCAGAAACATTTATTTTTGTGCTATAAAACAAATTTTGAATAAATAAAAGTATTATGCAAAAAGCTAGAATTTTGCAATAAAAAATGCCTCTCTATAGCTTTAAACACATTTGTTCAGCTTCAAAGAAGTTTTAGGGTTAGAGTTAGGGCTTCTTTTTTGGTTTATTTAAGACTAATAGCCAACTTGTGTTGAAATGGCCATCTGGAAATAGATTTCAGATGGCCATTTGATTGCAATTGATACTTCCCAGTTCTGCTCCTGGACACATGCCTAATGAATTAGATTATGGCAATTTTCCAGGCCTTCATTAATGCATTTGTATAGAAGATAAGCAATAAGAACTGTTCGTAAGGATTGTTAGCAGAGATATGAGAGATGTTTGAAACTGTTTCCTAATGACCTGGTAATTGTTCAGCAACAATGTGTGAAGTATTTCAACAGAAATCTCATAATGCCTCTGGTGGCCTTAAAAAATCTGGTTCTACTTTCCATTTTTACAATTACTATTAGTCTAATGCTGAACAAAGTTTAAATACAAAATAATGGGAGGTGAGAACAATTGGATCAGTCAGTCCTTTTCTGAATGCTTTTCATTTAACAAAATACCATCAGCATTTATCTATATATTAATAGTAGATATTTGATAAATAGTCATCATGAAGCAACTCTGAGAATAATGGAATGCTTCTGCGTTCCTCTGGTGGTTACAGGAAATTTTGCAGTGATGTGTGTTGTGCTTAGTTCACAGATTTCCTCCTCAGAGGACTGCAAAGTTGTAGCAATGAGCTAGCATCATGACTCCAAAAGTTCTTTGAGCAGCCTTTCTTGTTGCTTCTCAGGATTCTGGCTTATGGCCTCCTGGAGTTAATTGCAGCCGCCAGCCTTTCCTGCAGGGCCAGCTGCTTTTTATGGTCAGAGGAGATAAACAGAGGCTCAATGGGAGATCTATTTCTGGGTGTTGAAAGGGCCTCTGTGCTGCTGGTTGAGGGGGAAATCATCCAACCTCCCTCATGGAATGTCTGCATGATTTCTCAGGGCTGTCCTCCTGATACTGGCACTTCCTGTACCCAATTTTTATAGTAGATTGACTAAGAAAACCAAGCCTTAAAACGTCTACGAGTATGCAATCATGTCTAACTTAGCAAACCAAAATTCAAATTTGGCAAGCCAATATGTTCAATTAATGGCCAGAATAAGAAGCATATTAATTGGGAAAGAGGAAGGCGTCACAATTACAACCCAGTGATTGTTAATAACATTCTCTGGGTCAAGAGTAATTTGCTTGAGGGAAGGGAGAAGAGAGTTTTCATTTATTGAATACTGCTTTGGGCCTCTTGTCTGAACAGTATCCACAGTTTATTTACTCCCATTGTGTAGTTTTTAAAGCAAAGTTTAACTTTGTAAAATTGTGAAAGAGGTTTTAATTGCTATACTTTGATTTTATTACATATCACTGCTAATAGATTATGTTATAGTATGTTGGAGAGCTGGTGTCCCCATATTCAAGGGAAGGAAACTTGGCTGTAGAGAGACTGAACAGATGGGCCAAGGAGCACCTAGGAGCAGACAGTAGACTCCAGACCTTTAGACTCATGACTCAATGCTCATTTCACTTACCCAGACCATTGTATTTATGTGATATAAGTTTCTTCATTAGAAATGCAAGTCAAGAGCAAAATTCCTAGCTACAAAAATAGCATTAGGAGAGACAACCAGTAGGTAAATGCTATGTTTACCTTCTCTCACAACCACATCAAAATCACAACTAATCTACAAAACAACCATTATTGAGAATTGCCTAAAATCAAGCTGAACTGAAGCCTTTGAACTAAGGACATGCAGAAGAAGCCACCTCCAGGCTGGTAGAAAGGTCAGAGACACAGAACTGGCTGGTCCCATATCCACATGTGACCATTAAAGATGAGGCGGGCCGGCTGAGTGGCGCGATGGTTAAGAGCTGGCTTGGGACACCAGAGGGCCCCGGTTCGGATCCCACATATGAGGGTCAGTTACACTGCCCTCTACAGCTAAGATGCTGAACAACAGCTCAACCTGGAGCTGGGCTGCTGCTGTGAGTGGCCAGCGACGGTGTAGGCTGCAGCCCCTGTGGCAGTGGGTTGCCATGGGCTACCGTGTGTAGCCAGCAGCCAGCGTAAGCAGCCAGCAGCCGCAGTGAGCAGCCGTCCAGAAGCCGGCGACTGATCTGCCTCCCCCGGGAAGAGCACAATGATGGTGCCAACTTGGGCCAGTGAAGCAACATCCTCCACAACTAGACTGAAGAACAAAAAGACAGCAACTTGTCTGTTCCCCTTCCCCCAATTCCCCAATTAAAAAAACAAAACAAAACAAACAAACAAAAAAACAGTAAAAAAAAAAAAAAAGATGAGGAGGGCTGTTTCAGCTGTGGGGGTCCCGCCCCATCCCCTAGAAGGGCAAGAGATCCCAGCCCCACTCCAGCCCAGGGTTCCAGTGCTGGGGAGAGAAGTCCCCATAACTTTCGGTTGTGAAAATCAGCAGAGATTGCAGCTGAGTGTGGCTGCACTCCTGGGCGCTCCTCTTAAAGAGACTGTGCTCAGACTTACCCACCAACAGAATCACTTGCTGTGAGCCCCAGTTCCTGGGGCAGCAGTTGAAAAGGAGCAGGGACAAATGGTGGGGAATTGAGTTGTCTGGCTTGGGACGGAGGCTGGAAAGGCGGCTTTCTCCTGGACAGGGAGCTAGCAGAGGCCATTGTTTCTTTGTTGAGTCTTCCCCGGTCTAGGCATGTGAACACAGGTGGCCACCATTTCTGAGTCTCTGCCGTTAGTTCGCCCCACCCTGGCAATTAGAGACCTGGTCCTTCCCAACTTTCAGGCACTCCCTGGCTGCTTTCAGTGGCTTCTTCATGCGGACCACCTGCCTTGGCTCAAGCTGCAGATTTTCCTAGACTCTCAAAGGTTCACAGAACCCTGACAAGCAGCATCTGGCTTGAGCATGTCCTATGCCTCTGGTTGAGCAGCCCTAAGCTCAGCACTAGTGGCAGCCGGCCTTGGTTCATGGCTTGGCCTCTCAAGGCGCTTCCAAGCACAGCACTGCAGCAGCCATCTGCGGATTTCTTTCTGGCTCTCTCTGGGTGGCCCTGGGTGGGGACGGGCTGTGGCTGAACTTGACCTACAGCAGACCCACTCCAAGATGGTCCTGAGACTGGCAACCCCAGTGGCCAGCTTCAAAACAAGCTGGATCATCACCCAGCCATCTCCAAGTACAATATACCCAAGGGGTCGATTGGTAGGCACCAGATCCTGCTCCATAGGATCAGCCCCTACGTGACAACTCTTCCACTGTAGTCAAGGCCAGTCCTCACAACCAGTGAGCCCAAGGGTCAGTCCCTCTCATTGATGTGCAATTATCAACCAAGGCTCAACTATAAGAGGAGGCACACAAAATCCACACAAGGGACACACCTGGAGCTCATGGCCCAGGTGATCAGAAAGACTGCACCACTGAACCCTACAGCCCACCTACTACATAAGGCCACTCTACTAAGACCGAAAGACATAGCAGCCCTACCTAATACATAGAAACAAACTTAGGGAGACAGCCAAAATGAGGAGACAAAGAAATATGTCCCTAATAAAAGAACAGAACAAAGCTCCAGAAAAAGAACTAAGCAAAACGGCAATAAGCAATCTATCAGATGCAGAGTTCTAAACACTGGTTATAAGAATGCTCAGTGATCTCAGGGAGAACTGTAACAGAGATTGGAAGCTTACAAATGGAGATGGAAACCATGAAAAAGAACGAGTCAGAAATAAAAGATACAGTAATGGAAATGAAGACTATATTACAAGGAATAAACAGGTTAGATGAAGCAGAGGATCCAACCAGCAATGTAGAAGATAAAGTAGTAAAAACACCCAACCAGAACAGCAAAAACAAAAAAGAATCCAGAAAATTGAGGCGAGTTTAAGGGGCCTCCAGACAATATCAAGTGTGCCAACGTTCACATTATAGGGGTACCAGAAGGAGAAGAGAGAAAGCAAGGAATTGAAAACGTATTTGAAAAAATAATGACAGAAAACTTCCCTAACCTGGTGAAAGAAATCAACATTCAAGCCTGGAAAGCATATACAGTCTCAAACAAGATGAACCCCAAGAGGCCAACACCACGACACATCATAATTAAAATGCCAAAGATTAAATACAAAGAGAGAATCTTAAAAGCAGCAAGAGAAAAGAAGTCAGTTACCTACAAGGGAACCCTGATAAGACTGTCTCTTGATTTCTCAACAAAAACTTTGCAGGCAAGAAGGGAGTGACAGGGAATATTCCAAGTGATGAAAAACAATGACATACAACCAAGGTTGCTCTATCCAGCAAGGCTGTCATTTAGAATTGAAGGACCGATAAGGAGCTTCCCAGACAAGAAAAAGCTGAATTAGTTCATCACCCCAAACCAGTATTACAAGGAATCTTAGAGGGACTTCTTTAAGATGGGACAGGGAATAAGAATGGGTGAAAGGGGAAGGGGTTAAGAAGTACAAATTGGGGGCCGGCTGAGTGGCGTGTTGGTTGGGAGTTGGCTTGAGACACCAGCTCTGAGCAGCAGGGCCCCAGTTTAGATCCCACATAGGAGAGCTGGTGATGCTGTGCCCTCTGCAGCTGGGATGTTGAGCAGTGGCTCGACCTGGAGCTGGGCTCCCATGGGTCACTGGCAACTGTGTAGGCTGCAGTGGGGCTGGCCAGAAGCAGGCATGAGCTTAGGAAAAAAATAAAAGTACAAATTGGTTGTTATACAGTAGTCATGGGGATGTAGGGTATAGCGTAAGGAATATACTCAATGATATTATAATAACTAGGTATGGTGCCAGGTAGGTACTAGATCTATCAGGGTGATAGATGGGAGTGGGGTTGGGGGCAGGGTGAAAAAGAAGAAGGCATTAAGAAATAAAAATTGGTAGTTATTACAGTATGGGGAATATAATCAACAATGTTGTAAAGATCATGTAAGGTGCCAGATGGGCACTGGACTTATCAGGGGGGATCAGGTCATACACTGTGTAGATGCCTGATCAATGCACTATACACCTGAAGCTAAAGTAGAATAATATTGAATGTCAACTATAACTAAATATAGGCATATATAGTCACGGGATGTTGAGTACAACATAGGGAAGATAGTAGATGGTATTGTAACAGCTATATAAGATGTCAGAGGGTAGTAGTTGGAGAGACGGGTTATCACTTTATGAGGGGTCTAAATGTCTAACTATTATGTTGCTTTGTACACCTGAAACTAATAATAATAATAACAATAATAATAATAAATAAAATACCTAGGAATGAACATAAAAAAAATAATTGAAGCTCAGAATGTCCTTGGGAAGCTGGTGATCATTACTTATGTCAATGTTTTCTGTCTTTTAGGCTGGAATGTAAATGTAATCTGGTCTCCAATGCTAAGGTCTCCATGCTTTCTGAGACAAGCAGGGACCTGAAGGCACCCGTGGTTTTGACCATCAACCTAATCCTTACATTGACAGTAAAACCTTACAGGTAACTCTAGGAGAGTAAGAAATTAAGTTGGAGTGAGTCAGAGGTTTACTTCTGACCTGCATTAAAGATCTGAAATGCTTGCAGTGGTACCTGGCACAGAGTAAATGCTGTGTAGTTAGTTACTGGGCATGGTTATGCGCAAGAAGTGGAATCAGGAGGGAGCTCCCACCGTGGCCTGAGTGGCAGCAGACGGGACCCTGAACAAGCAGGTACTCTCCCTTCCCCCAGAAATCTCTGTATTTATAAACCACAAGCATGAAGCACACCCTCTGTGCCTACCGGCTTCTTGTGTTTAAAAGATCAAGAGAACTGGTGTACTGTGGAAAGATGATGATAAGAACTATAATTCTTAACCATTTTCCCTATTAGATGTAGAGACCAATAATAAAATTTCTTATTTAAAAAAAATAGCATTAAAAAAATCTTCCCTTTTACAATAATTTTTATTTCTGAACAGAAACAGCTTTATGTCTACAAATAATACACTTTTTAGATAATTTTCACTATTACCAATTGATTATACAAAAATGCATACTGTGAAAAATTTGATCCCAGCTCTGAGAAATAAATGTGCCACTCAAATAATTTTCTAATAAAATGGGAGTTGCCTACATTGCTATTTAATAACTGTTTAGAAACATTTAAATTAGTTAGGATCACCTTTACAAGTGTTTTATTTACAGGAGATATATGTAGTTATAGATATACATATGAGTATTTATACTAAAATTATCACTATATGTCTTCTATAAATAAAATATTTAAGACATATTTCTACAAAAACTATTGGTTGTTTATCTGAAGTTAAAGTTTAACTCAATAAACTGTATTCAATCTGGTATTCTTAGGGGGGTTAGTCTCCTCACAGCCAGGAAGGAGGTAACAGGATGCCATCATGTTGCTCCATTTTATTTTTCATATTGGATTAGGAACCACTGATATGAACTCATTTTACCTTAATTACCTCTTTAAAGACCCTATCTCCAAATAGAGTCACATTCTAAGGTTCTGGGGGTTCGGACTTTAACATATGCATTTGAAAGGAGAACACAATTTATCCCATAACAAAGTTATACTGGATAAGAATAGGACCCAAATCCAAAGACTGAAGTGAAAATAGTGAAATGAAGGGTCATTATGACTGATTAAATTTAGTTTTAAACCCTAGCTCTAGAAATCACCTCTCTCTCTCATATATGTATATATATATATATGTATATATATATATATATATATATATATATATATATATATATATATATATATATATATATATATATACANACACACACACACACACACACACACACACACACACCCTACCCCTCAGAGACCTAGCCTTTCTCCAGGATAATCAACAACTCCAGAGGCAGCAGACAACAGTGGCCTGGACCTGACTAATGGTTACACAATCCAGACCTCTGGCATGCTAAAGATAGCATCTTGACCTAAGTTATGTTTCAGCTCCTGAGTCCTAAGGGAACCAACCTCCTAACTATCTCCCATGAAACCAAAAAGGGAAATGCTGGAGCAGACCTCAGAACTGTCCTCAAGACCTGAAGAAATTATTTATGACCTCGTGTCTGACCAATTATCTCCCAACACAACGCTGAACCCCCTAACCCACAGTGTCTTCTGATTTTGCCCTATATAATCTATAACCTACACACTATCAGGCTTTGAGCATCATCTTCCCATTCTCCTGGATGGCACCATTCTTCAGTAAAATAGCCAGTCTTTCTCCACTGTGATTCTTGGTGTTCAGTGTTTGGCTCTCCTACCACCTGATGGATAAGCTCCTTCTGCCTAATAACAATACTACAAGTAAAGGAATGCCAAGGATTGCTGGCAACCACCATTATCTAGGAATGAAACATGAAACAGGTTCTCCAACAGAATCTCCAGAAGGAACCATCCTTCCTGACACTTTGATTTTGAACTTCTGGCCTCCAGAACTGAGACAGAATGCATTTCTGTTGTCACCCAGCATGTGGTACTTCATTACTGCACCCCTAAGAAACAAATACAACTGCCTTGCTCATTAGTGATTTGCAGAGTACTCGACAGAGGAGGCCATGGCGATGTGTCCCGGGTGGTACAGGCAGGCTGGCATCTGGCAGGAGAAGATACTGGCCTAAGGACCATTAGGAGGAAGGGTTTGGTAGAGCAAGAGGAGGTAGGGGACCACTCTGTGCAAAGGTACAGGGACTTGCCATGGCATGCCTGGATTAGAGAAATGCTAGAACTAAAGAGTTTGAATTAACTTTCAAAATAGTTTGCACAGATTTAAATTTTTTAAATTAAATGTATTGGAGTGATATAGGTTTGTAAAATTATATAGGTTTCAAAGGTACATTTCTATAACACATCATCTATATATTGCATTGTGTGTTCACCACCCAGAGTCAGTTCTCCTTCCATCACCATATATTTGATCCCCTTTTCCCTCTTCTACGACCCCTCCCCCCTTAACCTCGGTAACCGTAAAACTGTTGTATGTGTCTATGAGTTTTTGTTTGTTTGTTTGTTTGTTTGTTTGTCTTGTTCCTTTGTTGCTTTCAGTTTTCAATCCCACATATGGGTGAAGTCATATGGTTCTTGACTTTTTCTGTCTGACTTATTTTGCTTAGCATACTAATCTCAAGATCCATGCCATGTTGTCACAAATGGCAGTATTTCATCTTTTCTTATAGCCGAGTAGTATTTCATTGTGTATATATACCACATCTTCTAAATCCAATAATCTATCGAAGGATACTTTGGTTGTTTCCATGTCTTGTCCACCATAAATAAAGCTGCAATGAACATCAGGGTACACATATCTTTACGGGTAAATGTTTTCAGGTGTTTTCGGTAGATACCCAGAAGAAGGATTGCTGGTAATCCTTTTTTATATGGTAATATAAAATTATATGGTAATATGGTAATTATATGGTAATTCTTAATTTTATGAGGAACCTCTATATTGTGTTCCATAGTGGCTGTACCAATTTACATTCTCACAAACAGCATATGAAGGTTCCTTTTTCTCCACAGCCTCTCCAACACTTATGTCTTATTGATGATAGCCATTCTAACAGGTGTGAGGTGATATTTCATTGTGGTTTTGATTTGTATTTCCCTAATAGCTAGTGAAGTTGAACATTTTTTCATATATGTGTCGGCCGTTTGTATTGGGTTGTCAGAAAAGTCATGACGTATTTTGTCTATGTTTTTCAAAGGCCATTTATTTATATAAAAAACAAAGACCAATCAATGATATATTGCCCATTTTGTTCGATAACCTTTTGTCATCTTTCAATGAGCTTCATAATTCCTTGTTCATAGAAGGAACTGTCTTTATTTGTGAAAAACTGAACAAGGTGCTGATTTAAAGCCTCATTTGAATTGAGCGTTATACCACGCAAGGAGTTTTTTTTTTTGTTTGTTTGTTTGTTTTAGTTGAGCCATCCTGCCACCTGTTGGCAGCTCAGTGGCAGCTCAGCTTAGGCTGGGAATCGAACCGGCGACCCTGTTGCTTAGAGCTTGCACTCTTGAGCGAACTCTTAACCAACTGAGCCACTCGGCCGGCCCTTACACAAGGAGTTTTGAAGAGAGTGAAACAAGTGGAAGTCTGATGGCACAAGGTCAGGTGAGTACGGTGGGTGTGGCAACACATCCCATCCAAGCACCAATAATTTTTGACGGGTGATCAAATTTGTGTGCGGTCTTGCGTTGTCGTGATGGAACACAACTCCTTTACAATTAACAAGCTCTGGACGTTTCTGGATGATGGATTTGTTCAAACTGTCCAACTGCTGACAGTACACATTAGAATTGAATATTTGGTTCCTTGGTAGGAGCTCGAAAAACATGACACCTTTACAATCCCACCACACTGAGAGCATAACCTTCCTCTGATGAATGTCTGCTTTCGAAGTTGCTTGAGGCGAATCATCATATCGGGACCAACCAAGACTGTTTGTGCACCACATTGTTGTAAACAATCCACTTCTCTTCAGCAGTTATCAGTTACTTCAAAAAAGGATCGTTTTCCTGACGTTTAATGAACATATTGCAGATGTTTATACGTGCCGTCAAATGAACTTCTTAGAGTTCATGTGGAACCCAAATATTGAGCTTGCTTACGTATCACAGCTTCTTCAGGTGGTCATGAATGCTTGAATGATGATGTTCAATGTTTCTGCTGTCTTTTGTGTTGTGTAATGTGGGTTTGACTCGATCAATGCCTTTATTTTGTCCTTATTAACCTCGGTGGGCCTCCATGACCGAAGAGCGTTGTTGAGATCAAAATCACTAGCACGGAATTTTGTGAACCATGGTTGGCACTGATGTTCTTGTAGAGCATTGTCACCCTAAGCTTTATGTAACTTTTCACAAGCTTGACGTGTGTTCTTCCCTTTATGGAAGTAAAACAGTAAAATTTGGCAAAAATGCAGTTTGTTCTTCCATTTTCAACTTGTAAAATCTCCAAAACTCAACCAAATCACTCGGGTTTTTTTTAGAATGAAGCTAGAACTGCCAGCTGTCAAATGACATAGCAAACATAGATGTGAATGACTCTAGTACTTCCAAAAATGAACTAGTGCCATCTGTTGCAAACGTGTCATGACTTTTCCAACAACCCAATATATTTTCTTGGAAAAAATGTCTATTCAGATCCCCTGCCCATTTTTTAATTGGATTGTTTGCTTTTTTGTGGTTGAGTTGGATGAGTTCTTTATGAATTTTGGATATCAGCCCCTTAACAGAGGCGTTGTTTGTGAATACCTTCTTTCATTGTGTTGGTTGCCTCTTTGTTTTGTTGATAGCTTTTTTTGCTGTACAGAAGTTTTTTAGTTTGCTATAGTCCCATTCATTTATTTTAGCTTTTACTCCTCTTGTTTTTGAGGTTCAAATTCATAAAATCCTCTTTGAACCCAGGATCCATAAGTGTAGTACCTATGCTTTCTTCTATGCAGTTTATTGTTTCAGGTCTTATGTTTAGGTCTTTGATCCATTTTGAGTTAATTTTGGTACATGGTGACAGATAGTCTACTTTCATTCTTCTGCACGTGGCTTTCCAATTTTCCCAGCACCATTTATTGAAGAGGCTTTCTTTTCTCCATTGTATGTTTTTGGCTCCTTTGTTGAAAAATATCTGCCCATAAATATTTGGGTTTATTTTTGGGTCTTCAATTCTATTCCATTTGTCGCACAGGTCTGAATTTAATTGCTGAAAGAGATCTTAGGGATTTCCATTGCACTCCTTCTTATTTTAGACTGAAGTCTGGAAAGGTTTAACCCAATATCACGGAGCAGATTTGTCAAAAAATTCAAGATACAAATCCATTTGTCCTAAAGCTTGGCCTAGCATTGTCTCCACAAGATCACTGTGGGCCTAGCCTAGCCTCCTAAATGCACATAAAGCTGACCCTTGATCAACATGGGTTTGAACTACATAGGTCCACTTATGTATGGATTTTTTCCAATAAATATGTACAGTATATTTCTTATAAGAGGGACTCCATAAAATACTTGTTTACTGAAAAAATAATTAACTGAATCAATAATATTGAATGTATTTTCAATAGATGAATAAGTCAGAGAGAAATTAAGGGACATTATACTGTGTGCTTGCAGATATACTGTCTCATTTGGTAAGAAAAACAACTTTATGTGTGATTATTCTCTTTTTCCCAATGTACCTTGTAAAAAACGCGGATACTAAAAGACAGTTTGGGTAAGTTACCTCTGATTCCTTGGTTAATAAGAAGAGACTCTGAGAAGCAATCCAGCGCTGTGGCTTAGAGGTCTTAGGCCTAGGTTCAGATCTTGGCTCTGTCTCTGACAGACTGTGTGATGGGGCAAGTTATTCAGCCTTAGTCAATGTTAACACGTAATGTAACAACAGCAATTCTAATGTTTTTGGACAGACCAGGACATGCTGCTGTAGTGGAAAGAAAATTGCCTTTGGGATTGGAATCCGATAGGGGTTGCAACTGTCCTGGCTTCACCTCATCCCCACCGCCACCCAGCGCTCTCCCAGATGAACTCCTGGCCTCTTTTCTATCCTGTCTTCTTATTTTACCCTTTCTTTTCTCTTTCGTTACCCTTCTCCCTTCCATCCCCTTCTCCTTCTGTTCCTTTTTTCTTTTGGGTTGTGTTTTCAATGAGATGTAGAAAATGGATCAGCCAGGTTTATGAGCAGCCATCTGGCAAATGGAAGGTGTAACCAGGATACTTCAGGCACCTGTTTTCTAAGCTCCCCATTAAATTAATTTCAAAATTCACGTCCTCAGTTGAAAACCAACCAACCACTTTCTTGCTTTAAACACGTGGGGAAAGGAGACAGCCTTCGGGACCTGTTGCTCCCTCAGTGCTCAGAGGAGCTGTTTCCTGGAGGAGGCCCGAGTTCCCGCCGGTCCCTGCAGCGGGGCACCATAGAGGTGATGGGGGTGGAAGAGTGAGGTGGGGAAGCGAAAAGCTGCACCTGGGCAGCATGCACCCCACTTTCGGCACCTTGCCCTGTATAGCCATCTCCCCGCCAAGCACCCAGCCCCAGCGCAGTCACCGCCCGCACCCAGCCGGCCTGCGGCCTCGTGTCGGGGTTGCTGGGCATGAAGAGCCTCCTGTGCGTCAGCCTGCTTTCCCCGAAGGAAGGCTGGATCCCAGGACCACAGTGGTCCAGGGGTTTCCTCCACGGCGTGCCTGGCCCGAGGCTGCTCGGTGGCTGGGAGAGCCAGCCGAGCGCCACCGAGCAGTGCAGGAGGAATCCCGGTCTGTGTGTGGGGACACCTATCCTGCCAGTCCCTCTCTATTCTGGACAAAGGCAATCCAGACTTGTTTATCTTGTCTTATTTTGTTGATGATGGGAGTTGGGTATTTTGGCGATGGATGTTGAAATTGTGAAAGGGTATCCCCCTCTTCCTTTTTTTTTTTTTTCCTCAGAAGATATGGGAATTTTCCAAGGGGTGGAAACGGCATAAACTTTGCTGTATGACTTTCAAAATCACTTAACTTGCTTATTTTTAGTTTTGTTTAGTTTTTTAAACTTTGTAAAAGGAGCACACTACCACCAAAGGGGGGTTGTAAGGATTGTGTACGAATACTCATGACTATACTATGTGAACAAATATACTATTTAAACACGTAGCAGGCACTAGATAAATATTTCTTCTGAAATCATCTAAAACAATGCCTCCAATTTAAGGTAAAGAGACTGAGGAGGCCCAAAAAGGTGACGTTACTCAGCACACAAGCTAGGGGCGAGAACCCAAGGTTGGAGCTTAGGTTTCCCGTTTCTTGTCCAGCGATCGTTTCCTCTCCTGCTGCTCTGTTTGTTAATTCAGATCCAGTGCACTTGCCCACTTGGAGTAGGAAGACCCTATTTGAATCACCTGCTTCCTCATTTCTAGAGTTGAGAAATCTTGGTACAATCTCAGCTTTTCTGAGTAGTTTTGGCCTTTATTCTACAAGCATTTCAGTGGCTGTGATGTCCCTGCCAGTTGCTATGGAAGGCCCAGGGCATACAAACGTGAGCAGAACACGATCCCTGACCTCATGGAACTCCTATTCTTGCTAGAAAACCTCATGTATGATACAAGCCTCATATATGATAAAACGATGAACCGACTTGTTGGTAATTATTGAGTATGGTGAAAGGAAGTTCTTCTGTTTAATGCTGGGGATGTCCAGTCCAGCCCGCTTTGTCTAGGGAGCAATCGCCACCCTAAGCCACACTCCTACTTCCACAGCATTTGCTTCTTTATCATACCCATGAAGAATGCTCAGGCTGATGGTCACTGTAGCGTGTGCGTTCCTCAAATCATGCCACAGCAACCCAACATAGTCCACCTTCCTAAAAGCATACCTAGGAGTTTGTTCATTTCTGCTTCTCCATTCTTAGAATCTAGTGCAGCAACAACTTCAATAACTCTTATCAAATTTACTTATGTACATCTAATTTTGGCACTGTCAAATTTTACCTTTTAATTTATTTAAATTCCAAATCTATTGGAAAAAAAAGACAAGACTCTTATCTTTTAAAAAGGTTTATTAGGCATTACTAGATGATGGATGGTGCATGGTGTATTGCACACATCATGGGAGTAAACAGCACCCCACCGGAACCATACAACAGCTCATACAGTGACAATCAAAGGAGTCGATTCCCCGTATCTTACTCATCCAAGTAGAGCGAGTGTCGTTACATCCTTCCATGAGATCTGACCTCATCATTAGGATTACCCTTCCATTCTAAAACAACCAACTAAAAACAATAAAAAAGAAAGCCCAGCCACAACAATAGGCCATGGGGACATGACGGAAAGTCCGAAATTAGACTCCAAAATATCACAAGGTATGCATTTTGAAAGATTCATCCCTAAAATTTGTACGATCTGATGCTTGGGTTGCTTTTACTGCCAGCAGCACGTGAGATTGCGTTTACTCAGAAGGGTCAGTACGCTGATACATATCCACTGAAAATTCTTGAGGTAATAGATTTTAAAATTTCACTGCTTAGGGCCGGCCGAGTGGCTCAGTTGGTTAAGAGCTCACTCAAGAGTTTGAGCTCTGAGCAACGGCGGTTCGAGTCCAGCCCCGAGCTGAGCAGCCGCTGAGCTGCCAATAGGTAGCAGGATGGCTCAGCTAAAAAAAAAAAAAAAAAAAAATTTCACTGCTTAAAAAAAAAACCTGTTAATTTCCAGGTCCTGTCCAGCAGGACATTATCTGTTGGCAGGAAGATTATTTTCCTCTTTTTTTTTCCTTTGTCTAATATTTACATGTACTCGCATATACAGCCTGTGTCTTTGCCTTTTCTAAGCACATGATTTATGTTAATTATTCATCATACATTCATCAGGAAAAGTTGAATTATATACTACGGTACATAAAGAATACAACAAAACTAGCTTTTTGTATAAAACTAACACAAAAGGCAAAGATCAATAAGAGCAAAATAACATATGTACAAAATGTCTCGATGTCAATACAGCCCACTGTAAATGAACACACATGTAAATAGCAAACACCATGGTTCTGCAGTGTCTGTGTGGGAGGAGATTATAGACAATGTATTAGCAAAGACAAGTTGCAGAGAACTGGTCAAATTCTTGAAGTACCATATAATTACTTTTATTTTTAACACTTTTTGTAATTTTATCCTCATTGGAGCTATAGATAAAGACTGATAGCCATTCCAACTCCTGTTGTAAACTTTAATAATCATTATTCTTTTCTTTGTGGTTTAAAAATACATTTCAACTCTAATGGCTTCAATTTATGGTGTTTAATAGTTTTTATACTTGAGATTAAAAATGAACAACGAATTTAAGAAAAAGACATTGGCTAACCTGCTGTCCTACAGATAACACAGTGGATTAAGATTGCAAATGCAGCCTATATACATCCCTAAAGATACACTGTCTTATCAGGACTTTAAATAGAGGGACAAAGGAACACTCACAAAAAATATATGGCTCTTCAGATAAGAAATAATGTCAAGTGAAAAAAATAAGGCACTAATAACATATATAAATGTTATATACTATCATCACACAAAGCACCATATGAAAGGTTAAAGGGACTATACATTAGTGCTATTGGAAAATGGTAATAAACCCAGTTTCCTTGGCTTTTATTCACTAATTTCTTCTTTTCCTTTTAGTAATGAATATATAAACACTAAAATGAAGGCAACTATATATGATGCTAAAAGCAAAATTCATGGAACCAACAGCACAGAATAATAATTTGGAAATAAGTTGATTACTATCACAATGTAAGAAATTAAGGTCTTAAATACTCCTTATTTTACAACATTTTCATCTTAACAGAATTTGTTTTTCCTTTTCTGATTTTCTTTCAGGGATTTCTACATGATAGTAATATCTATTTTATTTATTTCTACCTGCCTCTTTCTTAAAATATATTCCTAATGGTCTCCTCCATTAGTTTTATGAATACCAAAGTTAACAGTATGACTAATGAAATGTAAAAAATGTTCAAAAATAAAATTACATAAATATTTTCCAGTATCGTTGAAAAAGTAAAGAAAAATCTCATTTCAACTAGGCTCATTTTAAACATAAAAATATTATGACAGTGTTTGGGAAATGGCTATAAATTTTTACAGAAAAATGACAAATATGCGATATATGAAATTATGAACAAGATCTGGTACAAACTACTAATGAAAGTCATTCATCTTAAAATAAAAAATTTCTTCTCATTTGCTGTAGTTCATGAGAATTTAATTAACATGGGATATATTCTGATAATTCAAATAGGAGATGACAGTTATTCCTTAGAACTGCAATTTCTGAATATACAGTAATAACAGATTAAACATCCATTTTTCTTTTTAGCAATTTACTCTTTGTGAAAAAAGTGAATTATTTAGTTTACCCACAGCTTTGTAATAGATATACATACACATAAATATATTTGTCTCATGAATATGTCTTATAATCAATTTTGTTTAAAATAGAAACAAAACAACTGTTGTGGCTTCTTAATAAATAACGAGTTAACATAACTTAATAACATTTTAATGCTACTGTTTTTGTATTCCTTCTACACGCAATTATTTCTGTGACCTCTCAAAATTTACTACTGAAGTTAATAATTGCTTTCATAAGCAATCAATTAATTTTCATATTAAAAATCTGTAACAGATTGTCCTTGTCAAGGTAAATGGTTTTATATACATATATATCTCAATTACTGTTCTAGGTGTCATATGAATTATAAGGTTGATTTATACTTTTTTCAATACCATCCACAGAATTTTAATTATGATGAAAATGGTCCAATACCAAAAGTAAATCATTGCCATATGGGATTTAAAAAAAAAAAAAAAAGGGTCTTAGAAAAGGGGTTTGTAGTCAGCTGATAAAAAAATGATACTTTATCTAGAATTTTCTTCACAAATGAACAAAACATGATATTTATATAAAATATCAGATAGTATTTATTTGAAAGGAACAATGAAAGTCTGTTTGGACACTGAGGATACGTTAATGAAAAAATGTTGTTTTTAAGAACTTAATGGATTATTGAGACTATGTTCCCAGTGGTGGCATGAGGTGAACACCTAACAACTTTGGAGGGAACCAATGACCAATGACAGCACAGCTTGCCAGCTACAAGGAGGAATCTGAAATGACACTCACTTTGCCATTTCTGGGGCCCTTTACCACCTGTTTGACTCTCCCTAGAACTTTCCCATATGATGCACTAAAACCTATACTACATATATCTTGAATGTGGCTTATATCTAAATCATATCAATAAAACAGTTGAACACTTGCAAATAACAATGGTTTCTTTAGAAAAGAGCTAATATCAGTTAAATTCAATGTGATCTACTATAGATGATCAAAAAGTCTCATAATGTTCAAAGGGTATGAATCCATGATCCAGTCTCATATACAAATGCTGCACTATGCAAATCCAGCTCCAAGTCCAAGCCGTAGGACTTTTTGCTGAAACCATACACCATACATTTGGCCATTTTGGATGAATCATGAATGACTCAGGGTCAGGTTGCATGAATGCCCACATGTGCTTTTTGTCCAACTAATATGCAAACACAATAGTGACCTGATAATATTCATGAAGCAATTTCCGAAGCTTGGATTTAGGGTATTTTAGGCTCTATCATCCAACTGTCATCTTCTCATTTACTTTACTTCTTGTCAGAGGGCTGGGCAGAGTTCTCCAACTCCTATTAAGAAGAGGGACAGTGTTCCAGGTACTCCTGAGACATTTCAATTTACAGATAAAATAAACCAAGGTAAATTATGTCCACTACCATTGCCAAATTATGGAGTCCTTTCATTGTTTGAATTTCATTTCATTAGAATCAAAAGTGTTAATGGTGAGACAGAATTTATTCCACATTTGGCCAAGATAGGATGGGGACTGCAGAGGGGAAAAGCCCAGATAACCAGTAAATCTAAAAGAAAACAGGCACTTGATGTTGAAGTATGAGAGTGTTACTTCACCAGCAGGGAAGAAAGTCATTTAACGTTAATGATGGGACAGAGTGACAAAAATGTGGGATGGACCTCAAAAAATATTTTCTATGCTAATAAGACTGTATACTCTAAGGGATGCAGAGTTAAATATACCTACTGAAATTTCTTTTATAAGGTGAAAGGAAGTGGAAACAACAAAAAAAAGCAGTGGCAATCTTTTGTGTGTGTTTAAAAAAAATAATTTATTGCCTTTTAAGTCCATGTTGTTATTCTCAACAGTCACTTCTTTAGCCAAAAAAAAATATAGTCTGCAATATGCATAATTACATGCTTCTAAAATTGACACTATATATGGGGATCTATAAGGTATGTGATATATGAAAGCTTCAACGAATGCTCCAAATAGACTCTCTGCTTCTTGGATTTGGATAAAGTCAAATAAAGTTCTGGCCTCACAATAGTGATGTACAATAGAAGCCCCACACACCGTTGGCTATGAAATGAGTATTACTTCTAGCCTTAAAACCACAGTTACAAAAGAGTTCCACTGCATTTAGCTTTGAAAGGTTTGCATCATTGGTTTGCATCAAAAAGGTAACATTTCACAATTTTGAATATTCCCCAAATTTGGAACTCTGATTTTGTTCAGACCATATCTTAATGCTTCTATAACATTATTTCAGTTTTATTAAAGTAATAATTGTGAACATACATATTAAAATGGGATTTTGGAGCTTATTTTCCATAGGAGGAGGACAACGTCATAATTAAGTTACAAAGATTTGGAAAACAAATACTCTCAAACTGGCTATTGGTAGTAGTTTTGATTTACTTTGTTTCTAGTCCATAGAATTTCTTTTACAGGTTTCATGAACTACGAAAATGAAGTTAAAACTTGCAGTAGAAATTAACTTGATATTTTAACAAACATTCCAACTAGGTTATTAGGTAACATTTATTAATTACTTGCTATGTTTGAGCTCCTGATACCAATTTATAGGATTACTATAATTTCAGAAACTTGGCTACATCATTCCAGGTACATTTTACTTGTTTTAAATTTTCAGCTTCAGATTCCCCCCTCCAAATTTAAAGAGGTGACATAAATTTGCTAACACTGTAATTCTGTCTCCATCAACATATACGTATTGTTTCTTTAACTCTGTCAAATTACTTAAATGGCACAAATATTTTAAAGTGCATTATTGAATTTTAAGGCTATATTTATAATAGGTATTAACACAAAACAGTAAAGCTGACCACAGGTAAACTTACTTTCAATAGTTGGGATAGACTGCAACCACAAATACGAAACAATAAGCGTACAATCAATCCAATGGGAAGACTCACATTAATCCATATCTGCAGCTTGCTTACAAAATTAAAATCTAAAATGGCTTTTGGCATAACTTTTAAAAAAATTTTTTAAAATGTTGGTACTTAATGAAGTACACCAATTGGTATTATCGAGGTCACTAACTTTTTTTTTAATAATTATGAATTTAACAGGCAGGGAAAAAGTCTAATGTTAAAAACAATTGCATTTGTTTAACGAGGGAGGAATTGGATCTAAGTGTTGGCAGGTGTGCTCTAACCTGACAAAGGTCAGGGAGGAATGCTGATACTTTGCACATGCCAGGGTGAATTTCCATGTCTCCTGTTTCTCCCCCTCTCTTTTAGTGAAGAGGAGCTAGAGTATTACAAGACTGGAGAATAATGAGGTGGGGGAGGGTGGCCAGGGACTGGAAGAGGTTACAGTGGTTTCAGGGTATTTTAAGAGAGCCATGGGCCCTATTGTTAGGTGGTAGGATTGAAAGATAAAGGCTCAGCGGGGGTCTTGGGACTCAGGAGATGTTGGGTGGATGGCATGGACTGGGAATCTCCTGACAGGCAGGACTGAATCCTGATACCACAGCAAAGAAAGTACAATTAAAGATATCAGGTTGTAACCTGACTGGTGTTTAATTGTCTTTCATTGTTTCCCTATCTGTTCTACCTTTAGGATACAATAGCACCTATCAGAAAAATCAAGGTGGTGGCAACAGGATGTTGCTTACACCAAAAGTTTTGACCCCTGTCCTCTTGTTAATGCGTCCTATAGCAGTTCAAGGGAACTGCCGGGATTCATTGTGAAATGAATACATCACCTTATTCCACAATGTATAAAGCATCCCAACAAACCACCCCGCCTTACATACAGTCTGATTCAGTTTCCTGTGAATAACTGTGGTCATTTGTAATTGACAACACATTGCTCCCTACTTTTCACAATGGCAGAAGTAAGCTCCTGTGGAGCAACATGCATAAACATGGATAGTGTTAAAAAAAAAGTGACAGACATGATCAACTTTGTTATTTCATTTAAATCTCTCAAATTTTACAGTGACTTAATCCAAATATCAATGCATCTTTCTCAGGTATCTTAAAGACATCTCATTACATTTTATTTTAATTGGAATAGATGAATTTTCTTTTATACATCTTGGCAAGGTATGTACTTGGCTAATCAAGAAGAGGGGAATTATCCTGCAAAAGATGCCTTTCTTGAAAAATGATGCACTTCTATGTAATCTTTCTTTTTCTCCAGGAAAAATGTCTCAAATATACTATCTTTATGATTTCATTCACACAAATGCATTAACATTTTATTAGAAATATCTCATAAAAACCAAATTCAAAAAACTTACGGGAATGGTAACACCAAGTGACAGCAATATATGTAAAGGATCTTCACTGATGCTTTATATTGGAGAAGTAAAAACAATCTTTATGTCCATTCAATAGGGCATTGAATGAATAAATTAAAGTGTAGTTCCACAACGGATATGTAGTAATTTAGAAAAGAATGAGGTAAATCTCTTTAAACTGTATGGAAAGGTGTCTACCAATATATAATAAAATGAAAAACATTCACAGGACAGTAAGAATATTATTATTCTACTTGTATAAAACTAACACACACACACATACACACACACACACACACACACACACGCACAAACACTTATTTGTATATTTGTAGAAAGTGTCTGGAAGGACACATACCAAACCATTAACAGTGGTTACCCCTAGAAAATAAGGGGTGGTTTAGGCAGAGAAATTTGTATTTTATAATTCTAAATGGTTTGATTTTTTAAAAGAAGTATATATTAAATTTACAATAAAAACATATAAAATGACAACCTTTGAATAGAAAGATATTTATTTTATGTGTACGCTTCATTGTCTATAGTAGTTTTGAGAATTCATCCCCAAAATTATTACTATTGTTTTACTTTCAATGTTGGCACTGACATATAAATAATCGTTTTGATTTTCTTCTTTCTTTTTAAGATCTTGATGACACTTAGTTTAAAAAAAAATCACAAATAATTAAGTCACCAGTAGGGAAAGGTTTAGCACATAACACTTTTAAAGAGAAAAATGCATACCTTAAAAAACAAAGCAAAACAAAAAAACCTATGCCATAGAAAAAAGAAAAATCCTGTGCAACACAGTGCATGCTAACTCAAGCATTGATGAAACTGCCTTCACTGATAACAGATACCACTTTGTAATTGGAAAATTGGAACATTTCCAAATAATATAAAAATATCTCCTAAAGATAAGTTATTCAAAGAAAGGAATAAAAATCCCTGAGTAGGCCAAAGACAACAGATATAGTAACCGAAGAAAACAGATTATCTAAGACTACAGGGTATATTATTTAGCCAGTTGGTATATATGTATATGGCATATGTAGTCATATGCATCTATGGGAATATTATATATGTATACATATATATCATACATAAACATATGGATAATATATATAACATATATAATATTTTATGGAAATATTATATATACATTCATATATATCATACATAAACATCCACTGGATTTAGAATCATCATATTCACATATCGTCAAAAAAACACCTACATTTGGGAAAGACAAATTTATAAAAATTAAGCAATTTATGACAGAAATGCATGGATTTAGGCTAGAAATTCTCATTCTCTCAGTTTTAATACTAGAGCATGTAGAATAGGCACTCAATAAATATTTGTTGAATGAATGGATGGATGGATTGATGAATAGATGGGAAGATAATTTTGTGAAACTAGAAAACATCCGTTTTTCTTCTATCATGTTATACTTTAGAAATATCCATTCCAGGACCATAAGTACTACAGCCTCCTATAACTGGAAATAGTCTAGTCCAGGATCTATGCTATAGCTATTCTGAGTGTTTTTCAGAAAGAATGAAAGTGTGTTGGCTTGTTATCCATGCAAGTAAACTTCACTATCATGGACTTTTTAGCTCAAGTAAAAATGATAAATGTTCTTCTATTCTGCAGCCCAACAAGAGAAACTATCCATGTTAATGCATGTTTATCATATAATCTATTTCAATTCAAACAAGGTTGCTGTCAAATAAATGCTACATCTATGCAGATAGCTAACTTTAAGGATTTGGAAACAAGTGAAAACTTCAGGATTCTTAAAGGTCTTTACTTCCTTTCTGCTGATGAATTTTTGTGATGAAACAAAGGAATAATATAAGTTAGTTGCTTGTCCCTTTTCTTACTTTTAAAGACTTCTCAGCTTGGTGAAACTTCCTGAAACTATTTCCTTCATTTTTTTTTCTTCTAAAAGCAGTTCATATTTTAGATAAACCCACAAACACAAAAGTTTTGTTTTCAAATTACCCCTCCATAAGAAGATACCAACACATTATTATGCATATAAGAGTAAACATAAGAAAAATCCTTTAAAACTAGTACTTGTTTTTATGAAAAACTTGTAGACAAATTAAAGAGACAGAAAGAGAGAGGAGAGGTAAGAAAGTGGGGTAGTAAATAATATCACACCTTGACCTATAGCAGTATTATCTGTAATTACAAGTTGGTTAAAAATTAAGCAGAATAGGGATTTGTTTAAAGGTTTAAGCAGTTCTCTCTACAGCAAACTTGCAATTGAAATTAACTCATTTTTCCTGAAGGATTTATTCACATAGTGAGGCATGTATGCCAAAACATAAGAAATCTGAGAAGACTGAATGTACAGGTCTTGAGTTTCCTAAAATCAGTCTATCAGTTTTGTCAGTTTATAAAGTTTCAAGATCCTTGGGGTGACATTGCACACATTTGTGTGTGTGTGTGTGTGTGTGTGTGTGTGTGTGTGTGTGTGTGTTTGAGACAAAGAGATAGAGCAAGATATAGAAAGGGTCAACATTGAAATAGCCTGTTGTCTACACTGATTTTAATTCAGTACATTACCAAATTATGCCCACAAAGGAACCATCATCTTTAAATATGTCTATGAAAATGTGGAAAGAGTGTAGAGGCTTGGAACTTGACGAGTATAAGGTTACTGGGCCAAGTTTTAATACAGATAGTGATACACACACACATTCGCACCCCTACACATACACACTTTAGTAACTCATGATTCTTTTCATTAATTTAGTTTCATTAGTTCCCTTTTGGGCACTGAGATTTTAAACAATTACAGCATCTGAAAAATGAAGGAATTATATTGTTTGGGCCACAGATGAAAACAGGGGAATACAGTGAGCCTTTATCCTCTGAAAAGTGGCCTTCCTTGTTGGTACAGTTGGGACTTCAGTTATTCACACCAAGTTCCACAAGATGGGCTCGAGGAGGGTTCAGGTACAAAGACGGTCCAAGCAACTCACAGGAGAGGTATGCTCAGACAATTCTGAGGATAACTGGTTCTGAATGAAAATATTTTCTTCCAAGACTCATTAAGAAGGTCAGAGTTACGATATGGATGTTTATAGCGTATGAAAGTGACCATTTTTTTTTAAAGCAGCAATTTGTATAAGGAAAGGACAGGATACCATGTTGGGAGTGCACCGGCACGAGAGGCACTGTGGCCTGAAGAGAGCCTCGGGGAGACGCGATGGCAGAAGGTTCCTCTCCGTGTTTTTCAAGGTGTGACTCTCAGATGGGCGTACCATGCTGTACAGCGCCTACCTGAGCCAGCTTAGTTAGAGGAGCTCATTTGCGTTTCACCAGTGCATACCTGTCCGTGATCGTTTTCTCTGTTTTTTACAAAGGCAATAGATAGGAAATACAAATAAACCTAGGGGGAAAAAAAAACAGATTAAGCTAATTAGAAGGAGAGGCATTTAGGCTTACACAGTTGAAAATTTTCCATTTTACAAATGATTTACAAATAATCATTATTTAGCAATACATGCAAATAAAAAGAGGGAAGATACCTGTTACGGAATGTATTTACTTCTATAAGATTTCATTCTTTATTGTTTTTCTTTAGCTCTCTCCCCTTTCTAACAATCTCAGTGACACCAGTTTGAATATGGAATAATGTTTTCTATCGAAATATCGAAACTCTGATTTAAGTATTCTTTATTATCTCTAGTCATATCATTTGCACATGATGGAATTCACACTTCAGTTTCAGGCAGAATAGTCTATTACTTAACAACATGGGCGGTGGAGCCACATGTCAGGTTTGATTCTCAGTTCTACCACTTTTGAGGGCCTTGGAAGCCTTCATTTCCTCAACTGTAAAATGCAGATAATAATAGTATCTACTTTATAAAGCCTGGCTCATTGTAAAAACTTAAATGTCAGTTACTTTATAATTCTATCTGTCCTATACATGAAAATTACTTGCAAAATAAAATATTACTTGCAAAACTTTACATATGAAAAATTAATTTTATTTAGAAAAAAAAAAAAAGAAATCCCATCTACTATGTGGAACAATCACACAGTATCTACAGCATTTAATTTAACATCCTCTAAAGCAATGGTTCTCAGTGTGTGGTCTCTGGGCCAGCAGCATCAGCACTACCTGGGAGCTTTTTACAACTAGAAATCCATGAACCCTGCCCCTGTACTGAATCAGAAACGGTGGAGACCAATCAGCAACCTGTGCTTTAAACAGCCCTCCAGGTTATTCTAAGGCATACTAGAATCTGAGAACCACTGCTCCAAAATATGTATTTTAATATGCTTGTATGACCAAAACTATACACGTAACAGATACATTTCCTATTTGTCAGTCCTCAAGTATATGTTGGGTATGTGCTGTTATACACGTCGAAGGTATCTTTTTCACCCAGGGCACCTTTCACTAGAACAAACCAAACACCCAAGCGTGTACCAGAGCCTCTTTCCTTTGATGTTCCAATCCGAACTCAGAATTAGAAAATTTGGGTTCTAGTCCACTGAAGTCTTTCACTAAAATACTAGTTGTATTAATATTGGTATTAAGAAGTGGTTAATAATGCTTTATTAGATATGTGGATCAAAATGTCTGAAAAAGTGTCACACAGGTACATCCTATATGAAACACACGCCTCTGAATCTGTAACTCATATGCTAATTGCTTATCTAAAACCAGCATGGAACAGATTATCAAGTCCACTTAGTAACAGACTCACATTATTAAATTTACACTCATATTGTCTCTATGGCACTCAAAGAATTCTAGTCTCAGATATGTTAAGTGTTTCTTACCAATTACAACTGCTATGGCCCCTAGTGCTAATCCCAAGACCAGGATTAGAGGTGCAACGAATAATTTTCCAGCTGGAAAACAAAAGGCAAAACCATTTAAAGAGTCTTAAAACAAATTTATCCAACAATTTCAGCAATGTTTTTAAATACCACAGTGTATGCTATTTTTTAAAGAAGGCTGACTATAATTAAGGCAATATTTCTCTAAGGAAATATCTCAGGTGTAGAACAAATACACATATGTAAGTTTAGTAACTTAAGTCCTGGGCGCATCAGTCACACATCTCATAAATCATTCATCCTCTATAAGCGAATAATTCCAAAGCTAATGGATCACTTTATCTAACAGGACCATTCATCTTTATGCTTTCCCTTTAGATCTCTTCCATTTTCAATTTTCAAGATTCTGAAAGATTCTGGAAGGAGCTACACATTCTGAGCTGTGTCTGGAAAATATAATTCGCTCACAGAATGGAGAGATAGTGGGTGCTACCGAGGGCTTCTGCCCACACCTGAAAATGTGATGTATTTACTTCCTGGGTCCAAAGAAAACCAACAATATGAACAGCTAATAAACTGACCTACAAATGGGGTGTTTCAATACTATTGTTAGAGAAAACTTCCAATAAACATACAATATATTGAAGGTTATTCAAGTGAATCATTTTAACAAATTTAAAAAGCACTTATAAGAAGGCTAAATATGGATAAGGTTGCCAAATGGCATCAGCTAGTCTTTTTTTTTCCCTAGATAAATAAATGGACATGATTATAATAAACTCTAGTTATACACAATAGTGCAGAGTGCACAATCGGAATCCCACTAACTTTGAAAGGCACTAGCACAAAAACAGAGGCTGGTAGTTAATATCTTGTCATTACATAGTAATCGTGATCGTCAAAGGCTTGGGACTCAGTAGTGTACAGATGCACGATCTAAACACAAGAAATGAGGAAGGAATGGAAGGACATTGCAGCAGTAGGATCACACAGCTGTTTAAGAAAAGACCAAGTAAACAAATAAACAAAACAAACAGACTCAAAGATACGGTGTATAGAGAATAAACTGATGGTAGCCAGATTGGAGGTGGGTTGAGGAGGCTAGATTAAAAAGGTGAAGGGATTAAGAAGTGCATATTGGCAGTTACAAAATAGTCATGGGGCTATAAAGTAAAGTAAAGGGATATAAAATAAAAATATA